>NW_022595245.1:2555735-2627485 GCF_009176505.1 Sitodiplosis mosellana
CTTTTCATTGAGCCAAAAAAAATGGGAGTGTGTGTAAAAGTAATTGCTTTAGTTTTTTGAACTTTATTTGTTTTATTTTGATTTTGTTAAGAATTCTATATTCATTCCGCAAAAAGTTGGGCTAATTTTACAAGCTAAACCAAGAACGAGAGGAAATAACTTCTAGAGAAAAAAAAACGAAAAATAATGCTTTGAAGTACCTCTTCCTGCGGGATATCAGAATATTTTTTTTATAGATTTGTGTGTGTGTGTGTTTATTGATTTGGGTTTTGTTTTTCATTATTTGTGTAAATTTGTTTTTTTTTTCATTTCGTTCGAAATTTGGATTAAATTTGTGCGATACAGAAAAGAAAATAGAAAAGTTGTGATTAATTGTCATTCAAAATTAAAAAAAAAAAAAATATTTTCAGAAAAAAAAGAAAAACAAATTTTTTTTACAGACACTCCAGAAAATCGTGAGATAGACACACTAGCATGACGATTCTTATGTCCAAGAAAATTCGGTTTGCTCCACAAAAACGATTTTTTGAAAGTAAAAATTCGTAAAATGCGTTTGATCGATTTTTTTTTGATTGACAGATCAAAATCGAAGTAAAATGGAATCATATACAATGATTTTGATTCAAGACAGAATAAGAGAGTTGAAAGAGTTCAATTGTGACGAAAAGAATCATCCACGTGAAGATAGAGGAGATATATATTGGAGGTGTAACATAAGACTATATTTTGGAAGACGATCTAAGACTAGTCGTGATTGGAATTGTCGATAAATTGAACGAATTTTTTTCTTTTTTGAGACATTCAAAACAAACAATTAATATTAAAGTTGATGAATTACCTTTGGATCGTATTTACGGTATTGGTCAAGTCCCAAGCCTATGTTGATAAAAAAACAAATCATATTATTCCATATTCAAAATGATGTCAATTCGCTAGAAGCTACTGCGAATCATATCTAATCCAAAACCGATGCAATGTTACTATATAACTAATGATGAACTTAGTTTTAGTGTGTGTGTGTGTGTGTGTGTGTGTGTGTGTGTGTGTCTGTGTGAAACATGCAACAGCTTAGTTAGACTGCACAAAAATGATTGTCATAAATACCATCTGGTTGCTTCATCCCCGGTGTCATGCCTAAAAGTATTGATGAGAAATTTTTGATGTTGTTCCAAAATGATTAGTATAACGATATATTCCAAAATTGATGTGAGTTTGTGTTGGACAAAAAAAAATGATAATGTTGAACAAAATGCAGACACATACTGGTTAGAAAATCCACAGGTGTCATAAACACCTCCGACTCGCCGTGAGGATGTGGCACTTGAATCGTGGCAAAATATCGAAACACTTTATCAGGCGTCGAAAAATGACGGATACGATTCTCATATTCGATGATCTGTTAAAAGAAAACGTAAAGCCAGAAGAAAAAAAGAAAGTAGACGCAAGCAGTTGGATCAGTAACCAAGACCAATGACAAGTTGTCATTGACAACTCATTTCATTGTTGTTGTATTCGTATTGCAAATGAATTTGTGTGACCTCGAATCGCATATAGCGAAAGTACACAAAAACGATTTTATTTTTAACGTTGCGATCACTTTGTGTGCAAGGTTAGCCAATTAATTAGTGTGATTATGAAGAACTGAAATTTTAATGAAACACGAGAAACGACTGATGCAAAAATGAATGAAGCGAGAAAAAAAAATCAAAATAAATTACAAAATGCGAAACAAAAAAGCAAAAACGAGTACAAAATGAAAAAAAAGGAAAATGTGACAAAAAAAATGGAAAGAAGTTGAAAAGATTGCGTAAAATGCTAAAAAAAAGGAAAAATGAACAAATTGAGCCAATAACCAATCGATGTAGCGAACAATCGAAACCCCAATTGAAAATGTTAGGACAGATGCAAACAATCGACCAGCGAATAATGCCATTTGAATCTTAAAATTCAGTCTTAAGGTATATCATTTTCTCGAGAGCCCTTAATTCGAATTCGATCGTATTTATTCCGCAACCGTGTGAATAAAAATGGTTGTTGTTTTAATCTAATATGCATAGGTCGTTGATAAGCTAATGTAATGGTAAGTACCGTCTGGTTGTTTCATATTTGGCGTGATAGCTCGAAGGAAATCGTCTGGTGTCATGTACACTTCGGTTGACTGTTGTGTGACAATGCGAACGGTGGCAAAATATCGGAAAATTTTATCAGGCGTTGAAAATGCTCGCATCCGATTTTCATATTCAATAATCTACAGCGGTCATGAATTATCAAAAGGGTAATTTTGTTCCATGGTGTATAAAGAGGATTGAAACAAAATAGTATGAAATATTTCAAAGAAAAAATAAAGAAAAAAATGAACAAAAACCAAAACAAATGAATTGGATACAGTTTTTGCATGTGTGTCATGAGTATGGAGGGGAAAAACTGACTAATACCTTTCGATCACGGAATCCGACTTTCTCTCGTTTTTGCTTTTTCTTCACTTGTTGATCGTCACTGAGACTTTCATCATCGGACGAATCTTCTTCGTTGACGGTCGAGTCTTTTGGCTTTGTTCCAGCATCTGCATTGACAACTGGTGTGACATACTCGTAGAACCTGGTTGAAAATCAATAATAATTTCTTGCATTCACCGAATTTTTTGCGGTTTCTCTAGGCTTACCGTTTCCAATTGTATATGGCGACCGAAACACACCCAATTGAAATGAGCTCAAAAACGTTTAACCCGAATGGAAATTGGTGCTGTTGATTGTTTTGTCTGTCCCATCGTTGATTGAAATAGTTGCGACGGATGTCAGATGAATCACGGCCATAAATCGGTACCACACTCAAAATTCGGCTACATTTATTTAATTGCACAGACTGACGTTGGATGGTGGACAAATGACCACTAACCAACTGACCACATCGAATCACAGACGACATTTTTGTGGTAATTTTTTGTTATTGTTGTTTGTGACCAAAAAAAAAACCTGATTTTACAAAAATGATATGATAGTATCAAAATACACACTTTATTCGATTGAATTTGATTTACTTACAATATTATCTCTAAATGGTAACTATTGAAAACAAATTTTTAGGACTAAACCATCACAAAAACCCAATTTTCAGAGCAGTTTTCTCATAAATTGTGGATTTGACGTTGTGCACAAAATGTAGAGGATAAAAATATAACAGCTGATCTGTCAAATCTAGTTGACTTCTTCTTCTTCTTCTTCCTTTTTCTCTCTTTTTCGTCTCGTTGACAGATATTTCAATGAGAAAACTATTGCCTAATCAATATGAGAAACTGCAATTGCTTGATTTGCTTCTACGATTTTTATTGTTTTTTTTTTCTCTTCCAAATAATTTAAATATGTCAGCTTTAAAAACTATGAACTAATTTAATCCAGTCGGTATAATCTTTCATTTTCTGGTTTGCCTCTGTCTTCTCCCTCCTCGTATATATCGCTCAAATCACTGGAATTAAAGATAATTCGATGGATTATAAAAATGATTCATAAAAACCACATTGCCTATCAATTTGTAATGAATAATTGGACGTGAATGGTGTCACATTACTTACTGTATGTATCGAAGTCCGGAAATAAAAAACACAAAGGCTCCAAGTCCTAAGAAAAGTATCGTTGCCAGTGGCTCAGTTTGGCGAGCGTGTCCAAAGTCTTTATAATATCGTATTGGTTGAAAATTCTGTGATTCTTTTCGTCCATCCAGTAAAGATGTCTCCTTTTGAATCCATCTTCGACTGCAGCTTCGTAGAACCGGTCTAACTATCGAATTCATGATTGAATTTCAATTTCCAAAACACTTTTATCGCTACGCAAATTTTGATATCAAAACAATAACACCATAACCTCACATTCATCGAAATGACAACTACAATGACGGTCAAGTGTTATAACACAATCACTCTAGTACACCGAAGTACAAAACAACCAAACGAATTGCATTGTGTCACATCGAAATGTCAAAACGTTGACTGTATCACTTTAAATACACCCCAGAAATTAATTCATTTATTGTTTACAACAATTACAATTCTCTTTCTATCTGCACAGATTCTCGAAACTCGACGAAAAACTTCTTGTTCTGTCTTTTGCATTTTAAATCGAATTGGTTTATTGCTTAAAATGGTTTGTATCGAAAGGATTTACACATTTCCAAATGTTTTTTTTCTAAGTTCGTGGGCAGAAGATAAAACATACCACTATAATTGCATGTTTTCTTTGTGTGTGCGATAAAATTTTATCAGATTTGTTCAATGGCAGACGAGCACAACCTTAATTTAGAACATTCTAATCGATTTTTTTTACAGTTGGTGTTAGTTCTGGGTGATTTACACATTCCACATCGCTGCAGCAGTTTGCCAGCTAAATTCAAGAAACTGTTGGTGCCGGGTCGTATTCAGCATATTTTGTGTACGGGCAATTTGTGCACCAAGGAGTCGTACGATTATCTGAAGACACTCGCCAATGATGTGCACATCGTTCGCGGTGATTTTGATGAGGTTGGTTGGGATAGATTTTTTGACTGGAGATAAAAAAAATTGGAAACAGAAAACAATCAAAATTCAGCAAAAAATGGGAAAAATTGAAATTCTGTCAATAATTGATGACCAATTTACATAGTCCAATTTCCATAATTGATTTTCTCGTTCCATTCTTCGTTTTTCCACCAATATCAACTCCTTTTTCGCCTTTTCTCCTTCCAGAATTTAAGTTACCCCGAACAAAAAGTGGTGACTGTGGGCCAGTTCCGTATCGGATTAACGCATGGCCATCAAGTTGTACCGTGGGCCGATCCAGAAGCACTGGCTCTGGTGCAACGTCAACTTGATGTGGACATTCTCATCTCGGGCCATACACATAAATTCGAAGCATACGAACATGAGAATAAATTCTACATCAATCCCGGATCAGCAACGGGTGCTTATAATGCATTGGAAACATTTATCACGCCATCATTTGTCCTAATGGATATTCAGAGCAGTATCGTTGTGACTTATGTGTATCAATTGATCGGCGATGAAGTGAAAGTTGAGAGAATAGAGTATAAGAAGAATTGAAGGCATTACAATAAAACAATATCTATATATAACAAGATACGAATGAGAATGCATGATGGAAGCTGTCGATCGCTTTGGTATGGATATGGATTAAATAAGATGGATATTTCAAAAAATTCGATTCATTTAATGGATTCTTTTTCTTTGACAGCTCGTATTCAAATGAACACATTTTATTTGTATCAAAAATTTAACCCTCAATAAACATATATATATATATATACACACGACTTTTGAACAAGGTAAATGATTTTCCATTAAACGATATCAAACATATTTGTTTGAAAGAGTTCCTCTTCCTCACAGTCACTGTCCTCCAGATCTTCCTTGGCTTTTTCTAAGAAAAATTTGCCTGGCGTATTTTCGGAACTGTACGCTTCCCGTTTTTTCTTTGTCGTTTCGATTTTCAGGTCATTGAGTCGATTTCGGTAATTCGTTTCATCATAAACACATTTTATGTTGTCCGGAACGTAAATTGGCTGTGGACGTAGCCCAAGTTCGGTATCGATAAAGTCAAACACCTGTTGTTTTTTGGTGAATGAATTAAATGGGCCACGTAGTTTGCGTTGAATTAATTTTTCCATCATAAATGTCAAATGATGATGAAAGACGGAGAAAACGATATTCTGATCGGCCGCATGGCAAATATTCAACCATTCTTGAACACATTCCAAAGGTGTTGTGTCATATTTTCCAGAGAATAACGTCGGATTTGATAGTATATGCCGAGCTGCATAAATTACATAAATTTCATCATCATCTTAATAGTACATATTAGTGTGATATTAGATTCTCGTAATATACCTGCCATTACACCATCACAATCGATTATCCGGTGCATCTCGTCTCCATCTTCTAATGTTTTACAATCACCGTTCGCCACCATTGGGATCGATATTGACTGCTTTACTTCACGTAGAAACTCATTATTTGATGGATCCTTTATTTTTTGTTTTGGCGTTCGACCGTGGACGGTTAAAAATGTGACGCCACACTTTTCCATTTGCTGGCACAGGCTGATCGTTTGACTGTGGGAATAGATTAATGTGATTAATGCTTCTTTATGTTTTTTTGTGAAGATTTCGACCTTTTTCGCGACCGTCACCAAAATTCTGCCTTCCACTTTTGCATTATTGAGTGACAAATCCAATCGAAGTTGGAAAGTGGAACTTACGCCAATGGTTTCTGAACTCGCACTTTAACGGAAATACTGAAATCGCTTGGGAAATTTCGTCGAAGTGTCGACGTGAGGTCTCTCATAAGTTCTGGATCTTTGAGTAAAGCACATCCAAAACCACTTTGCATGGCCCAACGCTGCGGACAGCCACAATTCAAATCGATTCCATCGACGTACGGATACACCATTTCAGCGGAAGACAAATATTCATGCACTGTGTTCGCTGCAAATTGGGCTATCAATGGGGTGTCGTCTAGTGGGAAAGAATATAATAAAACTGATTAAAACTCGATGATAATTGTAAAAATTCGTTGAATCTGAATGGTCAAAAATACCGTCGCTCGTGGAGAACTCCACTTGTCTGGCTTTTTCACTTTGGCAAAATGAGTCAGTCATTGTCATCGGCGTAAAACATAAATCCACTCCATATTTTCGCACCAATCGCCGGAACTCTAATCTGTGTATGAAGTTTGAGACAATTTAGAACCTTCATTATATTTAGATTTGGAAAATGGATGAAAATTGACTCATGAATTATCATTTCAATGTGAACTAACTTGGAATATCGAACCATCGGTGCACATATTTTCAAATACGTTCCACTGTCCTTTGCATTTTGGAACAAGTCCGCAATGTTTGTCTTTGGTTTAACCTATTTGTGCGAAATTGATAAGAATACTATTATTTTAGTTGATTAGAGCTTATGAAAATTCGATACATACACTCATTTTTCTGGGTGAATTAAAATACATCAAACGCTGTATCGATGCAGCAAAACGTACGGGTTGTGATTGCGGTGTGTTTGTCTGCTTGTAAATAATGTGTTCGGAATAAGCAACTGTCAAGCACACGTGAAATACGTACTACGTAGACAACTACGAAACATTGCGACTACGCAATTCTTACGTACATTTCAAATGTTCATTCGTTTATATTAAGGCATATTTGTTTTCATTATTCATTGTTTCGAAAAGAAATACACATTGATAATGATGGTTTGGAATTGTTATTGAAAATTCATACTTTATTTTCGTTCGATTAGTTCAAATGAATAATGGAACAGATTCAGTAATCAATATTGTTCAAATCTTCCATTCGTTGATTTACACTTTCATTTAAAGTTAAAGAAATGCAAAAATGAATCATCATATTTTCGAATCAACCTTATATTGTTTCTATTGTGGTTTTACTCTTGGGTGTCTTCAACCGAGAATATAAATCTCGGAGCTTCTTAGATGACTCTTGCCACAGTTTCAAGAATCCTGCATGTTTGAGTCCAGGGCAATATTCAACTGCGAGAAATAGCTCGAAACCTATACAAAAAAAAATTGTAGAAATAAATATTTTCTAAAACAATCAATGTAACGTTTACGTACTCAGAAAAGTAACATATAGCATAATTAATAATAGGGATGTTCCAAAGGTCACATCGTTTTTATCTTTTGGATCAGGAAATAGCATCTTTATTGCTTGATTGCGATTCACTTCTTTGATTTCTTGGATTGCAAGATCCATTGATGATTTGGTTCCATGTGTTAATTGCATTGGGAGATTTCGTATTAAAAATATCAGGATTGCAAGACCACCAAAAATAATGGCAGGCATCAATCTGAACGCATAAAATGAGTTGCCCTTGTCCTTGCCCTTGCCCTTGTATATCTAGTGGTGACGAACCACATGCATACCAATCGTACTTAGTTCATGATGAACTGAAAAAAAAAAATATTTTCGGAGATTCTTCTCATTTTCTTTCTTTTTTTATATTTCTTACGACATATTGCTACTAAAAATGACAGTGCAAAACGCCCGCTCTCAGTTCCAACCTCAACGACTAGTGCCATACCAATAATCATCGCAGTGCAGTAAGCGAAGTACAATCTTCTAATTTTTAGGCACAGGCGCCATACCTTATATTCAGTCTGTAAGAAGATGAAGAAATTGATGATATACACTTCTGGGCAGGATGTTTTGAATTTATCGTTTGCATTTGTTTTTTCATTCTATATTTTTCAATTACTTTGACTTACCCCTTGAATCATATGATAAATAAGCATCAAATGTTCTATGCTGAACGCTATGAAACGTAGAATAAAAACCGAAAGCACCATCAAAAAATCCACTGAGATCCATGCATCAATATTCGGCAGAAGTTCTCGGAACAACAGGATTGTTAGACAGAAGAATAGCTCATGAGTTAAAAAGACTGCAATGCTACACCATACATCAATCGTACGATTCTTTGTTGTGGTACACTTCGTTCGCTTGACTGCCATTGCCAATTCTGTGTAGTAAAAATTTCCAAGTGCAATTTATTTTAGCTAAGAACTCATTTTAGAGTGAAATCAATGAATATCAATGATTTCCGTAAATTTTTTTCACACTACTTAAATTTTATGATCATCTTAATAGCACATATTAGTGTGATATTAGATTCTCGTAATATACCTGCGAAAACAAGAGATTAAACCCATATTATTCCGATTGTGTCTCTGAATTTCTTCAAAGGAGCCACCTCATTCAAAGACATATAAATCATTGAGTACATCAGAATTGAGTTCACAATTGTAAAATCACGCATTATGAATGAAATATATTTTCTGAATGATGAAAATGAACACAAATTCCACGATTTCTCACTAAATAAGTTAATTCAATTTGAAACTGATGTGGTTTAGAAGAAGGATATGAAAGCAATGGCTTTATTTTGTTGTTTAGACTGAACGGTGAACATCTGCCGAGTTTGTTATTGTTATACTTATTGATGTCAAGTCTATATTTGGGTGACGGCCATCAGAGGTCACTCTCTCATCATATGGAGATTAAACGATGATGGAAAATTTGAATTTTTTACAAAAGTCTTTCAGGATTCGAAAAATTATAATCTGATGAAAAATAAAACATATTGCCGTTGCATTCGAATATCTTATGTTCACTTCAAGATTGAATACTGCTTTTCGCTTGATTAGTTTAAACAAATTTTGGGTTGTTGATTATTTAAATCTTTTATTCGTATTTGCTCATGAACAGAAAGTTCTTTGAAATATTCATTGAAGATACACTTCATACGAATAAGCATGGCGCGTCTGCACATAGAGTATGTGTCACACGCACTCTGCGCCGCATACAAACGAAGCGTGCGCTTTTGTGTATGTGACAGGCTCCGTACATTTCGCGCTATCCCGCTCTGTTGTATGTCGTATATATGGTATATATTCGCTTCACTGTGTACACTATGGATACTTAGAGCGGAATGAAGCGCGTTGAGCGCAGATTACAAACGGGTATTATTATCCTTATTGATGTCATGTCTATATCGCCGGTGATCTCCATCAGAGGTCATTCTCTCATCATATGGAGATTAAACGATTGGGATTTTTTTAAAAAGTTTTTTGAAAAAAAATTCTGACTTGCAAGATAAAACGTTGAAACACGGTTGAATTGAATTAATTTCAATGAAATTGTAAGTAAAATAGAAAATAGTCGATATAAAAATAAGATACATTATCCCGGGCATTTTAATTTATTGTCATATTTGATTTCTTTAGATTTAATGTAAATAACACATTCAAGCAATTATTATTCGTAGCACAGTTTTCGAACTCACGATTCAACGTAAAAGAAAGGAACAATTTGCTAAAATATCTGAAAATGTCATATTGATAACCAGAGTTAAAAACAGCTGATTTAAAATACATACATACATTAAAACAACGCACCACATGACATAAAGTCACTCATTCACTTCCATTCTAACATGGTCAAGTTGATTTAGTGATACAATTTTCAGAGTAATGATTATGGTTGTGTAAATTTGAAAAGAAGTCAAATCTCAATAAATCTAGATTACCTTAGATGTTCAATACTTCTAGTATGTTCTCAGGCCAAAGTCGAATTCCTTAATCAAAATATGTGCAATTCTAAAGGTAAATTGAATGAAAGGTGATTTCATATACAATACATTACCTTCATAATATGAAGTCAATCGCCATAAAAATAGTACAAAGAAATCCATCCATAATTTCAAAGTTGCATATTTTCGCTTCGTCTTATATCGACAAAATAATCTGAACAACTATCGGCTGAATGAATTTAAAATTTGTATTTGAAAAAAAAGGAAATTATCCTGAAAGAATGTTTTTTTGTTTGGTTTTCTTATCAATATATCGATTTGATTTTTTGTTGGAATATTGATTTGTGGTTCTGTTTGCGAAAAGAGAACCGAAACAAAACAGTGACTAGGCTTTTAGCAGCAGGTCGCAGCAGTTACGAATTATGTGATACGTTGAGGCTGCATTGCGGAAACGAGACACGACTCTGATCAACTCCCGCACGCGTCCTTTGTTGACTTCTCCACGGCATCGAATGTAGTCTTCAGTATAGTTGCCGAGCGAAAGTTCCTGGATTTGCTGACAAATGTTATCATCAAATTCCATTAAAAATCGTCTTACGTAGCGTTTGTATTCGCCGAACTAGAGAGATGAATTCAAATCATATTAATTAAACACACATACTCTTGTGCACAATATACAATTGTCGCCTTTTCCCACTTACTTTCAATGAAATCAAAGCACTGCATTGTAAGCCAGCTTGGGACTAGTGAACTGTTGCAAATTCTGGTAGCCGTCATCGTAACAGTAAGATAATTTGATCTTAGTTAGATTTGGCCACGGATGATCGAATTCATCCAAGAGATCATCATCATCGAAGACATCCACAGTCAACTCAGTCAAATTCAAGCAGTATCGGTTGAGGTCTTGCCGAAATTTGCATGCTTCATTATATAGTTCATCCATATAGTCATCATCGAAATCATTTTGACTTTGAAGAGGTAAGTCACAACCCCGAGAAAGTTCTGCCCGTAAAATATGCTCGCCCAAACATTCAAGCACATTCTTGTCAAGAGCCGCTGGCACAATCGACGCGCGTACAGCATTTTCCGACAGGTAATCTTTGACCGCTTGTTGGGTTCTTTTACAGGTATTGAACAGTGCGGCTAAATCATTAAGACTTGTGCTAATGAGTTGAATTATTTTCTGGGTGCATTTCTCGTTCAAGTCCAGCAAACCCGTTGATGTCTTGCTATGGATGTGATCATAGTCATTCCAATACAATATTGCATAACCACGACGAACTGTACCCCGGTATGCAGTGAGCGCTTTTTCAAGTGAACAATCCACTTTCAATAATTTCATTTTCATTTTTGGATTGTGTTGAGTTGCTTCAGCCATTTCGTAGATGAATGAATGTTTTAGCTCCGACAATTTCGGAACGCCGATCGATAGAACTTCCAATTTCGTACAGCACTGAATGATGTATGAAATAGCTTGGCCAACATTGATAAAGTCAGAAACACATCGCAACTTGATTTGCGTTAAGTGTGGGAGCTGTTCAATCATTCGATTCAAGTGGTTTAACTTCAATGCTTTAACTTGTATGTCGATGCTTTCCAACAAAAAGATTGACCTAATACAAAAGATTGACCTATTACAAAAGATTGACCTAAGACAACAATGATATCACCATTCCAATTCCAACACTTTACATCGATTGCAGCGATCTTTTTGCATTGAGTCATTGCCTTCAAAATGTTCATACATGACTCAACATTGTTGTTAGTCAATCCGAATGTTTCTAAATTTTTTAATTCCATGTTATTTGGCATTGGATCAAAATAATTTTCACTATAATATGGACCCCAGTAATGCAAACGTAGATTTTTCAATTGCGGTAGCTTGCCTGATAGAATTAAATTTGTTAGATGGCTATATTCTAGGCTGGACAGTTCCAATGTCTCTAGTTGGCTATTGTTGTGAATGAACCCAATCCGTCCTTCATCAGTGCAGTTCAAATCACATGCCTCAAAATGAATCAGCTGAGCGTAATTTTGTGTGGTCCATGATTCATTGATTAGCCGTACAAAACTTAAGTGCAAATGTGCTAGCTTCGGCATGCACCGTAGAAATAACGTTAGGTCAATTATCCCTTGATAAATGTACAAGTGAGTTATTGATTTACAATAATTCTGAATTTGAACCATGAGCCAGTCGTTACGATCAACTATTTCACGATTACAAGCTGAAATATGAATGGCACTCATATTCTCTCCGAAAATGCTGAAATATGGTTCATATTGTGTTTGAGCTAAATCTTCATCGTCACCACAATGCAGTTCAAAATAATCTGTTCCGCGATATTTTTTACCAAATGCATCCTTGGCAATCGAACGAAACCGTGTACACACATTTGCCATTGTCATCAGATCTTTGCTATTGCAATTCATCATGATGAGCAACAGAGTTTCGTCGGGAAAGTCGTACAATGCAAACGGCGTTTGCTTCTTGATTGCTTCAATGCCCTTGTCCATCTGCCGAAAAAATACTTGGCTATTAATCCAAAATTCACGCGCAAATCCACTTTGTAAAAAACGCATGAAAAATCAATTCGAGCTGTTGTCTTGCTCTGATTTGTTCGGGTGAAACAAAAACCTTCCGAAATATCACAAAAATCGTCCGAAAACATACAAAAATCGTGTAGAAGTAAATCCAAAATGAAGTAAATTTGCGAGGAAAAATGCAGTTGATGTAAACAGACGCGGTTTAGTAGCGGTTGTGATTTTGCTGACTTGAAATATTTACATACATTGACAGTTCACACCGCTCGCGCCACTTGACATGAGTCACTCAACCATACCAACACAGTCAAGTTGATTTAGTACTTCAATTTTAGAACGCATGAACGATTAGTTTTATGGAGATTCGCAAAATGACAATTGAACCCGTGCGCATAAAATGACTTATGAAAACGTCGCCGAACAAAGCGAAACACCTATTTGTTACTCGCTCAATTCGGAACAAATTGTACACTGGTATGTTACGCCGACAAATCTATGTTACGTTTTGATCGGCGATTTTCTTTGTAATTCGTTTTTATGCTCACGGGTTCAATTACATCTCATTGATTCGACAAAAAAAACATAAATCGGATGAATGTTCTTGGAGAATAAAACACACCATTCCGTAGGATTCTTATTATGCTTGGTTTTATTGCGAATTAATTTAGCAAATCAACTTATTTGTGTGCCGTTGATTTGTGTGTGCATTTTTGCTGGGTATTTCCTAACATTGATCAATGCTAATATTAAAATTGTATATAAAATTGTGTTGGTTTTTCTTGCTTGCTTCATTGGATTAAATTTTGGATAGTGGAATAATTTAAAAAGTATATTTATTTGAGTTTCCTTCAATACGTTTTTCAAGTCCGTTTCAGATGCTCGGCAAAAGATTGAGTGTATAAGGAAATGAAGACTATTTGTATTAATTCGTTGAAAAATCATGGCCAAGAGAGATGACTATGCTATAAAAATGCAA
Source organism: Sitodiplosis mosellana (assembly GCF_009176505.1). Classification (NCBI taxonomy): domain Eukaryota; kingdom Metazoa; phylum Arthropoda; class Insecta; order Diptera; family Cecidomyiidae; genus Sitodiplosis; species Sitodiplosis mosellana. The sequence continues at coordinate 2,569,348 of NW_022595245.1, forward strand.
ATGGTTGCTTAAGACTTAATGTCAACTAGATTAAACTCAACACTTTGTTCCGTCACAATTTGTTTTCAACTGTCTTAAGACTAATTCAATGTATCTCTGAGCCATAATGTCGATCGACTAATTCGAATCTAGCGCAGAATAGTTTGTGACAAATAACATTCTATTGTTATCATTGCGAATAATAATTTGAAAACAGACTTTAGTAGTGAATAGAAACGAAATAAATAGGAAATTCCACTTAGATAGATGGTTGCATTGTAACAAAACGGGTCCATATTGTCCGATGTCGTTAAATCTGATTTGACGATTTCTTCTTGCTTATGCAAATCACACCACTGCGATAGTATTGAGGAATTGTTATGAACTCGTTGTGAATTAGCTCGTCCCGCATATTCGGAAATCTTCGAATCATGTTGACAATTTTACCTGTGGAAGCAAAATGAAAAGAAATAGATTAGCTCAGTGAAATTGAGAAGTTGGCAAATATTGAATTCTTGGGCTCGGACACATTATAATGTGTCGAATGATTATTTTAGAGCTCAGTTCATACCCAGCACATTCATTTGATGGAACCGTTTGTTTTTGATTGAAAGAATGTTGGTGAGACTTCCATTTGTTGACAGTCGAGCAGCTATCATCCGAACGGGAATGTGTACAGTTTCAATTACATCTTCGGCAGGCTGTAAAAAACATATTGATTAATTCAATGGCAAAAAATACTTGCGTCAATATGTTCAATGACTGCTAAAATCTTCTGTCAATATTTTCGAGTGAAGTCGAACAGTAGCAAAGAATGCAAATTTACCGAAAAATATTTAACATCGACATCATCGCAAGCTTGCTGAATGGCAGCTATAATTGCTTTGTAATTGCAGTATCGTTTCGATGCATAAACCAAATACTCGGGAATATTCATTTGTGACACCTTGCCCTCATCATCGCGTAACGCCTTTTGTAATACCCGCAAATCTGGAAGAACGTGAATTTTCTCCTGGAATAAAAACAGCATCAAATTTCAATTAGAATCAAGTCGGATATGCAATGAGCGATGAAGTTAATAAAGATAAAAATGTGTGTATAAAACATGGTTCAAAGTCAAGGCTTCATACTTACAAGCGCTTTGATAATCGTATCAATGGTGCAATATATGCTTTCAAAAGTGACCGAAACGGATTGATCGACGTCATTCTCAGTTTCACGCTTGCAAATAGGTGCGCAAACAATCGATTTGATAGCGGCTGTTGGTATTCTTTGGTCCAAAAGGTCTTCGTTTGGGAATGACATTGACCTTGCGGCTGTAACGGTGCGTTTGGTGTAACCACTGCCCGTATCACAGTTCGATGCATCGATCAAACCACCTAAATTATCACAATACGATGCTGAGGTGGTCGGTTTTTCCCGATCCGAAATTTTCCATCGTTTGTATTGTGTTTGACTGTTTTGATTTGACCACAATTCCAATGAGCTATGTGCCGTGCCAGCGACATGAGATTCAAACGTGCGGCCATTGCCATTGACCACGAACTCCGTCGGAATGGCCGTTTTCGATCGAGTCGATCGAATGTGAATTTTATTTGTCTTTGGTATGGTGCCGGTATACTTGCGATTCGACAATGATACCGTATTATCATAATACGGTGAATTTTCATCTCCATTTCGGTTTGTTACCAATTTATTCGTATTTTCCTTAGCCGCTAATGACTTATTGCTTTCCTTTTCCATTGAATCCGCATTTGCTTCAAGTTTATTATTATTATTGACCGTGTAAATGGTTCCATTGTCATGGCTGTTTTCATTGCAATTGGTTCGATTGCATGCCGTCGACGCCGTGTTGGCTTCTTTGTAGATGCCATTCAGTCGTACTTCGATCGGTGCCAGCCAATTTTTGTGTACACCTGTGCGTTCTATATTTAGATCGACGCGCCCATTAGCCGCTTCATTGTTTAGAGTATTTGAAATGTTGTTGAATAAATTCGGTGCATTGAAATTAGGCGATGAGCCAGCCATATGGATACAGTTGTTTGGTTCGATCGATTGATTTGGTTCCGGTTCAATTTCAGATGCTGGATCTGGTTCAAAATCCATTTCTAAATAGTCAGTCTCTTCGTCTGCATTCACATCGATGCCCACATGGATGGGTTCAAAATCGGCACCACGATACGCATACACTACATCATCCGAATTGGTTGACTCATCGTCCGAAAGGAAATTGTTCGGTAGCAAAATGACATTGTCAACAATATCCTCGCTCACAAACGATATATTGTCGGTGGAATTGTTATCGGATGCCTCTTCATCACTGGATTGATTATCGTCGTTGATCGAGTATTCATCGTCAGCTCGCAACTCAATACTATTTCTGTGCTGTTCGTCAGCCATTACCACCGTCTCTGCCGTATTCATCGGATTTGAATCGGTTAATGTGGAAAATTCACTATTGATCGAATCTTGTCGCATTGATGTGTTGAATTTTTGATTCGATGCAGCGGTTGTTGTTGTTGTTGTCGTCGTCGTCGTTTGATTTGCATCGTCCATTTTTTCATTGTTATTATTATTGTTATTGCTTGAATTCATGCATACAACATCCAATGTGTATGCAATCTGACTGCTGTCGTGCATTTTGTACACATGCTTCGAATTATTTGGCGAATTGTTTATTGTTTCATCTGTAGTAGGAGCTGTAGCAGCGAATTTATCCATTGTAAACAGTGGCCGTACACCAAAATGAAACGCAAAAAACTTGTTTATGGATCATCTGTTTTACGCTATCTGTCATTGAAATTGAACAAAACCAAATTTCTTTTATCACAAAACAACGCAGAAACCGAAAAAAAAAATTATTCCGTTCAATTCATTTGTATCGTAGTGTTTCGGGTGTGTGTGAGAGATAGAGTTTAAGTCAATGGTTTCACAGTTCGTTTTGTTTCAGCCGAATTTTCTGCACCTTTAACTGGCTACCCATTACTGCGTTGGACCTTTCATTTTTTTTTTCGTTTGAAACACTTAAAAACATCGAACCATGGCACTTTCGAAGAAGAAGAAGACGTCGAAAAAATATTCAGACACACACACACACAGACACACTCCGATTTATCGCAATCTTTTTGCGTTCACACAAAACAATTACAATTCAATTTGTTACAAACAATAACAATACACTGCGATGAATATCAAAATGGTTAGAATAATTTGGAATATCGGGAGAGAGAGTGTGAGTGTTTTTTTTTGCTGTTTTTGGTCGATTTTTGCAGCGCCGTATTCGTCAATAACATCAAATACTATAATGACACACAAATGGCAACAACAATAGATAGAGAAAAATGCCATGTATCTTTCGCACTACTCCACAATAACAATAATAATCTGTTGATTTTTTTCTATGTGCTACTGCCTCTCTCTGTGTGTATAGCACCGCACGAAGTCAATTTGACAGATGTTTCAGTGGAACTGTTTTTTTCTCCTTTCAGTTCCTGCTGTCTCTACATGGGTATGTTCATGCGTAGTTGCCGTGATTTGATTTCACCACGATTTCCAATGGACAGAAAAACCGTTTTGATTCGATGGATTTTTGTGTTGAATCAAATGAATTTGAAACAAATCATTTTTAGTCCATTTTTTCATCAATTTACCTAGCTTTCAAATCAAAATCGAAAAATTTCTCATAAAAGTATTTTCGTCGACTGCGTCGCCACCAGACGTCACATAGCCTAACCAAAATCAAAAACATACCAAAAGCCATTCCACCGCTAAAAAACTACGTGCATTGTCGTTTCACTTGGCTATATTCTCACCACCGATTGGTATTTTGGTTTTGACTGTTTTGCCTTTCGAATAAAAAAAAAAAGAAGAGAGAACTATTGTTCAGTGTTGGGATCGTGGTAAATGTTTTGCTCTTGAACTATCTGTTAGAAATTATAATAAACAAAAGAAATTGTGCCAATTATACGAAAATGTTGAGTGTTATGGATCGCAGTTCATATGCGAGCATTTCATCATTGGTGCAACAGAGTGATCCAAATCATTTACCAGGTGAATTTCATTCAATAATAAACTGAAATTCCAAAATAAAATGGTTTTTTTGTTTATTATTCTCACGAAAGTGTGCGAATGCTTGGGAATGAGCGCGCAAGTGTGTGTGAGTGTGTAATGTATGCATGTGTGTCGGTCGGTCGGTCGATTGGTCGGTAAACAAACGGTATCAGAATTTTTAAGAAAGTTTCATCCCAGTGTCACCAATGTGTATTTGTGTATCAGTTTACGGTCTGCGTTTGCATGTGTGTGCATTTGCATGGGAAAATGAATGAATTTTTGTTCGTGTGCTGCTGGTTTTGTAATTGTTACTCAAATAATAGATAAACGGGATTGTCAGCGCGCAATTGCGATGATTGATTGGTGTTACTGAATGTGTGTGTATTCTGATTTCACATTTGACTTTGTACATTCAATTAGTTTTTTTTTTCATTTAATTAATTGCAGTTTTCCTATTGAATTAATTAAATTATTGGATTAAATTGTGCATTGACTTCATATATTCAAAGTGGATCAACCAAAAGTGCATCGAGTTAACGTGATTCAATCCAGTTGTATCCTTCGACGTCAGCAGAAGCAACAAGTTTTTGTAACAAATAGTAATAAACTGAAAAGACAGAATCCTTCGGTAATGAATTTTTGATTGGAATCAATGCAATTGCATCGTTCGCTAGGTTTAAAAGTGAAAACAACCGAGAATTAATTGGAAAGTGTGTAATTGTTTCAGTTGTTGTTGTTTTGTACAATTTAAATGTTTCAAGAGCCATCATCATTATGAAAAATATTACTTGATTCCGTTTCACTTATAGTGTAAACAACGCTATGATGCGAGTGAAAGAAACAGAGGCAGGCAGAGAGAGAGAGAGAGGAGAGAGAAAGAGTATGAGAGCAAGCATAAAAAATTCCAACGAACGATGTTAAGCGATGAAGAGAAAAGGCGAAAAATCCATTGAAAAAATCAAGAATATCGCGTTATGAGTGAATGTAAACAAAACGTTAAAAGGTGCACACATACGTGCACAGATGATATGTTGTGCGCTCTACACATGGAATATATGTGGCTATGTTCCAACTATGTTTATGTCTCTCTGCCTTGTGTCTGTGTGTTGAGAGAATGAAAGACTAAACAATGAAGATTACTGGTTGTTGCGTGCATATATTTCATTTGCCGTGTATTCTAGCCTCGGTTTACGGTGTTGTCGATCAACTTCTTTGTCTACATACATGAGACGGGAATGTGCCTTGGTGCATTCTATCCCACAGTCACTGCATATAACGACGTTGTATGCATTGGCATTGCATTAAATCAAAACTTTTGTTTTCCTATTACACTGGATGGAATGAAGACAAGAGGGAAAAAAATGTGAATAAAAAAAAACACTGCTGCATACATGCGGCTTGTTGAGTTTGTGGTTGTGCGTGAGAGTTTTTGTAATAAGGCTCGTTCGTTATGCTGGTTCAACATAAATCATTCTCGTACTTGTTTCTTCTTCGCTTTAAATAATGCATTCAAGAGGCTCTCGATGAAGTTGAACGTATCAATTTATTCCGATAATTGTTTGAACTTCCGTCAATTAGGCGGAATACGCTACTTTGATGCAGGGCACACTTTTTTCTACTATACGAATTATTAAATAGTTTCATTGGTCATGACCGCATCGTCAGAATTACTATCCGAACGAAACCTTGGCGCCCGATTGAGGTTTCTTTTATAAACATAACTGCTCGTCCAATTAACAGCTTCTCTACCGATTGCGTTCACACTTCAAACGCACAGCATTTTTCGGTTGGAATGCGATTCAAGTGGAATTGAACAAGACTATAAGGTTAAAAACATCATAAATCGGTTGATTCGTTTACTTCAAAGAAGTTTCGGTGATGAGACCGGGAGAAACACACAATTATTTCCTCGTGTATGTGAATAAATGTGTGTCGATGGTCAAAGGAATGAAAAAAAAACAACCTTTTTGAGATCGAAGTTTTAACCAATTTCATTTCAAGATCGAACAGTAGTCGCTGTTCAGATGTGAAGTAGAGAAGTTTGTTAAATCGAAGACCTTTTGATTTTTGTGAAGTGGTTGCCCATGTGTTCATTTCGTCGACGACTGTGTTCAGTGAACACTCTTCACCGTTAATTTTCCAAACGTTCGTTTTGTTTGCCACCGTGTGGCTAACTGTGTTTTGATTAGACAAATCGATAACCCAAAACTCTTATCGATAAACCGGTGTGTATGGTTGTTTTTCTCTCTCTCGCATATCATAAATTATATGTAAGATATAATGAGTATGCCAAAAACCTATGATGTACTTCAGTATCAAAAAAAAACTGGCAAAAAAAACCAGTTCTTTGTATTTTGCATTCATCGTCATTTCATTTTTCCTTCAATCGTAATCATAAAATGACATTTCATTTTATTTATTCCGCATTTTACCTTATTTCGTAACAGAAATGTCGCCCGAACAACAGAAACAACTGATCGAAATTCGCAATCGAAAACAGGAGCTGCTACTCGAGATACAGGTGAGTAGTAATCACATTAAATGACTTCTAGCTATTAATAAATGTCTGGTTGGTCTGCCACTTGAGTGGAAAACGGTAGATTTACCTTCTACACTTTTTCTTTTGCACACGTTGTGTCTATGAAAATTGGTTTAACATCGGAGCACAAAAAACTGCTGAATGAATATCAACGTCAAATACTTTGAGTTAATAAATCAACGTCACATTTCCGCAGAGTGAATAAATTTTTGATGAATTTTTCCGACGTAATACAGTGTATGTTTTGCTCCGTGTGCCGAAGTGGAGTCGAGCTGCTGATAGTCGAATTATTGTTTGGATTTTGGCAATAGACGTGATGATAGAAGATAAAGCGAGTGGAAAAATTCGCCAACCAAGAACGAAATCAATGATGTAAACGTGGTTTATTTTGTTTTGCTTGCACCGAAGATTCATTACCAGTATATATATTTATTTCATTGGTGCGATGTCGGCACGAACAACAATTCGATTAAATCAAAATCCAATTTTGCGGCTTGAATCGATTTACTGCATACGGTTTTGGGTTTGGTTGGTGAGCACCAACCTGTGTGTTGTGGAAAAAAGATAATTGAGTTAACCCAATTTGGAGGTGAAAATAGACAGAACATTTGGGATTGTGTCATGTTATGCAATGCGAAATTGTCACCGGGCGTGGAAGGGGGAGCGGCAGTATTTTGAAGAGAAAAAAATCAGGAAATGCGCGGATTTTGCAATGAAGCTGAAAATATGATACAGCTCAATGTTGGCACTGAATTTATATTTGAGCCGATTCGAAATTGCGGTTCCGTGTGATGTCGCACTCACCTCTGAAATGTACTCTATAAAAGAGCAATTCCCATGACTTATTCATGCAGAACAGATATTTATTATACGATTTTTCTTCGTTTTTTTCTCCTTTGGGCGACCGCTTTTTCTCTCCCTCCATCTCCACTTGAGTGAACAATATGTTCGTTTGTTTATTTCGTTTTATCGGCTTTGCGATATCAAAACGCATTTGGTGCCCTGGAGTAATATGCTATGACGACATACGAGTGAGTCGCTAAGAGCTATCTAAGTGAGAAAGAGAGCGCCGCACATTGAGAAATTGACGACTGACGCGCTTATTCACGATGTTATTTTTATGACTCTATTATGAAGCCAGGCAAGAGATAGATGGTACGAGTGAACGGGGCGAAAAGACGAAGGAGGTGAGAGAGAAGAAAACACACGCAGGAAACATAATGATTTTTATGCGCGCGGCGTTGAAAAATTCCTTCGTTCTATCCATTGTACACAGTGGAAATGAAACATTCAAAAGTGTCCATTCTTATAGGCTCTTCAGTGTTCCGTTGTTTTTCTCTATGTCTTCTATGCTTCCGTTTTTTTTTCTTCCTTTTTCCTTCAAAAACCAATTACGTAGCAAAAGAACCAAAGAACCGTGTGCATGAAAATAAAAGAGACCAATTTCAAGTTATGAAGAAAAATCGCCCGGATTACTTTATTACATTTATTATGGGTACACCACTCGTCGTTGTCGTCGTTAGTGTAATGCCTTAGATAGAAATCAGGGTGAAATTCTTTTGCATTCAGTTGCTGTCATTTTGTCATTGTGAGGCCAAGGAGCTGCTGTTTAAAACAGCAGTAGCAGCGACGACGATGACGATGACGATGACGGTGGAATGCCAAAGGGAAAACGCATGAACGAAATAAAAACCATAAATTTCAATTATATTCATTCATAATCATTTGCACCGGTCTCTTGTTTCGACGATTAGTCGGAATCGGGGAGTGTCGATAAACCGGTAACACGGGCTCAATTGTGTGTATGGAGTGCCATCAAGTAACTAGACTGCAACGCACAAAAAGGAGACGAGAGAGAGAGTGAGATTGTGTGTGATGTGACATTGAACTAATAAGATAATAAATTGAATAATTTACCACAGTTTGTTACAATGTTTGGATCGAAGGTGATGCAGTCGATAGATTTTCGGTGTTTTTGTGTACGCGTGTGTGGATTGAGCGCTTGAACGGAAGCTGGCACAAGACAATAAGACATTGAACGAGTTTGCTTGACTGCAACCCTCTATTACAATCATTCCCGTCTACCTCATTGTCAGCACCGCAGTTGAGAATATTCGGGAGAGAAAAAAAGGAGTGGAGAAATCCCTCGTCCAAGACACACCACTGTCGTAACATTATAGTCCTTTGTTTGGCATTTGAAGGAATTTTTCTCTCCCCGTCGTCGCTGTTGTTATTGTTGTTGTTTTGAAATGTGAACGTAAAGTTCAACCAACCTTGTCACCAGCATCCCAAAAGCAATAAATCTACTCTCGCTCTCTCCATGCAACAAAGTTTCTGCCACATTTTTTTTCGGTAAATGTGTGTGGCTTTTTCCTTGAGCACCAAATGCTCATCGGTGGCAGCAGCAGCAGCAGCGGCAGTAGCAGCAGCAGCAGCGGCGGCTGTTACTCATCTCATTCCATCATCATTTTAAAGCATTGTTGTTGCTGTCGGAAAATGACTCTCTCTCTCGCATTTCGGCTTGGTAATCATTTCCATTCGCTCATATTTATTATACTTCCCGAAGTTATACAAGACATTAAGACTATGATAGTCTAATAGATAGGGTACACCAGTGTGAAATAAATTGAAACCCTCACACAGCTCCATGTCGCGCGCGCGAAACGCATTTTATGAAAATTAATTCGTTTTCATTTGCAATCACTGTGAGCGCCAGAATATAATGTGCGGCAGCATCGCTATAACTTCGCTCATACTCATTTTCGCCATCCATTCATACCTCTCACACACATACGAACAGCACGCTTGCTGCGCAACAAACTTGAATTTGAATAGCACAATAATGATGTTATTTAAATAAATGTGCAACGGCAGAGAAAAAAGTGAAGCGAAACGAAGGCATACAATTAAATGCAATTAGCAGCTGTTATCACCAGTTCAAATACATTTAATGAAATGTGGAAATGACATTAAAACTGCAATCCTTTATTGATGCAATGCAAATATTGACAATCAACTGCTGACGACAGCGGCGTCGTCATGGCCGACACTCGCTTTGTGCATTCTCGAGCACATTTCATTCATACGGCAATGAAAATGTGATAATAATAAGAAAAAAAATGCGGGCAAATTTGCCATTTTTCCGAAGGGAAACATTTCAATTGAATGCATGCGAAAACACACAAAAACCCCAAAAGTCAATTCGTTTTTCGTAAAGTGTTAGCCAAACACTGGCATTTGGGCGATCGAAAGTAAAATACGAGCGCATTTTCCTTGTGGAAAAATCAATCCGTTTTCATTTTTTTTAGACTAGTTTTCAAATGAACCGAGCTGGAGAGAGGAAGACAAAGTGAAAGAGAGAGAGAAAAAAGAAAGAGATTGAGGTAGAGTGAGATAGTGTGAATGAAGAACGAGCAAAAAAGCGAACAATTTCCAACTAGACTATGTATAATTCATCATGTTTTGCCTGTCTGAAAGTTGCACGTCGATTTACGGTAACGATTTGCCGTCGAAAAACTGGGATTTCCACTATTTTCTTCTTTGCTTACCCGGCGCACAAATAAGGAAAAAAAGAAGCCGACCTGAAGTGCATACAATCTCAAAATCGCAAGCGAAGTGATCTTGAACAGGTAGTATCGGTTGCACTAAAATAGAAGATATAATGCAATTTATGTGGTTCTGACTTTTTTCACCATCGAGTGTCTGAGTGTGTGAATTGCATGAGAATTGAATTTGATCGGCCGCCGAGTCTGCCACACTTTTATCACCACATCACAAGCAAGCAAGCAGTCAGGCAGCCAAACTGGGATTCGATTTTGTAACACCCATGAAAAATAAAATAAAACCGTACACTATATTGAGTGTGCTCGGAGCGAGAGAGCTCACGTAAGAAAAACCACTTGAATTTACTTCTCTTTCATTTCATTGGATTTGGTTTATCGTTCGTCGGTTGCCGGTTAACAATTCGTGTGAAATAGTAAACGAAGACATTGCAAAATGCACATAACTCTAACGAAACATAACAGTATCTTTCATACGGAAAATAATACAAATGACGAATCGTGTGTGTGCTAATAAAAAGAGTAGACGATGTTCTGACAAATGCTGTGTTTCGTTTACAATGCACAGGCATACTCGTGGAAAAGCAAATTGGAAACACACCGAACAACCACAAAAACCAAAGGAATTTTTCATGTTTACATTGCATTTTACTGCTTCCATCCCATCACTTGATTTGTACACATTAATTTTTCATTTCTTCGTTGCGCCTGTTGTTGTTTTTGCTGTGCGCTGCCTATATTTTTCGGTTGTCGTAAGTGTGTATAAATCGGGCGATGGAGCTCGATCTGTTGGGTACACACAGTCGGAATAAAAAAACACACGGGCCTTATGCGACACGATCCACACACTTGCTATAACCATAATATGATATAATGCATTCTTACATGAGAGGATATCAGTTCGATGTGTGCATACACATAAATTAACATTTGCAATAGTTGTATGGCTAAACGATTGTGCTATTATCACTGTTACGGTAGCTGCTTGATGAAAGTCTCGTTTACACAAGTGTGTGTGTGTGTGTGTGTGTGTGTGTGTGTCGAGAGACGCATTTAAAAGCGAATCGAAAGAAAAAGCGTAACGCATGCAAAAGCTCTTCTATCCAGTCATAACACACATGTTTACGGCAAGCGACCGCATGATACTTGCGTCGTCACCGTTAACGTCGCAACAAAACCAACTGCAATGAATATTTTGCGCCCAAAAACACCGCAACGCCGTATGCTTCGATGTTTATTTTTACTGACTGCTTGCTGCTGCTGTGTCCGCATTCCGTAAATTTTCTCAATGGTTGTGCAGTCGTTTGTGAGCTTGTGGCGAATACAGTCGCCACAGCGCGTTTTATCTTCACCGTTTTCTTTTTCAAGTAGTCCTCAACTTAGAATTTGTTGTCGTGCACACACAATTTTCTAATTCGCTTTAATTACGGCATCGATAGCAAATTTATATGCGAAGGAAATAATAAATTGTGTACAAAACCCAGCATAAGAACAAACGGTAAATCGTTTGAATCAAACTAGTTCGTGGCATTATATTTAAGCAAAGAGTGTGAATGATAAGAAACAAGCATCAATTCAAGTCAGTGTGATACTAAGTGCGAGGCAAAAAAGGCTAGAACATATTAAAAACGGATTATGGTTTTGAAGTGAATGTTGAGTGCTTCTTATCATCCAGCCTGCCAAATGCCGAACATGTCTCGGAGGAGATGAAACAAAATCTCGCTTCTAATTCGCAATTAAATTGTGTACGTACGAGAGCAAGCGAATAATATGTGCTGAATGTTATTACTATTGCTGGTGATGTTGTTGTTGGCATACATAACAAAACGTCAGTCAGTCAATCTTCGAGTGAGTTTCTATATACAATGGTGAGAGATAACCACAAAAACCCACGGATGACAAATAAGGAAATAGAAGATTCACGCGTCATTTTTCGCCAGCGAATCACTTGTTTTGTTTATTGTTTGTCCCATTGTTGTTCGTGTGTGTCGAGTCATCAAGGCAATTTCTGTTTGTTTTGTTGCTGCAACACCAACTGTACTGAACTGCAAAAAATTTGATGATCCAACTAATAAGAGACATATAAACTTTAATTTGTGACGGTATCACAAGACAGAGAAAAAAGTGTGTGAAGAAGTTTTTAATTTTGTTCATTTATTGCACCCAAAGCACATGAATTTTATTGTACTGAATCACATGAAGACAACAGAAAAAAAGTGAAGAATAACATACAACAACACGTTGAATAGGGGAAAAAATTAAGAGTAAATTGTTTCGTAACACAAATTCTAGTGTGACAAAGCGTGTGTTTTAGTTTCCATAGAAAGTTTTTATTTTGCTTGTGATCAATGTTATGACCCGAAAATCGCGACATTATAAAAAAAATGTGATATGTGAATGGATTTTATAGCGACGACGACAACAAACAAACACGAATATTTTCGTAGAAATTAAAAACCTGATTTTTTTTTCTATTTCATTCACGAATGAATTTACATTTTCGACGGCAAAAGAATTGCTCTTTGGTGTGTGGATTAATTTTCGGTGAAATAAACAACACAATAACCGATTAACAAGAATCGCTAAAACATTCTTTTTTATTCGACAAATAAGCACACGAGTTATTGATGACGCAAGCGTTTGAATTTTTGCACAGCAGTCGATAACACGCACATTGTAAAGGTATTTTCAACATTTTTTTTCCGATCACCTTTTTTTTTGTTTCCAGCCACCGCTTGAACCGCGCTGTTTTTGCGGTGATCTATCAATCGAAGTGACTAATATGCACGTAGGTTGATAAGGTTTATTCGCATATCAAATGACGATTGTAAATTATTATTCGCCTTCAACGTTGTTATTTCGAGTATACACGTTGATACATCTATATTTTTCCATTGAACCGAAATGAAATCGATTTCGTTGTGGAAATGTGTGGCAGAGCTGAGTATGTATTAATCAAAAACTCGTGGAAACATCTCTCGCCTGTGTGACATTTGATTTCGAAATCACGGCCGAGATTGATGCTCCCTTCATTTTCAAATGAATGCCATATCAATGTATTATATGAATTTATATTATTTATGGCTGTTTAGTCTCAGACCACTTTGATCAGTCGCCCGTTGAAGTTTTGAGTTTATTCGAAATGAGGTAGAAGTAGAAGAAGAAGAAGAAGAAGGAGAAAAACAGAACAAGAAGAAATGCGCTGTATGAACTATTCAAGTCGAAATGGACGCGATCATTGTGACATGCAACATCTCGCCTACCATCATTTATTCCATCAATTGAATTCACAATCGCACACCATTTATTATTTGGCTACAAATGTGGAAACATTTCCACCGGGCACAATTCAAATCATAATTTATTTGCTTCTTATTCGAAACGAGAGAATTCTTTGTGTGTTGCGATCAATATCCATACAAAGAGAACAAATAACACATGAGACGTAGACGTGTCGGAACTGCACACTTCATTAATATTAATTGTACATACACTGTGTATGCAGCTTCTATTTTACGATCAATCTATTAATTTCAATTCATTTTTTTCCCGTGGAATTCAGAAATATTGTATTTTTTGCCACTTTTGTTTTAAATCATCATAAATAAATACATACGGTATGACATCGACGACGACAACTTATACATATTTATGAGATGATGTGCATGCATGTACACATATGTGTCGGTTTGTGTATTGTCCACAGGCAATTATTGCAACTCATAAAGAAAGCAAAGTGTGCGCAAATCATTATCTAGCAAATCAACAAGTAAATTATGCCTATGAGTCATAATAGCAAATCGACAGCAATTCCCCAGTGTGTGCACATACCACAGATCGCATATACCTGGGGCTTCACCACTTATTTCTTTGTTTCTGTAGAAAAAAAAATATCAATGTTATTTTGCAAAATAGCATACATTTCGAGCGATAGCAATCGCTAATCGAAATTCATATTAAAAAAAAAAACAAAAGCCAATCTCTCATTGCGAAACGTTCGGCTCATTTGTCTTGTCTTGGGATTGGTGGCACCGAGACAGCAAAATTTATTACATTTTGTTTGTCTTCGATACACATTCATTTTCACAATCGAGAATTGTATTCGATTTGAGCGCGCGTGCATAGAACCGTGGAATATTTGAGAAAGAAAAAAAAGTTAACGTTTTGCAAATGGTTGTGTGCAGCTCTATTAAAATTCAATCTATTGCCTTGCAACTCATGCGCCCCACACACACCGAAATTGCATTAAGAAACCGTCCACCGAGTAATGCTTATTTATTCAATTTGATTTCATCAGCTGTTTATTTCTTTTTCTTATTCTTTCTCACTTTATTCATTTATTTTCGCCGGTCCGTTCATCAACAGTAGCCGCGCACAATGTCGAAAGTCAACACCGAATAGTTTTCAATTCTATATTTATTGGGTGCCACAGCATATGGGCCATATGTCGTTTTTTTTAAGCATTTGCAAGTTTCCGTATTTCGATACATTTCGTTGCGCTCGATCAAATGAAACGAACAACAGAGTAGATCAGAAAAAAGCGACAGCGAAGAGAAAGAGGGAGAGGCAGAGTGGCGATGAAAAATTCTGTCCTGAATTCGTAGCCAATAAATGTGAAACAGAGAGTGAATAGAGCGCAACGGGATTGACTGTGGCAATAAAATCAAAGATTATAGCCGATTGTCGAGGAATTCTTTCGTTTTCTCTCACTCAGCCGAAAATCAACATTAAACCCATTGTGCTTATGTGTGTGTATCTCTGTGTGCATTTGGGTAAAATGTAATCCACTCGGTGTGTGTGTGTGTGACTCTCTTTTGTGTTGCCAAAATATACAATAAACAACGAAACGCCGAATATTCAGTCGCAAACATTTGTTCTTATTAATCACGATTCAGCCATTCACATGCGCTGAAGAATTTTTACGATTTCAATTTACATGAATTCGCGCTTTTCGGTTATTGCGAAATTCGATTTCGCAAACAGCAGCTGAGACAGGCCGAAATAGAGAGTGGGAGAGAGAAAGAATGAATGAATGAATAAATAAAAAGGCAGCGCGACATCGAACCAAATATATATTTCCGATTCTCATTTTTGACCAAATTGATAAAACCGATTCCGTCAGCGTAGAATATGTTTGTTTCTCATACCAAAGTTTGTGGAACTTTCATTTCGGCTTCGTAACATAACAAAAGCCGAAATACCATGCGGAACAAAAACACATACACAGCGATAGAGCCAGAAGTGTATCTCACAACTAAATTATATTTGCCATGAGATTGTTTAATCGCATTCCAAACTTTTATTTACACGGTATATTTTTTATTCTCTCTCTCTTTTCTTACCTCGGTTATTCAACCGTCTGCCGATTCGATTTCGCTTTGATCTATTCGCTGCTCTCGAATACACAGCTCAATACACAGAGAGAAAAAAACCTTTACTCATTTCTATCCCTTGTCGTTCCTCGTCGTTGCTCGTCGTTGCCCTCGTCGCCGTTGCTCGAGTTTGATCTCGCGTTGCAGCACGATAGGCCAACTGTCGTCCCGCAGCTAATTCACTACGAAAGCAAAATGAACGCGACAAAATACCTTTGTCTGTTTATGTGATTCGATCAATCGTGAGCGAGATTCGCTCGGCGTTTTAAAAGCCCAAGCATTTTTGCTTTGTGCTAATAATATCTTCCAATTGTTTCACACCATTTACCTGGTACAAGGAACGCGAGTGCTTGAAACAAAACAAAACATCGGATAATTACACAGCTCAGCCATTGTCACGATTAGATTTCGTGGCATTTCATCAATATATTAGTTTTTTCTCTCTCGCATTGTTTGCTGAAATGGGAATTGAGACTGTCCCATTAAAAAAAAGAAGAACGAAGAAAAATCGGTCGATAAAAATAGCAAACGCGTAATCGCTTACAAATTGCCAGTGCATATTTATCCATTTAAATACACTTTTCAATGCAGTATGAAACCAAAACGAGCGTTTTTTTGTGATGGTCACGTTATCAGCGGCGATGAGAGAGATAATTGACAATAAACGATCCGTCATGATCGAAACCGCCGCCACGCAAAACCGTCGTCACACATTTCGCGTTGCAAATAACCATGACTTTTAATTGCACTGTGTCAATTCAATCTCTATCTCTCGTTCATTCCATTTGCACTGATTCATTCGAAGCAAATATTTATCTGTTGAAGACGCATATATTTGCTAATTAAGCTACGCTGATTCAAAAGAAAGCTGAGATTTTAGGCCGTTCTCCTTGATTCTATGCCTTTGGCTTGCTCAAAACGTTGCCTATGAGCTACTTGACTCTTTGCCGTTATGCCATAATGTACATTAGTCATTGCCGCAAAATCAACGCATCCATTTGCCTTTTCCCCCAGCACATGCACACAAGCCTTTTTTTTGCTCCACGTTCACGCATCAATTGGATTCGTAAATATTTACACAAATACTCGCAACCCACTGTGCTGAACAAAGAAAATAATGAAAATTTGTGTGTTTGCTGATTCGCGATTTCGAAATGTGATACTTGGAATCATCAGCTAATTCAAATAATGCGATATTATGATTTCAGTCGAATGAGCAAGCGAGACGGATGTGTGCAACAAAAAAAAACACGAGTGCTCACATCATCAGCTACTTGTTTGCGCAAAAAATGAACATCAAAATGCAGCCGTAGCGGAGCAGCAGCAACAACAACAGCCCATGTTTGGTTGTTGATAACGATGTCAGTGTCGAGTGCAAAATGGTTTTAATACGTTTTTTTCTTTCTGTTTCATTCGCTCTGTGTTTAGCAGATAGATCATTCATCAGAAATTGTTGTGTACATCGAATGTGTGCACGCTCGATTTGCATGCCGATTTGTGAATGCATGCTATTTGAATTTCGACCGAGAAGCGCAAAAATATAACAATCGGCCAATTCTTTCGCTGACTAGTGCCGATTTTTGCGTATCGTTAAATGCTGAGCAATGCATATTTGGTGTGTGACTGTGAAATTTGTTACAAATTCAAATGCAACATGGCATAAAATATCATCATTGACAATGCACAATTGAGTTTAATCAGTTGCAACAATGACAACGACGACTATTACGGCAATTCCAAAGCGCCGAGTCAATTCGAGCCAAACACATGGCCCAGACAAAAGTGACATCGAATAAATTGAAAACGGCACACGAAAATAGAGAGCGAACGACCAAAGTTCAAAATTGCAAACCAGACAAAAGTGCACATTCGGATGTTGTTATTCGCCGTAACGAAAAACGATTGATGTTCGTAGGTATGTGTGAGTGTTTGCTCAGCACTCGACTAATTTTCTACGTCGTTCAAAAGATAGGAAGTGTTGATTTAATCGAAAATTACTCTTATGAGAGCGACTTTCTTAGAAAATGTGTCGGTTTGGACTTCGACATATGAAACTTCTTTCGATTCCGGCTTATCTCTTGCAAATTAATAGACAGAGAGAGGGAGAGCTAGCGCGCACAGCATTGAAAATTAAAATGATGCTCAAGTATATGGTTAAATTAGAGTACAATAAGAGCGTATGAATGGCGTTCAAAGTGGATAATATCTGTAATTTACATTTCGAATACGATGCGATGATGGTTGTGTCGACGCGCTCTCTTATTCACTCTCCCGACTATTTTGCTATCGTTAGTCACTTGGCTTTACATTTTGATACATAATAAATAGCAAAGTCGATGTTATTTCGAGCCATAAATTGTAGCTGCAATGAAAGATGCCAAATGTGCTGTGGCTCATTTGTTCGACGGATCTAAATATGTATAGGGACTGGTTTAAGGGCGATTTTGCATAGAAACCTATGCAGTATCGTAAAAAAAAGCAGCACAGAGAAGAAACTCCGTTTTTGCTTGGGAATAACAACCCATAAGAAGAACCTAAGCTGTTTTTATTCCTCGAAATCGGACGGCGATGGGAAAACATGCGCTCGCGTCGGAATTCAATTTAATGCTCACGTAGTCATTGGTAATGCGAGTGAAGATGTAACACAATAACGCATTGTGAAGATGACACATCGCCAGAAGCTGAAATATCCTGCGTTCCCAAAATGTCTATCCTCTCACTCTTTCTGCTCATTTCCGCTTGTTTTCTTTTTCTTAGCCGCATGTTCGCCCTCTTACTTTCGCTTTCAGTCGCTTTCTCTCTCTATGGCCAAAACACCGCGACTACGAAGTAAATAGATCGATGTACTATGGATGAAGAATTCTATTGAATTTTCACGCTTTTCGGTTTCTCTATTTCCACTCACACACATACACAGCGATACCGTTGAGTGACGGAATGGTTGATGCTATTCCATCATTAATACAAACATTTAACAGATGACGTGCACAAATTTATGGCTACAATTAAATTTCATTAGCTTTTTTTATATATTGGATGAAATTCCTGGTCCCGCATACAGGCACTGCCTTATTTTATTTATGATTGGCATGTAAAAGGAAAGGGCAGCAACAGCGACAACAACACAAAACAAAATGCTTTCTCTCTCTCTATGTACTGGCTGCGTACAACGGAGCCATAATCGATGATGTGTTCAGTTGTAATCGATTTTGGTTTTCGGCAATTGTGTTATGTTTCGATTCGAATGCGGGGAGCAAAATGGGACACATTCATTCGATTATCGCCCTCTACCACGGAAACGTGAATTAATGACCCATTATTTTGAGACCGAGTTTACAAGTTAATATTCCTTGAAGGCTTTGGGAATTAGCCGCATTTCCTGGTATTCTCTTCAGCCAACACTCTTCAATCAGGATAGTAGATGGCGTGATACCAACAAACCATTGAATTTCCGGGATTCAAAGCTAGTCTAATCAAGCGTAATCCACATGAATATCGCTTGTGTGTGAATGTTGTCTGGTTCTGGAAATAGAATGCGAAGCAATTTCGTTAACACATTGATACTGTTAAATGAATTGTGCTGTATCCGATGACTGAAAATACAAATGGCATTTCATATTTTTTTCCCCCTGGTGCTGATGATTCGATTACAAGATCCGGATTCTATGGCGTTAACGCCGAGGAAACATGACTTTCCATCCAAAATGAATTGGACGAAATAATTTTTCGAAGCAATAATGATTTCAACAGAAAAACCCGGTGCACGATGAAACAAAGTGGATAACATGGATTCGATTTTAACCGAGCTTTCGATTTCAACAGAAAACGAGCGCAGAGAGAAAGAAGAGAAAATTATGGAGTCAATTCGACAGTTTTATCGTCCGACAAGAATAAAGTAAAATCCAGAGTGGCAGTCAAGTAAATTGAATCTAGGATTGGGATGTGTGGTTTGTGTTATATTATCAGTTGATTTTCAGCCCAAGCAGATCTTCTGGCCAACTTAAATAGATTTGGAGCGTCGATAATTCTCGTTTTTGTCATCATTGGCAATTTACTATCATTTGATTTACATCGAAAGGGATTTGACCTTTTTCGACTCTTTCTAATGGCGACTTAAAATTTGATTCTACGCACTCGATTCCAAAGCGCCGAGAAAAAAAACACACACACACAAAATCGATCCCTACATCGTTGTCAGGATAGGCAGAGTATTTATAGTTTTAGCATTGTATATAACGGCGCATTTACTGGAAAATGTGAACTCAAGCGAGTCATTCCTTTGGAAAATCATGCAATTTGCCAGTGACAAGCTTTGGGAGTGAACAATGACTGAATCGAATTTTGCACAAAGAGCGTTCGTAGTACAACGTTGAAACATTCAACATTCTGCGCTTCATTCTCGTTTGACTTCAATATTTCTCACACTACGATGCTATTGTCTGTGCCTGTAGCTAAGTGTTTTTTTTTCTTCACTCGTCATTGTTGCTGTTGTTGTTTTGTCCTTAAAACTCCCCAAACAATTTCGGCATTGGCAATTGCGTATTAGGCGAACATTTATCGAGAACATGGACCCCGAAATACGCTTGTTTCATACTCCATACAAAACTCATTTTATTCGCACTTTGTTTACATGTGTAATTTTGCTTCCCTTGTTTCTTCTCGACGAAAAGCTAAACTAGATATAATGGTGTTATTGCACTCTCAAACTAAACACCGTTCGTTGGCTTCATCGGTCCAGAGCAACCATATCCAAAACCATTCTACTTAATAATGGATCTGAAAGTGGGCAAAAGGTATGCCGTATACCGTTTCTGTCTGCATCGCTTCAATTTACACAATGCGTTGATGTAATCGTTGCAATAAAAGACCATTCACCAAGTATCAAATTAACTAAATACAGAGATCCAATTGCTGTTGAACGAGCCAAGGAAGTGTGAACAAGAAATGACTCTCTCTCTCTCTCTCTCTCTCTCTCTCTCTCTCTCTCTCTCTTCTCATGTGTGTGTGTGTGTGTAACTCAAATGGGATTGGTGGTTTTTTTTTCATCCGAAAATTAATGGCTAAGCGAATGGAGCGAATCGAGCGAATACATCCTTTGTGTATCAATGACACAAAATTTATGACCGAACCGAGAAATTCATGAAATTATTTACGATTTTCGGGCATAATCTATTTCATTTTCATTTTGGCACTGTTTTGCTGCTATTACTGCTGGTGCGGGTGCTGTTGTATGCATGACTTGTGCGCGGGTGTTGTATGTGACCGAAGCCTGACTGTGTGAGTAGTCTAATCAGTGAAGCTACCCAGACCGATGGTTGTAAAAATGAGAGAATACACATATGAGCACAGCATGTGCCACATGAGCTAGAACCGAGCGGCATAGCAAAATGCTATAGAAAACGATCGTCATGTGTTATTTACATTGGATTCCTTGCAAAGAGATACATCCAAGGGATGAAATAGTCATTTCCGAGGCATCGACATTCCACCATACACAAGCCATTTTCGGAAAACAAAACAAAACATGCCAATGATGAGTTGAATCGTGAGTTACTTCTTGCTCGGCTACGTTCGACGCACATTTCACATATGTTTCGGCAAAATGCGCCGCCGTTGAAAGAAAGAAAGAAAGAAGAGCAGAGAGAGAAAAAAACAAGAAATTGAACTTTACAACAGCATAAACTGAAATGTGTACGACGAGCGTTTCCTTTTTTGATATGGAAAAAAAATCGTTCGACGCTGCGTAATACAGCATCTATGACTATTCGTTGGAGATCGTAAAAACCAGCACGTACAAAATTATATCCAAAACAGAGAGACAACCGAAACGTGCATTTCGACACATATACAGAAACTCGAGGCATAGGCACCGGCCCATGTGGTCACACTCACATTCAGCCAAATCTGATTGCAAGGAACAAGGCAAAATGCGCTTATAAATATGTATATCGCATATTTTTGGCAATCGCAAACTCTATTAGTTATGATGATATTTTGTGCACCGTATACACTGCAGCCACCCCACAAACCAAACAAGAACGAAAGACAAAACAAAACTTCGCATCAACGTGCGCTTCGAATGAAACACACAATGAAAGCAACAACGCAGAAAAGAAAGTCGAACAAAACTGTCATTTGTTTTGGTTATTTATTTATTTGTGTGTGTGCGCCGTTGATTCATTTGGCAAATAAAGAGGCACAAGTATTTTTATGTTATTTGTGCAATACGATAAAAATAGAGGGAGACCGATAATGTGGATAAATAAATTTGATTTAACCGCTTCACCGCCAATTTTCGTTTCGGTTGGCGTGCGTGCGTGTATGTGTGTTTGTGCTGCTTCGTGTCCCAACAAATTAGCATGTTTAATGTTTTATCGATACTAGAACGGTTTCTCTGGGTCGGCTCCGAATGGGGAGAGAGCGAGAATCGTGGGAGACAGAGTAAATGCCTGTGCAAATGTGTTTGAAAATCCATCAAAGCCAATGAATTATGAAATATGTGCATATTCTCTGTTTCACTTCACGCGCTCGCAACCGTTCCAAAACGGATGTTAACTTTATTTTGCTATGGGTATTATATATTTTTTTGTTGACAGTCTATCATTCGCTCGCTTCTCGTTCATTCTCTCTTTCGATTTGGACAAGTGTATTTCTCACTTGGCTGTCAGTCGCAACGATTATTGATTGAAAATTTACGTTGTTTTCGCTTACATGTTATTGAACTGTAAACAGCTACATTGAACCAAACCAAACCACACACACAAAAGAAATGTTTATGTCCGTGATGTGATGTGAATGAAATTATGCTTCTACGCTGGCAGCTCCTTTTGATGATAAATGAGAGAGGAAATGGGTAAAATTGCGCAAAAAAAATGTTTATCTCTGGAATGCTCTGTCTGTATTTGCTTAGAATGTTTGCAAGCTTGGCATCGATTTCATCGCCTTTAATCTCTCCCCCTGTGTACATACACACGGAGTAATATTTTTGGTTTTAGCGGGCGCACGTTTTGGGTTTTACCGAATTCAAATAGTGCATGATTTCTGGGCACGTCACGCGCGTCCAAAACGCCAAACGACGACTTTCATGTCATGTTTGATGTGTGGAGGTCATTGTCCAATTTTTCCGTCTTCTTTGCTCAGTCAACGAAGTAAAAATAGTTCGGCGAAGCTTGGCAACTCTATTGGCATACAGACGTGCATCGCATGTAGTGCACAAAAAAACAGCTTTTGTTGTTCAGGTGGAAGTCCTTGGCTTGCTACCATTGCTACTTTTTACTCTTTTTCAATGTGCAAAATGTCTGTCTCGCAGTTTTTTTTAAATGCTAACTTCAACTGGCACTTATCAAATATGAAAAGCCAAACATGCAAAAGTCATCTTAATTTAGTGAAAATGCCGTTCATTTTCAAGTCATTCATTCTTTATGCACTATAATAAAAATACGTAGGTACACTGAACAAAAAAAAGGTCTGTCACTTGAATTGCGCATAAAAATATTTACCGACGAGAGAAAGTAAGGCGATATATGTTCCTATTGAAAGTGAAAAAAAAATAGAGAAGAGAATAAATGTAGTAATATTTCAAACACGGCGATGCTAGTGACACTTCGAATGCAAAACAGGCAACCAACAGTAATTTACATGAAAATAAATCGTCAAATTAACTTTTCCCATCAGATTTTGGCGTTCGTTTCACGTCAACTGTCCCAGCGCATATATCACACATGGTCGAGCTCTCGACACGGTTTGTTCACCATCATGTCAAAACTGAACAACCGAACCGGTGGGGCGTGTTTGATTTTGTCATTTTCTTTGGGAGCTGATGCTACTGTGTGTTCCACAAGAAAGCAAAACTTTTGGAATAAAAACGAACGAACGGGGAAGACGAAAGGGAAAATGATGAGAAATGCAAGAGCGAGAGCGAAAACGAAAGCGAGAGTGAGAGGAAAAAGAAAACTTTTCGCACAGTTGGAATTTCAAACATCAAACACTTTGAAAATTGTTCACAAAGACGCTCATATCATGGATCGCACTGGGTTCGAAAGAAAATGCGGCCACAACTTTCGTATTCCTCGAGCATATTTCCACCGTCGTTGTGATAAATGCTTTTGGGAAAAACGACAGTGGTTTTTCGTGCCTTTTGATTCCAAAGCGCTTTTGCATGTTAATTTTTTTTCGACACACAACCAGACCCTTGCTCCTCCACCACCACCAAATGCTCATATATGTGTCACAATGAGGAAGACGAGCAACCGTTGAACATACTGCGTAGATTCCACACGCCATAAAATATGACGATTCAAACAATGACTTACGCATTTTCATTTCAGAAAAGTCTTAAACGTTTTCGCCAATGGAATCTTGGGCCCAACAATTTCGTTATGTGGAATTTTCCCAAAGAAATTAAAAGAAATGAAATCACATTAAAAAGATTCCTCAAGCGAACAAAAAATCGACTGGGAATTTGTGCTCCCATTGTTGTTCGAAACCAGTTTGACGGAATATTTATTTAACAAAGACTTACATTGAAAATGCAAATACGAGAACCTTTTTCTCTCTCTCCTTTCTCCATCTCTCTCGCTTCAAGTGTGGTGTGTAAACAGTGAAAGCCCATCCGTTTGCCAGAACAATAATAATCTCTATTTTGCCAAATGGAAATTTATCGCCTTCAAAAAAGAAATCGGTCACTTGCCGTTTTTATCGCATTTGTTTCGTCTCAATTGTTTGCCTTTGAACATGATTGCTGCCAAAGATGCGTTCAAGATGAGATAAGTCACATGCTTCCAAGAAGAACAAAACCAAAGAACCAAGGATCGTTTTCGGGTGTGCCTATTTAGTCGACAAAAAATTCATTTCGTTAATATTTTCGTGTATCGCTCCACATCTTATGATGACTGCAAACAAATTTTCATATATCCTCTTTTCAGTGTTTAAGTTTATTTTTCGTACAGTGATTGATATGTAATCTCCCTTTACACTCTGATGAATGTGAAAACCCTGTACTGTTGATTCACACTCTAAGCTCCTTCGATTTACACTTGCTGTCCCTCTCTCTCTACATCTCCTCTCACTCTCTTGCCTGTCTTCCACAGTTCCCAGTCAATCATTTTAAGAAAGTATGCCAAAAACTTTGCAGTCCCTTGTTCTCAAGTCAATCAAAATCTCGGAGAATTTTCGGATCGCAGAAATTTTCCACAACCGACCCACTGTTATTTAGCTCTCGTTCCAGCCGATGTTTCCATACCAAAGAGTCATGTAATTTATACCAATAACACATTCTATGCCATCGTATAGAGTCACTTGTCCGGCCCGAAATAAATTGATATAAATGATAGCCCATGTCAATAAAATATGATTTGATTTCATGTTGCTGTTGCTTTTGTTTTTGCTCAGCACACATTTTTCCCATTCAACTCTAAATGGAATGAAGCAAGAATTTAAAAGAAGGAACTTGTACATTTTCCATTGACCAGTCTGTGATTTGGGTCACACTCATGTTGCAAAACATAATTTTAATGAAATTATTTTCTTTTTTCATTTCAAAGAAGATGGAAAGCCATGCGATGAGGGAGTCGTGAAAAACAAAGTTGCGACAAAGTTCGTTTGCAAGTTTGAAAATTGAAATACTTTGGAGAATTGGGTGCGCGTGCAAAGGTTTCGGTGTGAATGAGTGCTCAAAAAGGCGTTTTCCTACCTATGAAAAAAAATCGATTGGCAAAAGTTTGGTCGAATGATTTTATCACATCATCGTTTTCAATTTTTTTTTCCTCCTTGCCTTTTAAAAAAATCGGAGAGGTCTCTATTGAATTCATGATGCGACGAACACTTCATAAGAGATGTAAACACTTAACGATGTCACCAATTTTCTAGACCGTCTATTCCATCAATATTCATTTGAAGTTCACTATTTGGTTCGAACATTCAGCCCATTTCAGCCTGGAAATTCGTACGTACATTGCAAATTGCTTACTCAGTTGGATCTGTGTCGGTCATACACACACAGTGTTTCTATTTTAAAGTACATTGCATGACATTTAGCTATATGTCGACAACTTTGTAATTATCCACATGTAATGCACACACAGAGAATGGAAATTTTTTTTTGCCAACCTTAACGGGGTCTCGCCTAATCGAACTGGTTTCTTTTTTCTTCTAACAAAGTGAAGGGTATAAACATATGTTCGCAACCTTTGTATTAGCAACAAAATTAGAGGGTGGCAACAACCTGTTTTGAATTGACTGCCTCAACGATATGCACACGAAATTCAGCCATTTATTATTTATCCGATGACACATGCATGCAAAAACAAAATAACCGTGTGATCAAACCATGAAAACGATGATTAATTTGGGTAGTGGATATGATTATATTTCCAAATGGATTTCCATTTGTGAAAACAAAACGAATCGATAATCATTTTTTTTAATTATTTAATCCATTTAATCAAAATAGCAGAGAAAAAAAAACAGTCTGAATGCACCCAGATTCATATACTAATCGAAATTTAATTAAAATTCGTTTACTTTGAGCACTTTTTTTTCATAAATCGAATTGAAATCCATTGTTTTTACGCTCTGATTTCCGATTATTCATAAAAATGAGTACTGCACACATTGTAAACCCGCTCAATTTAAATACCAGATAGCGAATGGAAATATTCCTTTGGCAATCACGCGGTAGTTGGCATAAAAAAACGTGGCATAGCGCCGTTTCCAAGCCGACAATAAATTCACTGCAATATTTGTTTGAGAGCTAATTTCCTGGAGAGTGTAAGCATATGCTTGTGTAAAATGTGTGTGTGCGTTTCGTTTCCTTTAGGAGTATTATATGTGTAAAGCCACGCCATGTGTGAAAAAGTAAAAAAAATATGGGCTCATCATAAAACTAAATATGTTTTTGCATTGTAGTGTGCTCTGTGCTGTGTGTTGTTTTGGTTTATGCCGTTGGCAAGAGCAACTGTGAGCTTCTGAAAAAAAAAGGATATTGCAATGGTGAACTCAATTTGTGAGTGCATATTCGCATTGCCCTTTTGCCAGTGTGTGTGTGTGTGTGTGTGTGTGTGTGTGTGTGTGTGTGTGTGTGTACGTACAATTCGTGCAACATTTGTGAAAATCGGATGAAATGAACCGAATTCCCATTTGAGTTCGCATTTGTTCTACATTCATCATTTGGGTTTAAAATTGTTTTCCCCAGTTAAAAAACCATCGAAATTGATTTCCCATTTGTTTTCCGTCCGATCACATTACAATGTATGTTCATGTTCACACTCGTACCAAAATCTCATGCATAACGAATGTGCGCGCGCCATTGCAAAGCCACACCAATATCTCTCTTCCTCTCTTTGTGTGTGTGTGTGTCTCAATTCCCATTGACTGAGACTACCAATTTTGTACAAAGAAAAAACCAGTCTATTCATCGGCTTCGGAATATTGTATTACATTGGTAATTATTCTGGGCATAACATCGATGGAAACAAACACCAGTGCTAAGTTTGCCTATCTCTTCAAATTGGAATTTCAATTTGTGCATCGAGAGTATTTCGAGATGGAATTTAGTTGTAATTCGAGTCTAGTTCGAATTTCCAATTACAAAACTTTAAAACTGAATAATGTATCAAATTCGGGTGTTTGCCTCACAATGTGGCTAACCCCAATCAAGATCACACATCCAGTAAATTTATTCTCAAACGAATGCACATCGAAAATTCTCCCAAAATTTAATCAATAGCACAAGCCAATAGATGACCTTGTTGCCCATCACTCACACTCGAGCTAAGCCTGTGTATTTGGCGAGAATTGTGCTCTTGCTGGGAAAATGCCATATACCAACACGGTGTGTGTGCTGCTGCGTTTGAAGTGCGTATTATATTTATGTGCATTTATGGGTGAGCTTTCGAAATTCTCATTTATTGATTTAGCTTTATGCGCGGTCACTGCGTATAAACAAAACCCACATTAAATATAGATGGTTAGTTGTGGTTTGTCTCTCTCGCCTCGGTATTTGTTCGTCTTCACAGGCGGCGTTGTTCGGGTCATCGATGCTGTTGGTCGTTTTCAATGCGCCTCCATCGACACCAAAAATAGCATTTCAATTTGTGCGCCAGCGTTATTGTCCATGCAATTCATTCTCGTGCGCTCTCTCTCTCTCGTATCCACACACTTAGCGATGGCAATCATTGCAGCAGTTAATCCATTGTTTTGAAAATGGCTTCGGATGTGAGTGGGTTGCACTTTGTTATTGCATGTATGGATTCTCCGTTCCGTTCTGCTTCAATTGCTATTGTTGATGCTGCTGCTGCTGCTGCTGATGTGGCAAGTGGATCAGCATTGTGCAGCCTGATTGTTTAGTCTATTGATTGGAGTTTTAATCGAAACTTAAACAAAAAGCCGGCGCAACAGCTCTCGCCCTCTCTCTATTCACGTCAATGTTCACTTTGTTTATGCTGCAGCCGCTTTTATTTTAACACCATGACGCAGCTGCAGTCAATCGATATTTAGAGTGATTGATAAGTCCTTTGAAAATGCCAGCTTTTTTTCACTCTCAAGCAGCAACATTGTAGGCCGTGGCTTCGGATAAGATTTTGATTGATCTATGGATGACGCACTATTTGCGGAGGAATGACGTTGAACCGACTACAACCAACTAAATGTACCGTGTCTATTCTCGAACAAACGTATAGCGTTTGTTGTTCGAAATGTATTACTTTGGCTTCGAGAAACGTTTCACAAACGTTTTCCTCTTTCTTTGCTCGCCGTTTCTCGTTCTACATTTGCTTTTTCTCTCTCTCTCTCTCTCTCTCTCTCTCTCTCTCTCTTTATATCAAACGGCTCGTCGGCATTAAAACCTTATTTCATTTCGAAATAGAACATTTTCTTGCTAAAAAGTGATAAAATACGGAAAATTCCAACGAGAATATGCTGTTCAAAATGCCGTTTGACTCGAACTTTACAGTCGATGCGTTTGGAAAGACACATATTTCGTTATTTCAACCCAAAATTTATGTGTATCTAAAAAGAACGCATTATTTTAAATGCGTTTGATCGAAACGATACGGTCGAAATTGTCGAAACCCTAGCGCCCATTTTCACAAAATGACGCTTCATTGGGTCGCCCAATGTGAGAAATGGGATCGTAAAAATATTGATATATCCAAAACACTTCGACAGAATAAGCATCAATTTAATTAAGTGCAATATAAAATGAATTAGTTTAATCGCTGGGAAAAAAATCGTTATTTCGATCCTTTTTGGCTGACTGGTTGTTGCTCTATCGAAATAGCCCATAAACATTTCTCTTCATTACGTTAATTGGTATATTTGAGATAAGGAATGAAGCGCATCTAATGATTAAGAATGTTGACGATGAACGAAAGAAAGAAAGAAAAAATCCGGCAAAATTCCAAGCCAACCACCTTACACAGCAACACATTGCCAAACATTGGTCTGAACCTGAATCAAAGCATTTTTCGGAAGGAAGCATACACAATTTATGATTGCGAAGAAAGGAACTTTTCCATGCGACTGACTTGGAATTGTGTGCCGCGCGTCTGACTGCTTTCGAATAGGAAAATGTCAAAAACCGGACAAGAAATCTCTGCTCACTTCACTCGGTTCACAATCGAAAAGCTATGATGTGGAAATACCAAATCCATTGCAAGCAAGCACAAGTTCAATAGACTCTGGCCATGCAATGCAGCTCTCTCGTTCAGTCGCTCGGGCAGTCAGAATCGCCTGGGAATCATAATTTCGAATACCCGTTAAGATTGGCCAAAAATAAATACCATAAGCCGTTTTTATTCCACATAAGTGTGGCTTTACATTTTGTCATTGACTTTATGTTTGAACATGCAAGAGACGTGACTGCGTCTGTCTTGCGCTATACTACACAACACACAGTTCATTCAATAATTACGCCGAACCCAACATGGGTCGGTTTCAACAACAACGAAGGAAGAAAAAAACACATGAAAATATATATTTTTCGTAACGAAATAAAATTGAAGATAATCATCTAAAATGTACACATTTTTAAAGGGGAACATAAGCATGTATACTGAAATGAACGAAATCCGCAAGAATTCTGAGACATAATAAAATTCTTCGGAAAAAATGTGGCTGTGAGTATGCGACAATGGTTGGAGTTTTGCGCGGTTTTTTTTTCTCTCTCTCTCCATCGATTCGCATTGTTTGGAATTAAAGTATTTAGCGCTAGCGCGCACGCGGTTCAAGAGGAAAGAGAGTGAAAAAAACACGTTGCGTTAATTATTCTGACTTTCATTGCGAGAGAGACAGAGAGGAGAAGGAAGAAAGTTGAAATGCACGCTGCCATTGAAGTTTCCGATGTGTCACAATGCCAGAATGTGCATAACTTTGCGATCAAATAGCAGTTAAAACGACGATTGCAATCGTAAAGGTCATTTATTATGGCTATTTTTTGCCGTTGCAAAATAATATGAATGTGTGATTAAAATTGAAGGAAATGCGACTCAATTCACAATTTCTTCAATATTATGAACTAAATTGAGTACCGAGAAAAGCTTGGCACGGCCAAGTGCGACCATTATTAAGGGATAATAACTGCAATAAAATTAAATGACCAAAGTCTGAACTCAAATTTAAAGTATGTGCACTTTTTTCTCTCTCGCTATGTGTGTCTCTTAATGATTGCGCTTAATTGAAGCACACATGAGCCATATTCCAGCTGATTTTATCGGAACGATTAAAACAGACAGAAACAAAACTATACTTTATGACACAAACACAGTTTTGTGTGTGCTGAAAATATTCCAGAATATATTTTTTTCCGTTACGAAATTGTAACGTACCATGGTACCGACATTCACGGAGAATCAAAGCACAACAAATGAATCGCTATTTCAATTGCTGATAAGGTTTTTTCAACTTCTCCGAACAACTGTTTTGTTTTTTTTTTCCGGACGACTGTTCTGTTCGTTCAAAAAGTTACTGTGTGTATTATGATTTGTGAACTGTCGCCTCTAGTGTGTACAATATTTCTTGTGTATGAACCGTTATCGACTTCCTTTTTTTTCGCGATGTACAATGTTCGTTGATATAATCAAACACCCAAATCAAGAGTGTGTACAGTACAATCGCGACAAATGACCAGCCTTAGTTGACTATTCCATAGTAAACGAATGACTTTTGTTGCGTTCTAAGTAAACGTTGACCGTCACCGCCATTTCCGTTCCATTGTGATAAATCTATTCAAATGGCTATTGAACGTAGTTTGTTCAACTTTCTTTTCTACTCGTGCGAGAGCAACAAACACACACACACAACAAACATGCCACATTTATGTGCACACATAAAATGATGTTAGTGTGGCTTAGAGAAAAACTTGGTACGAGATAAAAAATAATAATAAAAAAAGAACGATAAATAAATAAATCGCATAAAATGGGCAGCATGTGAGAAGCTAGACAGAAATGAGCAATGGCATCAAAGCATTTAGCTGTGTGAACGAATAAAAAAAAAACAGTGAAAATGCAAAATATTACAAATAGAGAATAAACGATGGCGACACTTCATATTAAACTTTCCAGGCAGTGAATTAATCTCTTTATTATTCAAATTTTGGCATTCAAAATTCCGTTTTACGTGGAGTGGTCGTGGTTTTTGTGCTGTTCCTGGCAGTAGCATACATGGTGCTCTCCCTTCTTTTCACTTTTCTGCTTGGCTTAACGTGGCACAAGAGAATAAAAACAACTTCGAGACCTGTCTACATCTATTCTCTGCCAAAGAATCTCCACTCTCCGATGATTTCATTAAGTTTTATTTATTTATCGTGTCGAGTTCAGCGTCTGTTTTATCATCAACACATGCATCGCATGCTAATTTTTCACACACACTTACAAGATAGGAAAAAAAAACTTACAAAAATGAAACACAAATAATAATCATAAAAAAAAGCACGCAGTCGTTGATGGTTCGCTCCCAAGCCACACGATATGAAAACATTTATCTTGTGAATTTCTACTTCGAAGTTCGTCAACATCGATCGATCGACGTGAACAGGCTACTACTACTACTTTTTTTTGTTTTGACGAATATGCCTTTTGTTTTTGTCAGAGTCACATCACTTGAATATGTGATTTTGTTTTGGTTTTTCAATTTCATTCTCTGGAATGGAAAAAAAAAACAGGAAACAAAAACACAAATCTCTCTGTCGTCAAGTGAAGATTCATTCAGCCTTTGGAATTGTTGGAACAATACGAGCAAAAGTGCGAAAAAGAAGCATACTGATGAGAGTCCCAGATTCATAACGAGAGCTATGACAACGCACATTCAGCGCGAAAAGTTGGCCCATTATGGCTTATCTGGTTACGATGCAGATGTTATTGTTTCGCTTTATTTATTTTTTTTTCATTCTTTCTGTGTGTCGCTAAAAGCCTTTGTTGTTTTGCCATGCGAATGACTCTCTCAGTTCGTCATGATAATTCATTTTTTCAACGTTGGGTATGTGGTGTGCTCCTCTTTTTAAGAGTCAGCGAGAATGAAAAAGAATTGTTATTGTCATTTGGGTTGTCCCATGCTTAATTTGGATGGTTTTTCGGCGAAAGTCGACGTTGTCGTAGCCATTTTTGGCGACAAAATCAGAAGCCAAAGTCGTCCACAATCACATTAGCAAGAGAGTGAGTATACCATTTTACCATCTAGTAGACCTGCAAGTATTCTGAACATGTGCTTCACCCGCACGCCGTTCTACCAGCATTCTGTTCTCCTTTATGTGTGGTGCTCGAGCCTAGGCGAGAGCTCTCGCACTTGAGGCGCATCGATTCAGTAGCACACGGCGTGAATCGTTGGTATTTATGTGCAAATTATAATGTTTAACATTTGTGTCACGTTTATGGCGCTTTTGTGCGGCCTGGGCTATAATATTCATTCGACGCACATTTTTTTTTCGGTGGTCGCATCGCTCTACGCATTTACATAACACCAGAAACTTTACGATCGCTACCGCTTTTTTTTTGTATGTGTTTCGTATCATTCAAAGGTGAGTACGAATCGACGTCTATCCTAGTCATGAAAAATACATGCATATTTTAGGCACTCTTGGTTTGGGCATTGGTTTGGTTTACATTTGTTCCGTTTAGACTATCTTGAATCAAACTGCGAGGAGACGTATGACGGCTACTTCTGGCCTATCTTTTGGTCGAGGTGAATAAAGAGTGACGTTTATGTAAACATCATGTCTAGCGGTAATAATGAATACGCCGTTGAATACTGTATTTGAGAATACACACCGTATGAATAGGAGCGCATAAAAAAAAGAAGAGCAACGATTCCGAAATAATCATACGCAAAAATGAACAAGTGTCTAGAATTTAAATTTAGATATATATTCGATGTCTGTTCGGCATTTTGCGTAGGCAGGATATAGCCAAGATATACCCTCTGAATGTGCAAGATAGTATATCGCACATCATTTTATTGCGTCATAATGTGGAACGTACACACACACACACACGCCATCGCCACACCACTCGATTCAACCATATCACCGCTGCACCGCATGCAAACGTGCATTACATTCTTCTTTCTGTCTGATCGGTGCCAAACACACTCACACACACACCAAAGCCAGCTACCGGATATATATATCAGGCTATTTTGCCTTCACAAAACACTTCACAATCTCACTGAATAAAACATAAAACGACGGGGAAAAAAAATAAAGTTTATGCGATTTTCGCATCATTCAACTTCAACGTCTAATAAGATAAATTCCCATTTTTTTTTCTGCACGACACGCTGCTATAGATTGTTTATTTATCTACACGTGAAGCAACAACAACAAAAAATATGGTATATAGTGCATCATCGGTAGCAAAAGGCATTCTCTAGATATCCATTGAGCGCTCATTCAGCGTTTTATACCAGTGCTAGGCCAACATCTGCATGTGATTGCGAATGTGTATTTTATCATAACGTTGGAGCACTTTTATTTGGCTTCACCAACCGAGCCAACAGTGCCATAGATTCAAGCCCGAAACGATCAGATTCTCACATGTGCACATTCATTTTAAACACGCACTTTATAGAGCAATTGAACTGTTCATTTCATTTTCACTCGAACATTTTCAATTTAGTGAAATGAAACCCCTTTTTTGCTGCCGTACATTTTCTTCCTCTTCCGCCCATTCACTCACAAAAAGCTTCCTCGTATTCGAATATACATTTTAAATTTACGTTGATTTTTTTCTTCACCATTGGAAAAAAACACAAAGCAACCGAATATAGCACGGAACGTCGAGCAGATAATGTTTTAATTTACATTTAAAGTATCATGTGAAGTGTGTGTGTGCATTAGAATGAAGCCAACTGTATACTATACAACCTTTTGGATCAGTTGAGGTCATACAATTCACCACTCTCACTCACATGTTCAGTCTTTATCCTTCTTTCTCTCTCTCACTTTTTCATTCACGAAAATCATTACATCTACGCCCTACACAAAACACACCATTTCATCTGTGCATTGTGTTGGGCTTTAGAGAGTTCAGCCAAAAATTAAACCGCATCCAAAAAAATACGGTTTCAATGGTTCTTTGATATTCAAATGAGATGGTATGCTCAGCTGAAATGCGCTATTTTAATACGGTTTGATTTGTCGGTTTTGATTGCGGCCCTCCACGTTGCGTTGTCCTTTTTTTCATTCATTATTTTCATTCTAGTTGGCTTTATGCACATAAAAAAATGACAAATAAATTCCAAGTAATGAGAACGGCCGAGAAAAAAAAGACCGAAAGTGCTTTCTCCTCTTGTCATCTCAACGATGTTTAACATAATTTGTTAATATCTATTCAAAGAAATAACCTACTATTTTTCATCGCTCTTTCTGCACAAAACATGTTTGTTTACATGTTTTTCTGTGTGTGAATATTATCTGATGATGATGATTATCATTTCTCTTAATTTTCCGTTCTTCTCTCTCCGGATTTTCCACCGTTTCTATGCTTTCCGTTTATCGTTTCATGCACAAAAAACTGTCGTAAATGGCACACACATCTATCTTTTTGCGTGCGAATGCTCGCGTTTTATGAATCAAATGCAATCAACATAATAGGCATTAAGATGATTTGCCAGGCGATGACATAGATAAGTCATTTTCTAATTTAAACACGAAAAAAGCGCATTCACATTCATTGTCTTTTTTCGTTGTTGTTGCCGTTGATAGTTCATGTGTGTGCCATTAGCAGGATTCATTCTGTTTTTTTATGTTGTTGCTTGAATGTCGATGATGTGCCATGAACAACACACACACATTAGATCCATTAAATGATGTCAAGAACTGTGATATACACATTGTTTGACATGAGCTTGAGCTATATACAAAGCAAGAATTGGAGTAATAGCGTGTGGCAGTGTGTGATGGGCTGCGCACAGCACGATGCCATCGACGCAATTATAAGCTTCGAACATCCTGATATTATTTACACTCGTGTATTTTCATTCTTGTGCCCTGCTGGATCGAGAACGCGCGCGTGTGACTTGGAATAAAATGTGTGAGGAGAGGAAAAAATAACAGACGAACATAGTATATAAAAAAATGAACAAGCAACACACTCTCGACAATCAGAAAAGAAATTGCTTATCGACATGGAACACACGTTTTTTACTCGTATATGTTGATTCCATGTCTATCTTTCGATCGAAACCATTCTGCAGTCACAACCACACGCTCTTTATCTCTTTTCCTTGTTTCCTTTTTTCTTCCTGTTTTTTTTTTTCATCCATTCCAAAGAACACATTTGACTCACCTTTTACGGTAATGAGACACCGTTACCGTGATTTTGTTTTTTTTTTCTGTTGTGTATACCTAACATTTTCCAACGTCTGGGTTATTTTTTACGCTTCAACAAACGGACGCTTTTAATTTCCACCGGAATCTGGGAAAATTGAGTTGAAACGACCTTGCCGTGTGTTTAATCAAGTCAGATTAGGCCAGGGTGCCAATAAAATTTGTTCGATTTTTTTTTCACAATGAACGAAAAGAGTTTCCGCTTCATGTCACACACTATATTACCCTCCCATTGAAGAATGCGAGAACAACATACGAAGAAAAAAACGCTCTTCGTGCTAAATTCCCATTAAACTAGATAAGGATTATTATAATCCCATTCAGCAATTCCTACTACAGCTAATTAGCCGAAATCTGCGATTTGATAAGGGGGAAGGCAAAAGGCAAAACGAGAATTAGGAAAAAAAATCTTTGGCTTCGTTTACGATTCGGTTTTTGTTTGTGATATTTCCGTTGCCTTGATTTCGTATTTCTTCGAAAATCCGTCTGGAATACACGATTAAGACACGCACGCATACACGGAGTTTGAATGATGGAATCGATTGCCGTGAGCGTTCTAAGAAAATGCGCCTTTTGATAACAAATCCCACTGCCATTTCGTACAACAATAACACCAAATTACATATGAAACGTCGTCCGTTTTTCATGGAAATCAGCCAAAAGTTCTGTGTGTGCATGTGCCGCGAGCAGCGTGTTCTTTGACAAATGTACACAGATAACTTATCGGAATTTATGTAGGAAACCGTTTCTCCATGTTAAACTGACGAATTAATCATTTCATCAGCGTTATTATCGATGCATCTGTCATTTTTATCGAGAAATCCATTCGAATTCATAAAATATATTGAATTTCCATACGGAATTTATTCTTTTGTGTCACTCTTGTCATATTTCAACGGCACAAAAACCGCATAAGTAAAAGGCGGAAAAGAGAAAAACAACGAAATGAAGACATGCGAGAAAAAAAGAGAAGAAAAAAACATTTCAATCGAAAAAATGCATGTCACCCATAACTAATATGACAGAGCGTCAGAAATGATTGAATCCGAAGCGCGTTAGCAACATGAGAATTGAATGCGAGTGAAGAGGAGCTATTTTTAGCGTGAAACTTTAATATCGATGATAAGGCGTACAACTCAAACAATTTTGCTAATTTTCTGTGATAAACATTAATTCCATGTGAGCGCACCGCACCGTTTTCCCGCTGCGGTTTCAACATTCGCATAGTTTATATGCCAGCATGAGATTCTCATCATGAGAAATTATTAAGTTCGCAGACACGAGAAATTATTTTGTAACAAAATGAAGAACAAAAAACACACTACACACATAATATGTTAACAAAGCCAAAGAAGATAGGTTGCGTTACACATGCGCTTCGTATGCGACTTGATTAGCATTTAAATTCTTGCATTGTCACGAATGCCGCACTGATCACTATTGAAAATTATTCACATACTTTGCACAACAAACAGCAAAAAAAAAATCTGACACACATGCAAAGATGCGAAGCGATTACACATTGTAACACAATTTAATCCGAATCTGCATCACACACCGAAAGAAGAAAAGTTTGTCGGAAGTACCCGACCGGGCTATGATTCAATGTGAAATTCCATTGAAGCAGAAAATTTCTAAATTGACTTGGAAGTAGTTTTTCGTGTTGTTCATTCTTCTTTAACTTTGGCATTTATTATGCTACATGCTTTTTTTGGTTGAACAACTTACCGTTCAATACGGTTTTATTCAAACAAATCGATAAATCCTTTGGCTTGGTGAGATAGAAATCGTTGTCGATATTGAATATTTTTTCGATTTAGTTTCGAGATATCGACACAATGATAAATTGCGCGATAAAATTCATGTGATTGTGTGTTGTGAGTATGCCAAGTCATTTATCTTGCTTTTTGCCATGTTACAGATGACGGTAGACAAAAAACAACGTCACAACGAATTTACATTGAGACTTTGGCCGAGCGATCGGCGTATTTCACGTTTAAATTTTTCCATCTATCTTTATCTCTGTGTTGTCATTTATTTCTCTAACGGTGACACACAGCGCCTGTGCACTTCCGCTCTCGCAGAAGACCATCAATTAATGCAATACTTTCTCCAGCCGTCTTTTTCTCTCTCTCTCTCTCCACCGTCTCGATGCTACTTCAAACTCTTGGAATTATTCATTTTTTCACTTCCACACTTCATGGCTCATTGAGTTTCATTGTTAAAAAAAAGAAAGGTAGAGAAAAAAGGCGACCGCATTGTGCCTAATTGAAATGAAGGGAAAATACTCCTAAAATATTAATCACCATCGTCGTAATACGGCAAGAAATAACATTTCGGTGCTCATTCAAAGCGATTTATTGTTTGTGTTTTATCGAAAAGTTCTGTTTTGTTGTTTTTGTGTGTATTTACTGAAAATCCAAAAGAAATACTGTAGCAATTAATGAGTCGCTCTGGCTATGGTCTTAGAATAGTAAACAATTGATGAAATTGCTCCCACTTTGTGTAAACGCCAATCATGCGCTTTTTTCCCGTGTTTTTCCCTTGCGAACACTCGACATTTGTATGCGATGAGAGTGACAGTGAGACGGGGCAGAAAAACATCGAGTTGAAAACTTTTTGCCCAAATTGTTGTTTACTTTTTTGTTTTTCGGTTATTTAATTTGATGAGAGAAGGACGCCCAGGCTGAAGTTCAAGTTAAACACTCACACAGCACAGCGGTCAAATTTTAATCATACAACTTTCAGTGGGATATGCTTAGTTTGTGCACATTTTTCGATGACTTTGGAAATTTCCTCGCCCACTTGGTTTTTCTCTCTTCAACGCGAGTAATTATGCTATTTAAATAAAACTGTGTGGAATATTATCACAGCCGCGGAAATAGCGATGTTGTGATTTTTCGGTCGCTATGTGGAAATCAGCGCGTTGGCAATCGAAATTCCAGGCAGAAAATTAGCCTTGAGCGGTGTTAAATATAAAATTTTAATTCATCATGAATGCGACAGTCGCGCCGAAAATGCGTCATTGTTGAGCAATTCCAGCGAATCGCATAGAATAATTAGGCGCAGAATGCTTTGAGAGTCGAAATTGATTCGAGCGGTCTCACTTGAAACTAAGATATTTGAATTATGCTTATTGTGTGGGCGATGTAAAACGCTCATTCCGCTTGACTAAGTGCGACGCACTTGCTTATGGTTTTGATATTTGGATCACATCCGAAATTTGAATTTCGATTTGGATTTCATTTCCACCTAATTACTCAATGTATTTTCATTTTCGATTTCTGCTTCGGAATGAACCGTGCGATATAGAAATTCATTCCGGAATGGGCATGTCCAGCAGTATATTCTGGCTGTGGAGAATGGCATGAACAGAATTCTCTGCTATTGAAACGGGAACAAAAACCGAATGCAAACAAAATCAATTGAGTTTTGTGTTGCGCGGTAATTTCGATGTTGTGCCATATAATTTAGAGCAACAAAATGGGAGCACACAGTAGAACGATGCATGCTCATGTTATTGCTGCCTATCAAATAGCCAAACAACAATAATAGCAACAACAACAACAATAACGACAATGGAAAGAGAAAAAAAAAGAGTCTCGCATAATGAAGGTTATTTGCGGTTACTAACACCGATGTATGTGTGTGTGGCTATGTTCAGTTCAAGTGGTTTCGAAACATGTGGACATGCACATGTTTCCATTAACCATTTTTCTGTTCGCTTAATTGCTATCGATACTGGAGCACGTTCCAGTCACCCATTCCCATTCCTGTTCTCTGTCTCCCTCTATCTCACTCACTCTTACTGTGATATTTTAATTTGTGGTCTTTACCACCGGCACGATAATCACATATCTACACACATATCTCTCTCTCTCTCTACGCAAAACCCACTTTACCGATGATAAGCGTTTGTCCATTTAATGCTCATGATACGCAGTTTGCGCGAAAATGTAAACAACACTGTGTTCATTCTGTCTCTCAATCACTCTTTCTGGTATGATTCATACACGCTGCCGCCGTCGAACAATCGGTGGCATACAAATTACCATGCTATACAGTCTAAAACACTATATTCTATTGAAATCAGTCTAAATATGAAATTGCCGAACAAACTGCGGTTGATTGTAAAACATCAACACGTTTTTGCCATATCTGGCCGTAATAAATTGCGTATTTTGCGACCGACAGAATTGCTTATCGTCTCGCATTCAAAACACACACACACATACTCGAATCAACAACAAAAAAACACACTCAAATTCACTAAAAACAATTTGCTTGTGCCGATGACACGATAAAAATAATTCCAACAAATTAATTTTATTAAATGAAATGCATTTAATCACTTCATTATGTATGCAAAAATTCGCCATCATTTGACGCTGTCGCCGCCGCCGACAAGCCAAACATTCACTGATAAAGAATAAATGCGTACATTGGCCTCTGCTGGCGCTATTTCGTATTCAAATTTATAATTGATTTAAACTATACATTTTTTGATTCACTAAAGTGCTGCGGCAACTTGCTGGGCTATGCAAATTTTACACTTCCATCATGACGGAGAATAATTCTGAAATAATGCGATTAAATTTTTGGTGTGTTTTTTGGTGTTCATTCGTCGTGTGTTGACTTTATTTTTGGTGTGCGATTGCGTTCCAACTTGACTCAATTGCAATGGGAACTTCAATTTACGCATTCAGCTCATTTGAATAAAGTCACAAAGAGGAACTGAAAAATCCAATGAAAAAAACATTTCAATAAAAAAACAAACTTTATTTTTTTTTCATTAAAAATTCTGTGTCTGTCTTTGACAAGACTATTTGCAAGTTACACACGCTTTTCCGTGTATAACGAACTCTTTCAACGAAGCAAAACCACCTGGTTTCTTTGTTCATTTTCTGTGTTGCAATATTTTTCGACTGAAATCTTACTGGGTTTCCAATTTGAATTGCGGCACACAGTGAACGCTCACTCCGTTTCGCTTCATTTGTTTGTAATGGAATTTTCTCATTGCGTTCATGTTCATTCCGTCTCCCTTTCTGTATGTGAGAGTGTGCCTTTCTAACGTGAACTTAATCGAATGTAACATCTATGGGTGAGATTGAGAGTAGTGTATGTTTGATTGACTTTGTTACGAAAGAGAAGAGCAAGTTTCTGTCGACTTAAAAATGGTTAAACGCGAGTATGTTCGTTTTTAGCGGGTCCTCGCGGTTTTTCACGGTTTCCGCGGAACTGATAAGGGATAACAACTTGGTGTCTTCGGCAAAGTTGTAGCACTCGAGGTCTTCTATAACATCGCTGAAGACAGTTATCTCTTATCTCTTATCAGTTCAGCGAAAAGCGCGAAAAATGATAAGAAAAAAAAAGTTCTATATAAAATTTGCTTTTTTATGTGCGCGATTTGCGCGCAACTGATAAGAGATAAGAGATAACTTTCTTCAGCTTAGTTATAGAAGACCTCAAGTACTACAACTTTGCCGAAGACACTATGTTGTTATCTTTTATCAGTTGCGCGAAAACCATGAAGACCGCGGAGGCTAGACGGTACTACAACATACTCTACTTTAACGCCAACAGAATCATCAGAAAACATACTCGCCTTTTCAAAAATAAAAATCGAAGAAAAAACATACTCCACTCTCAATCTCACCCATAGACATGATCGATAAAAAAGCGAAATGCAAATTCAACAAGCTCTGAATGACGAGACGAAGAAATTGCATTTCTCGTGGCAAGCGAAACGTCAGCAGAAAGTTCTCATAATTCGTGTTGTTGTTGCTTGGAGCATGACGATTTGGTACGCTTTGATAACGCAAATTCCAAAGTAAAGCCAAGCCAAGCCATTCCAAATGAAACCAATTCCAACTTCTGAGTAAACCGATCAGAGAGCACTAATTGATGTGTTGGTTTTCGATTGGTAATTTTAATTACGTATGCAGCAAACAAACACGAAAACTTCAGTCACATGTGACTGAGCGAAGAGCATGCATCGTTCGTCGATATATGTAAATAAAATAGCAAATCGAAATGTGATATGAGCAGGGCAAATCAAAGCGATCACATTTCGATTAAAACAGCCGATGGGTATTGGCATGGAAATGTGCAATTCTCTACAAAGAAGAAGAAGAAGAAGAAGAAAAGAACGACGACGACAAACAATGTGATTGTGTCAATTTTGCTTTGGCTTCATATCAATGCATACATTTTTAATCGAATAACTGATGTCGATGAGAATGTGTTGTCACAAATTGAGAATTGTGGTAACTGATGAAAACGATGCGATACGAAACAAAAAACCGATTCAAGTTTGTCAGTCAGACGTTCAACGCCTAGAGCAATAGCATGAAATAATAAACGTTGAGCTTGGCGTGTGATGCAAATGAATAATTCGGCATTGCGGAACGGAACATTGTCAACCCTTCAAAATGCTTAGAAACTCATTTGCATATGTATACAACTTAATCTGTGTGTGCTCTGCTCATTTATCCATCGTCGCACACCCAGATCAAGTTTGTTCATGGCTTTTGATTTTGGCGTCGGCATCAATTGATGGCAACTCTCGTACTTGCACACACCTAACTTCGGTCGGTTGCCATTGTGATCCAAAATTGATTCTCGCAAAATTCAATGAAACATGTTGCAAACGCATTCGGTTGCAGTCAGACAACTGCAAGGTAAGACAATTCAATTCAAGAAGTTGCATGCATTTATTCGAAATCTCCGAGTAATTTGCAATGTTTACTTTATGCAAATACACGCATAGACGAACAAGAATCTGACTGAGCAACGTTCACATTCATATGGATAAAAGCACAAAATACTTTTGTCAATAGAATTTCATGTTGGTGTGGTTCGAAATGGGCTATGATATACTGAAATGGTTCCGTGTACATGCTGGCTGGATGTTGGAATTTTAGATTTACAGCTGTCACACCTACGTATTCATTCAGAAGCAATTTTCCAACATAAATAATTGCATCTATCCCTACCTCTCGCTCTCTCTCTCTCTCTCCCTATCACATCTGCATACGAAATCAGAATATAAAATATTTCATACCGTGCTAAAAATGTTGTGCTCAAAACTTTGAAAATCGAGTCTCGAATGAGCATAACAAATGGGCCTACCAACGTCACATTGCCCATTTCCACCACCGTTCGTAGTTCTTTTTCCATTGCGATTTCATCGCAAAACATCTGCATTTGATGTGAATGTAATGAGTTTTTCCCGAAAAGGCGTTGGCGTTGCTGCAAACGCCATTTGTCACACCAATTAACGCAAATGAATGAGTTGTCCGTTCTACAGGTGAACGACGACGCTGACGTTTCTCGCATTTAATCCGTGCAATCTTCTTTAAACCAAAATCAAGGGCTTTGTCTAAGGGACACTTAATGACACGTCATGCTCTATAATATTCCCACTAGTACACTCTATTATAAAGCTGTGCCACGATCCAGATATTATTCGGATATACCAACGGTTTCACGGAAACGACGT
This sequence comes from Sitodiplosis mosellana, assembly GCF_009176505.1. Taxonomy (NCBI): domain Eukaryota; kingdom Metazoa; phylum Arthropoda; class Insecta; order Diptera; family Cecidomyiidae; genus Sitodiplosis; species Sitodiplosis mosellana. The sequence goes on from NW_022595245.1 coordinate 2,612,168, forward strand.
TAAATCTCCGGCCCAATATTCTCGGCCCTTATACCGAAATGACGAACTTTATCTCGACCGAAAACCATACACATTTGCATATATTTGTCAGTGAACTTCCGAATAAATTCGATTTGTCAACGTAACCCATTTGGTTTAAGTAATAAGTAAACGTACACACATTGTTTGTATGTGCCAACTTTACATCTCAAGCTCAGATTTTCAGTCTTTTCGGATTATAGGCAACATAAAACGCAATATAAAGGATCTGCGTCAACATTTGCATACGTCGTTATATCATCGTTTATGATCACGGTCACCAACTTTATTTTTCAAATGCTCCACTAATTCTGGTTGAGCTTGTGCAGGCCGAAACACCATTTCGACTGTTCGGCATGGCTACGGCCATTTTCAAAAAACTCATATTCGTTGATAACGGGGCCCATTTAATCCTTCGACCTTCAGTTAAATATAATGAGCGAATATCACCTCTGCATTGTTATATTTCGCCGAAAATGCGAATTCTTCATGAATTGAAACAAAACACACCCTGAAAAAAGAGCACATCTTCTGCTGCGTGTCGTCTCTCACTTTCGTATCTCTCGAGACGGAAATGGGCGAGAAGGCGAAGAGCAGTACGGACAGAAAAAGTGTGTGTATATATAAATGTCATTTACGTGACCCTTTTGCGCTTCACCGACGACTTTTATTGAAACGTGCACACGGAACACGGTTTTTGTTTTGGCACAAACGTGATAGCGACTACATTCGGAAATGACAAGAAGCTAACCCGTTGGCGGAAGAAATTCGATAAATATCGATTTTTCACTCGCTTTTTGTTCCTTTCACTTTCATCTGGTACAACGGGGTTGGTCCTGCTGCTGGCGGTTTGAGCGCGTTTTTCAGCACATTCAACAAATCATTTTCAATGTGACCAATTGATTGAGTCGCTCATCGGTTTTGGGCCATTCGAAATTGACTTGTTCATCGAAATGGCAAAGGAATTTCAATGACTTTTCCATCACATGAGCCACTTTTTATTCGATTGATGATTTCCAAATTATTATTACATAATTTATGAGGAAAATCACTAAGTGAAACTGGCACTGGAAAACGAAAATTCCGCCCAATTAAGAGGGATAATAAGTTTGTAATGATTCACATTTGTTCGGCAAACCAATCATCGCATAATTCAACTCAGCCGATACCAATACAAAACTTCCCACGCAAAACGAAACTTAATTTTCATTCCATGAGAACTTTTCGAATGGGCAAAAAAAGCAAAGGAAATTTTTGATTAAAGAAAACTCATAAATAGTATTTGCTTCTTCTTCGTTCTTCTTCTGCTTGTCATTCTTTCTTTGTAGAACACACAAACGAAAGCTACAGAACGAGATTTGTCTTTGAAATTGTTCGAAACCGTATGCATCGCAATCTAGTGCTTCAATCAACTTTCTAATTCAATCATTTCAAAATAGTGTTCCAAGAAGCGGCACGCAATGAATTCGACACAAAGCTTACATTATAAGACATGATTTATGAATTCAGATCGGTAATCACAGATAACATACAGAGAGAGGAGAGTACGGAGTGAGAAAAAAGCCACATGCTCTAATTTCTCTCCTATTTGATCTCCAGCTTGATGGTACCATTAACACAATTATTTTCGCTTTGTGAAATTGTTCGACTGCACATTGTTTCAATCCGGTTTTCGGAATATATATTGTTTGCAGCATTGAAATTTCATTAAAACTTACTTGCCGCCGTCGCTACTGCTGTTGCTGCCATTTTGACAAAAACTTGGACACTTGCTAATGAAATCAGATTTTGTTGAATGTCGCTTGTGAAATTCATACGGCTGCTGTTCGGTCGTTCTATCAAATACGTTTTCTTTGAGGCAATGAGAATTACCAAACTTAAGCTCGGTTTGTCGAGAAGTTTCGAAAAGTGAAAATACGATGGGATTCACTTTTAAAGAATTTATGTACGCTTCATTTAAACGCTCAGCTTCAATCGTCTATACATTTCTATAGATATCATAGTCTCCTTGTGCATTTGCATCAGTGTTTCGGTGAGCTGGAGTCAGTGATTCATTCCAATCGATTTCAAAAGAAGAAGAAAAGACAAAGCCGAATATTCAAAAAAAAAAAAACAAATCTGGAAATAATGTGATTCTGGGATCATTGCATTCAATTGAAAAGTTCATTGTAACGATTTTTGGGTAAAGCGAGTGAGTAAGTGATTCAACCCAATTAAGGCACACAAAAGCCAATTGTCTTCAATTGAATTTAATATGTGCGTGTGTATGTGTGTGGTGCACATGATTTTCGATTAAAATGCAAATTCCACATTCTTGGCGGCGCTTTTACCATTTACATCGAAAACAACAACGAATGGCAATCAAAACAGAGAAGAAAAGCCGTCACTCCGTGTTTCTATCACTTTCCAGCCGATAAATATTGACTGTCAATATTGTTGTTGTTCATGATATACTCTTCGTGCACTGAATATAAACGAATGTTTATGCAAATTTTTCGTAGCTTGCATTTTTCACCAGGATTTTCTACATTGTTTTGTATGCATAAACTTAATTTTTGTTTTGGACGAACGCCAAAAATAACTACTACTCCAACAATATTTCCAACACTTTTTTTTTCCTTCCCTTTTCGCCATTTTGTTTACTGCTTTTGCAGCATTAAGTTACTGAACTTTCGGCGAAAGAAGACAGAAAAAAAAACATATTTTCAACTGAGCAAGAACACTTTTGTTTACTCTCTATATTCAATGTAGAGAGAAACGGTGCTCGCGGCGAATAAATCATCTAATAAAACACCTGAACAAACAACTCACTCAATATTTTCTACGGCGAATGGAGCAAATGGTTTTGTGAAATTCCACGAAAAATTCTTCGCTCATCTGTGTCATAAACATAAATTGAAACTAAAACGACAATTGATTCTGACAGAAGAGATAGAGGAGACATTCTCCCGCAGAATGTTTCGTTTTATCTGATGAAAGTCGATCTTCTTCTTTCTCTGACTCACTCTTTCTTGCATTCTTTTCTTCTCAATGAAGATGTGTGTTCTTTCTCATCTCTCTCTCTCTTTTTCTCTCTGATCAGTTCGACTGAACTAGAAGAGTAAAGGGAAGATAGAGTGAAGAAGAACTTGCATTCAAAAAATGAATTACTCAAGGTTATTTAAATTGAAAAATCATTTGCAATCGTCATTTGGTACGAAAATCAAGCGTGGAGACATGGAAATGATATGAGAGAATTTCACTAGTAAACGAAACGTGAGATACGAGTCATAATGTCAATATTATTATTTGTCTATTTTAAATGTAGCCCGGGATTGATTGAATCACATCAAGAGAGTGTCGAAGAAACGCCTTAGTCACCGTACGAGTCAAGTTTTATTAAATAGTCAACACCACCAAAGTAATTATTAGTAATGTGAAAGATAAACGTTGTGCACGTATACGAAGCAGCGAAGCACAAGAGCACAACAAAGTAAAGTACGAGAGCACAGCAGCAACAAACACAGTGTAGTGAAACATCGGCGACAACGACGACGAAACACGGCAAAGCATGCAAATGTTTAAACAGAACACGCAATGACTAATAAATGACAAATATGAAAAAGGTTTATGCAAGAGACAAACAACTCGCATATAAATATTCTCATCATCACAAACGACCGCAATGAGCCAAACTGTATGTGAATGACGGCGATAAAATTGGAACAATTTTAGTACACGAAGAACAAATTCAATTAAACGTGCAATAAAACGACGGAGCTCAATTTAATTGGGTACAATTTATTATTATTAGGCAAAAACGAAGGAGAAAATAAAAATCAAAGAGAAATTGTAGCCTGTGTAGAGAGGAAGTAATTTGCAAGAGTCATAACCGTTTCTTTCCGTGCGCGCGGAGCGAGAGCGAAACTCTCAAACACACATTATCATGTCAACATTACAAACGGAACGGAAACCAAGTGTTTCCACGTGGTTTTCATCGTTACGACGACAACCCAAACCGAAAAAAGTCCTAGCATCAAAGAAACAGTTGCAAAAAAGTTGTGTCGATTTGTCATCGATACCAAACGATGTGAAATCGTTGCCAGCATCTGTAACGAATAGTCCAAAGTTGAAAAATGGTTTCTTTCGTGAGAATTATTTTTGTTTGTCACCATTGAAATCATTGGCAAATGGCACAAAATCGAATTCACTCGATTCGAGTGACACACCAAAATCGCCACCATCGAATAAATCGTCAAAAATGCGCACATACAGCACCACAAGCAGCCGAAGCAATGGCAGCTCGAGTAGCTCGGGTACGGATTCAAACAGAGGTCAAACTATAACCAAAATTACAAAAGTCACTAAAACGACTGTGATCACAACCACGGCTGCCTCCGCCATCACCCTATCGCACGCATCAAACAATCGTCTTAATCGCATTGGCACCATATTCGACGATGAAGGCCAATTAATCAGCAATTTAGATGTGTACAAAAATTATACGAACAGTTTTCGAAGTAATATCATCAAAAATGACAGCGCCAGTAGCTGTAGCAGTGGTAGTCAAAAGCATATAAATAATAACAGTGTATCACAATCGAATAATAACGGTGCACAAGTGAGATTTGTCGATGACAACGACGACAACGACAAATATGAGTTAACCAGCGATAACAATGACACAAAGACAAAAGGCAACACAGCGATTAGTTACATTAGCGTTAGTGGCGGCAGCGGCGGCGGTGGTGGTGATGACGATAGCGGTACATCGTGTAAAAAAAGTGCCAGTATCAATAGCATAACGAATCGTCCGTTCAAATCGAATAGTTTGAATTTAGACGATGACATTGAATTTATTGACACTTCATCTAGTCTGAGCGATATCGGCGGCAGTGGTGGTATTGAAAGTAATTTTGGCTCACTTGAAAATACGAGCATGTACTATAATACATTGCCCAAACTACCGAAATCCTGTGCCACATGCAAAACACAGCAACAACAACAAAAACAACAAGCCAAATCGAAATCCGACTGGAATATTAGCGTACATAAAAAGGTATTTAACACACAGAAAAAAAAACAGGTTGACGTATTTCATAGACACAAGCGAGAGACCAACCAGACAGCTCTTTATCTTTATCGTTTCATTGTCATTTTAATTTTTTTTCCCCATGCTCATTCTCAGTCTATTTGTTATCTTTATGAAATAACTCATGCGTTTTTTTTTCTCATTTCGTTCGAAATTCGCAGCAAATCAAGGATGAGTTATGTGAAGTGGTAGCTGAAATGGAAACGCTAGACCTACAAGAAGACTGCAAACATTCCAATAAAGATAAGCAAATGTCAATTGGTCGAAAGAAATTCAATATGGATCCCAAGAAAGGTAACAATTGCAATTCACAGTGTCAACCAATTTTCTTTTTTTTGTGCGCTGAAGAAGCCAAAAAACCAATTCCCACCGAAATGCGCAGACAAAATATCATTCAGAAAATAGAGCCGAATAAGATTGGTTCAAGTGAATTTCTCGTTGTTCTAATTAAATTTGATTCGAACGAAATGTGTTTTTTGGCTCACACAATTCCGTCGACTTGAATGCAAACAATGTTCGCGCGTGAGACAGACAAGTGGTGTATTTTGCACAATAAAAAATAAACCTCTTTTGAGAATGAAAGAAAAAAATATTCAATGTGAATTGAGTCTGGGGCGTATAGAATAAGTGCTTAAAAGATCACAAGACAATGGCACAACCAGCAGCGTCACAACAACATTATTTATGCATCCGAAAGAAAAAAAAAAAATTATTTTATCTGACGTGCATTTGGAATTTTATTTCAAATTTTCGGCTAATATAAAATGAATTTCATTGCTCTATCTTCACTGGCTCGCTCATTTGCGACGTTTGTTCTTCCCTTTTTCTTTCTTTCTCTCGCTCGTTTTGTGCGCACAACCAAGACAGCATCGCATTCTGTATGTTTGTTCAGTGAAAAAACGATATATTTAGCATCTTACGACCGAATCGCAGAATGCGCAAAAATATTTTAAATGATTTGTTCGTTCACCGTCGTTCGCATGCAAATGTATTGATAGCGTGCGAAAGAGAAGAGACGCTCATACATAGGATTTTGAATCTAACATCAAAAATAGATGTGAACGATTTTATAGAGTGTATGAAAACGTCATTTTACTGTAGCACACCATTCTCCTCAGCCCGTTTACGCTACAGCTCTCAGCTTGACTACGGCGAAAAACGTACCCGATTAAAAATAAGCCAGTGGTCGTACGGGTGTTTGGATTAAATGTGAAAAACGACGCAAAAACACGTTCACATTCTCAGCGACGACGTAGAAACAGCATCGGAACACACAGAGAGCAAGCGAGAGATCAAGATAGGGAGAAAGAGACCGAGTGAGAGAGAGAGGGAAAAAGTGAGGTAGAATAAACGAACAGAACGAAACACCGTGCACAGCTACTGCATACGATGTGCTCTCACCACAATTTTCTGGCATTCAAATTGTAGGGTACACACAGTCGATATTTAAAATTAATAATTCCTATTTATTGGTGCGGTCGGTGTGTAATGACAGCAAAAAGTATCGCTTCAATATGCGGAACAATCTAAAATTTCTTAGCCACTAAATTGATTCTATATTTCTTAATTCTAGAATTTTCTGCTCGTTTCAAACGAAAAAAAAAACGACGGTTCCTACTCATTTGAAAAACAACAAAGAGAAAACATTGGACGGATCATTTGAAATAAAAGGCTTCGTTTGACCATGAGCGTTTTATGAGTGTGACTGAATAGATGAGTGAGTGATGAGTAGATTGACAGCGTGAACTATGAGCAACACATAATAACAATAAAAAAAAAATACGCATAAAGGCACGAGATTGAGTCATGTTTTAATCTCTCACTCTCCCTGACTCTCGCGTCGCGTATTTTCTTTATTTACATTTCGAAACGTGTTAACTGACACAAATGCTCCGTTTCAATTTCGAGCATTCTTCGTCTAATCGGTTGTTACAATTTTCATTCACGCATCAATGTCTCAGCTTCTAATTTATGTCATCTTATATCAGTGTTTACGGTGTGTTATTAATCACATAAAAATGATGTCACAAGATCTATGGTGTGCATAGCGGCGACTCTCAATGGATTTCAGAATTTGAAAGTGACTACTATGTGAACCGTTGATAAATGTTCTGATGGGCGAGGGATTTAGCGATCAGAAAATGAAGCAACCTCGAGAATTATGGTTTATTTTGACTGAACGAAAGTAGTTATGGCAATGAGTTTATGGATGAATGTTGGAAATAAATGAATGTTCGAGGCGGTGTTTGGAAATCTGATAATAATGAAAAGTGTACGCTTGAATGGTCGTTCATTAGTTCTATGGTTTCATTCGAAAATTTCGATTTCAAGCCGATTGTTTCGCTGAACTGAAAATTCGAAAATTTGAGATTGAAATCAATCGCGAGCAGAGAGAGAGAGAGAGAGAGTTCATTCAACACAATGCAGTTCATTATTATGTGTCAATCATTATATAATGATGTCGAAACGCGATATATATCCCATTTTCCCGCTGACTGAACGCTTCACCACGCATTTCCATAATACTACTGTACCGTAGCAACAATTCCACTCGTCAAATCATCCGATTTCATATCGCATTCCCCAAACTCATTTGAATGTTAGACCTAGCATCGGTTTGCTGCACTCGGCCTACGATCAATATCCATCCGTTGGGTTGAGCCCATTATTGAGCTTGGGATTATTTATACCATTGTAACACATATCACTCGAACACTTGTTTCCATGTTGTAAACACTGAATTCGGTTTTTGCTCTACATTCGAATCGGTCATTTTTCAAAATTTATTCACTTCATTTCCGACATGTTTAATTTTCAACGAACGACCACGGCGCATTTTTTTTTCCTACCCATTATTGCATAATCCATGAACAAGTGATATGATTTAATGAAAAAATATGGTTGATTTTTATCTGCCTTTGTGTCGTTGCAGTGAGCCCAAGCTCCATCATATAATAGCTCTTTAAGTATTTTATGATAGAAAAACGTCAAGCAAACGACAAAAGCAGCCGCTTTGGTTTTTCTCAAGCGTAAATTATTTACTTCCTTCTTCATTATCGCACACTCTCTCTTGGATCGCTGTTCTACAAACGCAGAGATTTCTTTTCATGTGAAATTCTTGCCTCCATTCTTCTTGGTCTCCTTGACTTTTTCTCCATTCTTCTTCTTCTTCTTTTTTCGATAAATAAAAAGTTTCCTTGTTGTGACGATGAAGCTGTTAGTTATTTTAGTCGCTTTGTGTCATATAAATAGCTGCAAATAAAACTGCGCCGAAGACACACACACACACACTCACACGGAGAGAAAAACGTTTTCGGAAGTAATAAATTGTTATGATTTCATTAAAATTAATTGGAAATTAATTCGGATAATGTTGGCGATCTGTGTCAACGCGCACGCTGGCACATCTCATGTTTACGACTCAAGTATCACATCAAGTTCAATTACACGGGCATTCAAGTTGACAGAGAGACTTGTGTTGTGACAGCAAATGTGTACAGTTTGTTGCTGTTTGCTGTTCGGGTGAATGTATTTCGAGGTTTTTTTTTTCGTTCAGTCTTTTAATGGATCTTATTCAATTCACAGGAATCGAGTACTTGTGCGAAAACAATTTGCTACAAATGGATGCACAAGATGTTGCCCATTTCTTGTACAAAGGCGAAGGTCTGAATAAAACTGCCATTGGTAAGTTCATTCAAACTGGTGAATTGTATTCACATAATAAGTCATGCAAAATTCCAAGTCGCAATCATTTTGCGAGATTTCTTTATATAGTATATGCAAAGAAAGATTTATTTTTCTCCGCTTCGTCTTTTTTTCTCTCTCGGCACTATCAATATTAACATAATCTTTTTTTTTCTTCGAATCATTACAGGCGATTATCTTGGCGAAAAAAATGACTTCAACGAACAGGTTTTGAAGGCATTTGTGGAATTGCATGATTTCACCAATCTCATTTTAGTGCAGGCTTTAAGGTAAACATATCTTTGTCTTCTGATATAAGCAATCACATCATTTGAATATGAAAAAAGATTTTTTTTTAATGAATGCTTTCTTGAAATCACAGTTTTTTTTTGCTCCGTAGAACGTTTTTTCTTCTTTCGATACATAATTTTTTCTTTTAATTTCGAATAATTATTCCTCCGACGAATGATTTCTTTTTAATGCCATGATTCTGGTTTTCGTTTTTCTTAGACAATTTTTATGGTCATTTCGATTGCCGGGCGAGGCACAGAAGATCGATCGCATGATGGAGTGTTTTGCGCAACGCTATTGTCAATTAAATCCGGATATATTCACAAATACGGATACGTGTTATGTACTTAGTTTTGCCATAATCATGTTGAATACGTCATTGCACAATCCATCGGTGAAGGATAAACCGAGTGTGGAGCAGTTTATCTCAATGAATCGTGGCATAAACAATGGCGGCGATTTACCACGTGAATTATTGGTATCACTGTACGAGTCAATACGAACGGAACCATTTAAAATACCACAAGACGATGGTAACGATTTAATGCATACATTCTTCAATCCCGACAAAGAAGGTTGGCTGTGGAAACAAGGCGGCAGGTAACTAAACATTAATGCTACTACTCAATTTGATTTCATCGGATTAAGTTGGAAAATGTGGAAATTGCTTAAATGTAAATTGAATTACAAATGCCATAATTGAATTTCTCCTTCTCTTCTCTCTCTCTCTCCCTTTCCCCGCTTCTTGCTTGGTTAACAGATACAAATCATGGAAACGACGATGGTTCATTCTCAATGATAACTGTTTGTACTATTTTGAGTACACGACAGATAAGGAGCCGAGAGGCATTATTCCATTAGAAAATATTTTGGTAAATATTTCTGGTTGTGAACTTTAAATTTGATTGCAATTTGAACGGTTCTGGTTCTGGCGTTGTCTGTAATTCGATTAAATGTGTGTGTTTTATTTATTAGGTGCGAGAAATTCATGATCGAAGTAAGCCACACTGTTTCGAGTTATACGCTTGCGGTGGTGCGGATATCATAAAAGCATGCAAAACCGATTCCGAAGGAAAGGTACGAAAGATGAACACAAACATTGAACATTTTCATAGTACATAAAGAGAGACAGTTTTTTACTGATATCCATTCGCTTTTATTTTTATCCAAACCAGGTTGTCGAAGGCAAACATTCCGTCTACCGAATGTCAGCAGCAACGGAAGAGGACAAACAAGAATGGATAAAATGCTTAACATCGTCCATTTCACATAATCCATTTTACGATATTTTGGTACAGCGAAAGAAGAAAGCGCTCACCGTTAGCTAATGCCCAGGGCGATGTAACATGACAACAAACTACGTGCAAAATGAACATATCGATTGGATTTGCAGCAACGATGAAATGCTAAATCCAAAATGAAACCAAAACAAACGACAACTTCTCATATCAAAACCAGATTTTAAGAAAATGCAACCGAGATTTTGTACGATTTGCACACAAAGTGCGACAACACAACAATGCTCGAAAAAAAAACATCATCAACGCAAAATCCGTTCGAAATACACACATCATATTCATTTTTAATCGTTTTTAACATGAAAACAAGCAACAAAAACACAATGGAAAAACTTTTTAATCTACACAGAGAGCGAAAGAGAAAATATCATCATCAGAACATCATCCAAAGTTGAACAAAACAATTTGCAAACATTTTAAAAAGTATATAGATGTATCGAAAGCGAGACAAGAGTTTTTAATCAAAGTTTTTAAATCACAAGCATGTAAATAATTGATTTTAGAGCATACGTTAAATTTAGAATGTATATATACGCATACAGCAAGAACAATTTTTTTTATATATAATCGATTCGAGCAACAGAGAAGAAACAAAGTTTGGAATAAAATATTACTATGTATAAGAAAGTCGATAGTTGCATTTTTATCGCGCGATTTATTAAACCATGTCATACAACTTTTTTTTCTTCGTTTGTAAATATCGCCATTTATGAATGAACAATATACAACTGTTGAGTTTAGCGATTGAAATGAAAGGAAAAATTGAGAATGAGTTTATCTTCTTTTGAAGCGGAAAAACAGATCAAAGAAGAAAAAGAAAGTGAATGAGAAAAAAAAAAACCATAGACAAATATGTTAACTTCCTTTTTTCATGTGATACACAACAATTTCGAAATATCTAGGAGTTTTAGTTAGTTCGTTTTTTGCCACCCCATTTTAAAACAAATCACTTCCAATAATAAGAAGAAAAGAGCCAATTCGAATAATGGAGAATTTTTTTATGAAAAAAAAAATGATGAACAAACAAAACTAATTTATTGAAATCATCCATTTGATTGACTGTTGAATACATGTATTGTGCATTTTTAAATGCATAGCTATTAAGCGCTAAAACATTTATCCTGATTTGCTAATAAATTTTAGTACGTATTATGTTTAAGTCAAAAATAATCGCTTCGTAAGGAATTGAATTTTGCGAACAATGACATGAGTTGATTTTTATGCTTGATTCATACGGCTTCGACATGCAACAAAAAACGTACATTTCAGTTGCTATAAGCTACATATATGCAAAACCACCAGAAAAAAATGAGTAGCTCTACATTTCATGCGGGACTGAACACGAATCAATAATGCTGAGCTTATGAAATGAGGATTAAGGAGCTGTTGTGGATGTTCCACCCACTTTTTTCCTTCCGTGCAATCAAAACCGTTTCAACAAAATCAGTTTCGCGCTTTTATTTCGTAAACAGGTATACACGAAATGAATGGAATCTTTTAAAATTGCGGCATTGGCAAGCAGAATAAACAATAGAAATCATTTATTATAATAGAATTATATAATGGAAAAACAAAGTGACATATAATTACTGATTTTAAGAACGAAAAATGGAATGTTTTCACAGAGATATCTTAAGAAAATGCACAATAAAAGGTCTCTGTTAAGTTTTGTTCTGGTTCTTTTTCAGCTCAATGAAAAAATAAAGAAAAAAAACTTTTGAAAATGATTCAGTTTTGGTATTATTTCATCACGCAGCAATAAAAATGGATCGATGTTTGTTTGAAAAATTGGTTAATTACACTGTTCGATCCTCCTTAGATAATAACTAAATTTCAGATTTACATCTATTTGGCCAATGAATATGTTTGCGCTTTTTCCAAATCACTATGTGGTATTTTGTCGACGTCTTTCTTCAATAGTGCAATGAATTCTTCCAATTCGGTGTGTTGCGTTTCGATAAATTTCAACTCATTCTCTAGGCATTTATGTTCACTTTTAACCTTTTCAATAGCATTGCTCAGTTCGACCTCAGTTCGACATTCTTTTAGCTATTCTTGTTGAGCAGATCATTACATGGATTCACTTGTGTCGCCTGATTGATGAATACTTTTTCTTGTTCCTGCAATTCCGATGTGTATTTGTTGATCATTTCTTCAATTTGAGAGAATGTCACTTGATTTCCAGCAACCGCTGTTGACTGTGTTGTTATGAAATTGACAATTCAAACACTTGTATTAGACGCGCCATTTAATAAGCGTAAACTTCATCGTCAACTTACGTTGTACTTGAACTGAAAGCAATGGCTGGACCGTCAAGATTTGTGGTTGCTGTATTGGCCACTATTGGGTGCAAATCCAAACCAATGCTAGAAAATGAAAGAAGAAAAAAGCGAATGGTGTTAAGAATTTTCGATGCAATTTCGTTTGATAAAACTATGCGAATGAGTCATTTGAGTTATACACTGATTATCGCCACAACATAGCACTGGTTGATCGACTATTTCATTTCCACATAATGTGGTGGTGCTCACAAAAATTACTTTTTACAATAGAACAATTTGGAAACTGCCCAGCCATTCGATTTCACCAAAGTCGCCCAGCAAATCAAATTTTGTGATTCGTATAAATACAATTGACAATTGACAACGGAAGAGACAACGAAACGAAAGATTAGACGAATGTAATTGAGCCTAATTGATGAATGTGATATGTGTTGGTGTGTTACGTACCCAAAATTCTTGATAAAAGCGGTAATGCCGAGCTAAGTATCAAAACCAGTGGTCCGTTGACGATGAGTTGGGCGAGTAAGGTTTTGTATCGTTGTGGCCGAATGCTCTGCATGAATGGCATTGTGTACAGGCCAACGGTTGATGTGGCACACAAATAAAAGATGATTAACACTTCGATTGCGACTCCAATCGGTCCCACTTTTGATAATGAAGTGATGCCCAATGTAAATTTCTGCAATAAAATTCAACGATTGCATTGTTAGAAATACGTTGCCGTTTTTGGATTCAACGAAATTTAGTTTTTACGAAGCAAATCAATTTACCTTTGTGCTGAGCCGTTGTGACACCGGTTAGAAATAGCAACATTAGCCAATGGATAAATCAAATTGCGCTGTATTGCCGTTGAACTACGTAGTTTATCCAATTCTTTGCGTTTGGTTCACAGCTCGTGCAGTCTTTCATGTAGCTCATCATATTCCCAATTATTTGTCGAATATTCGACGGTGTCACTGGGCATGTCGCCGTCAATAATTGCCTTGCTCGGATAATTCTTATGATTGAAACTAATTGTGTTTGATGGTTTACGATTGAGATGACGCAGCAATGATATTGTTAGCGAACCAAATGCTTTTGGAATGGAATTTATATCACAATATTTGGGTGGTTGTGTTGATGCAATGGTATTATTGGTGGATAATTTGGTGGATGTGATTGTCTGATTCAATTTTTCGTAAAACACTCGCCTCCTCCAAGTGCGATGTATGATATTCTTCATTGACGTCACGCATGAAGTGTGGCTTCACTAACACCTAGCCAACGACCCCGAATAATCGGAAAAAACCCAACGGGGTGCATACAAGCCAAGCCAACTAAGAAATGGACAAAAAATGAAACGAATTAGTTTATACTTTTTATGAATGTTCAAAGGAGAAGCGTGAAAAATACATACTCAATACAAAACAAGAGCACTCCAATAAATGAAACATATGAATATAAAAATGGTAGGTGATACGATCCCAAATCTGGAAAATACACAAAAATTAATTGGATAAAAAAACGGTACTTATTCACTATATTTGGATACTTTTGACGATACCATCGACATATCTATATAGAGGTGTTTTGGATGAGTAAACGAAAACTTGGTATTCATAAACACTTACCTAACAGCGTATCCCTCTTTTCTCTGGATAAATAACGGCTGATACAACATAAGTGATGCTTAAAACGACAACAGCTATTAGTGAGAACACGGTAGATGTTTCATTTGCTCGCGATATGATCCCATTTTTATGGCCGAAAAATCCCGACGACTCGGCAAATAGATATGAGAATGGAAGCAGCACGAACAATGACAAATTTGAGAATAGAAACACATGATTCCACAGTCCTATAAATATAAAAAAATAATGGGTGAGAGAGTGTTGGCAAGGTTGCAAATCAAATGTGATTTATGAGTATTGCGTTTGTTTATTTAAGAAGATAAGGTAGAGGTATGCACATTGAAACAACAACAATAAAATTACCGTGAACCAGCGAACTATTCAACCACTCAACATAATAACTGAGTGGGTATAGGAGCAACACTTCATTACTAGCCATCGATATGGGTAAAAGCAACACCGCACATATGGCAATGGCTAACGAAAATGTGCACAACCACAGGCTGAAAATGGAAAAAATGAATCGAAATTGAGCTTTGTGTGAGAGAATTTGATGTCATTTAAAATTGAATGGATGCTGCGCTAGGGAGATCTAGCTACTATAAAAGAATAAGCGGCAGCTTTCAACTATTCTCCACTTCCATTGGATTTCAACGGCCAAAGTGTATCTACTGTAATGGAAACTAAATGCAAGTGGAGACGGTGTGTGGAAAATAGTGTAGAAAAACTTTTAAAATGGGGAAGGTTCTTTATGGCGATTGATAGATAAATCGTTAGAGTCAATCACATACCTTATTTTATATACTAAAACTTCATCGTTGTCGGTGGAGTACAGATCTTTCTTATCACGACGACGAAATCGACCGATCAATGCAAACGACCCAACGTACAACAATATGAACAGCAACAAAAAAATCTGTAAACAAAGCAGACAAAAGAAATCATATTAAACGAATCAAACAAGAAAAATATCGAGCGCTAAAAATTATGCACAATGTCAGCGAAAAATTGGCCAGCGAGTTGAGTCAATCCCAAGAGAAACCAATCAATTTACTCTACGCTAA
>NW_022595245.1:2632485-2712619 GCF_009176505.1 Sitodiplosis mosellana
GGACAGCAAAAATCAGGTGAGACAAAATCCGGATGATGAATTCCGGAGTGTTGAAAATCTGGACGGTATGAAAATATGGATGAACAAAAATCGGGACGTACAAAAATCAGGAATGCGACAGAAATTCAAATCAAAACATAATTTCAAAACACTCTCGATTCGATTAAAACGAGAGCACATTAAATAATCGATCTTGAATGTTTATCCTGAAAATTGTTCGACTTTTTTCGAAAAACTCGCTCCGTCCGCTGTCCCACCATCATTTCTCGCGAGCGCCAAAATCAAGTCGAACAATTTTCAGGATAAACAAAAATCAGGATGAACAAAAATCAGGAATGCGACAGAATCAGGAATTTCATCCGGATTTTTGTTCGTCCTGATTTTATTCAATTCTGATTTTTGTTCATCCTGATTTTAATACTATCCGGATTTTATCATCCTGATTATGTCTCACCGGATTTTTGTCGTCTGTAAAAAGTTACAGAGCCCAAAACACCGGATCGAATTCAGGCAGTCTTCAAGCCTGCTCTTCATCTGCCTCTTCATCTGCCCCTTCGTCTGCCTCGCAAAGCCAAAACGGGGCAAGTCAGTCACAAGGAGTGGCTGCCTCCGCACTCGCCGTGGTTCGAGTCCAGCAAGGACCAAGACTGCATGTGCTGGGTAATGTGGCTAGTGGCGGAGCACCACAAATACTGCGTATGCTGGGTAATTTGGGTGCTGACGCAGCACTACAAATTGGTTTAGCTCCTGCTGCTATTGCCGCTCCTCCTCCTGCTGCCGCAGGTGTGCCACCACCACGAATTCAGGGCCAAGCACAAGCCAGCCAATCATCAACCACAACAACAACAACAGCCTCAGGGTTTAAGTGTCCGTGCTTTGGCCGCGACGTTGGCAGGACTGCTTGGTGGTGTAGTTCTTCCGCCACCACTCCACACCAACGATTTGATCTAGTGTCATCAATTCCAAAAATTTGGTTTTAAAAAAAACGCGCTTTTTATGGCCAAATGTACTAGAGTTTTTCATGTGGAATTTGACAATGAATAATTGACAATAAGTCAACGTCAAATAGCACATGGAAACATCTCAATCTTTTGGCAACAACATCTTCTTAAAATGGTTTATGGTTTTGCTCAATTTCAACGCGTAATTGCAGGTTGGTATCCAAACAGAGGAACAATTGATGCGGTTGGAATGAACATGAGACTTTCGTCGCTCAATACACAGATACGAAACAAAAATAAAGCAATCCATTAAAATGGAACATCCGTTTGGATAGATTTTTTGTCTACATGGGAAGTTTGTATGAAAACCTCGGAGCGCCGGTGTTTTACTCGTATTGTTATACACATCAACAAAGCAGTCTGCTTCACCGTAGAAAAGAAGTGCGCAGTAACGAACAAGAACGTTCAGGTTTCGGCAACGTTGCATTATAGCGATTATGAATGAACGTAATGAGAAATGTAACGAGAAATTACGTTCATTCATAATCACTAGTGAAGCCACGTTGCCAAAACATGTACGTTCTTGTTTCCTTACTGCGCACTACTTTTCTACGGTGAAACAGACTGCTTTGTTGACGTGTATAACAATACGGGTAAAAATTGCACGTAAGTGTGAGAGAAATAGCATGAGTTTTCGGCGTCCGAGGGAATAGGATCTTCCGAGCTGGTTGAATGATCGCTCAATGGGAAGCCATCAATTTGTAGGTAAACATAATGGTTTGGGAGCGATGGACACATTATTTTTGCCGAATTCCGCTCGGAAATCCGAGTTTTGGCCATGTCTAGATTTTACCATATAAACTAATGTAATTACACCGGCGCTCCGAGGTTTTCATACAAACTTCCCATGTAGACGATCCGAAACAGGCAAAAATCGAAAAAAAGGTTGAAAATTTTTTTTTGATTCTGGAACAGTATTTCATGTGGCCAATCCATTGGTGTTATCACCACATCGAAATTCGCATTCCTTATAAATAAAATTATCATGCATTTCTAGAACCGAAACACCATCCAACAAGTATTTACAAACGAAACACTAGCGCAAACGTTTTTCAAAGTGAATCATGGAAAACAAATTTTATTGAAATGTAACACGTGGTGTTTCACTTCGAAAAATTCTCTGCCGATGTTACACTTTAAAAAAATCATTCGTTTTTGTATCATAACGATATATTGTCAGAATATGTCTTGTTTTCAATCTCACTCATTCAAATAATGAAGATGTAGTTTTTCACACAAAACAGAACGTTAACGACAACACTATTCAAAGTCAAAGATGGAAGTAAATATTGCAATTAAGCGTCGTCAGCGACAAACCATCGATGGAACGGCAAAAACGCCCACTTGTATGCGAGGAGACAGCAAAAAGAGAAGAAAAACGATGCGATTTACGGCAGTTCCACTGTATGCATGTGCGCACTTTACATTGTGATTGTGTCTTATAAAGTGTTTCGCCAATGATGATGTTTCGCATGTTCTATCGTAAATCTACCGCAAATTGGCATTTAGATCGTCACCGAGAATCAAAACATTACATCCGCACTCGCATGATTCACACTAAATTTGTTCACATAATCCAATCGACGTGTCATACATTCGCTAAATGCTGCGTTTTTGCACAATTACATCTATGGGTGAGATTGAGAGTAGTGTATGTTTCATTGACTTTGTTACGATAGAGAAGAGTAAGTTCTACGTCATAGCACTGGCGATGAGATGTGAAGAGGAGCGAGTTTTTCGTTTGTATACAAAAATGAAGCGATGATCATCATTTTTAAAACGAGAGAGCAAAACGTTTGCATCGTTCTTACCACAAAAATGTTTTTCATCGAAAAATATGTATTTCTGGTCAATGGTGTGATAGAACCAAGGCGACCACGGACGCTAATACCAAGAATATTCAGTAAATAAATCGTATTTGAATTGAAATCTTACCAATCAAATCATATTTGGTTTAATCAATATTTACTTGTCACTGGAAATCTCTGAAATATAAAGAACAATGCCGGATTGCATACCACCGCCAGTCAAACCAGTAGCGAAACGAGCCAATAATATGTGATGAATCGAATCACCAAAATAAACTAAGAGCCAAAAAGCGTTTGCTGGATAAGCTACGATTGTCATTGTATAAATTTACCAATTAGAGCCGCATACAATTGATTTTTCACTCTCGATAAAACTGAATCATTGTCTAATTGAACCCGTGAGCATAAAAACAACGTATTGACTCTTCGCCGATGAATACGAAACGCAAAAAAATCGCCGAACAAAGTGAAACACCAATCTGTTATTGGATCAATATGAAACATGAAATCGTTGGCCACTATTTTATTTACGTTGCACTTTGTTTCGAAGCGCGGCAAGTGTTTCATTTTGTTCCAGTAACAGAACGTTGTATCACTTTGTTCGGCGACGCGCTCAATGTACTGTTTTGAAAAAATATGCATGATTTGATATAGTTTTGTGCGAGTGCAACATAAATTCTGTTCGCTTGAAAGTGAATCGTGAAATATCGGCTGACTATAGAAATTGTGTTTCACTTTAATTGAAACAAAAATGTTTGATACACTTTTGAGTCCATTGGTATGATGATTCATTTTAATGGTGGTTTTGGTCGTGATTTGTCTATGAAGTGAAAATTAACTGATAAGGAGCGCGAATTTCGATGTGCCGATAACACCAATAGAGCAGAAAAAAATACTATATGAAAATCGAAAAAAAATTTAAACTTTTTTTTTCGACTGTTGCCTATTTCGGATCGTCTACATGGGAAGTTTGTATGAAATCCTCGGAACGCGGGTTCACGCCGCTGTGAATACATTGGTTTATATAGTGAAATCTATACATGGCCAAAACACAGACGCACAACACCCATTCTATTTCGCTCACACTTACGTGCAATTTTTACCCGTATAACAAAGTAGTCTGCTTTACTGTTAAAAAGATGTGCGCAGTAAAGAAACAAGAACGTACATGTTTCAGCAACGTTAAAGTGCACGTAAGTGTGAGCGAAATAGAATGGGTGTTGTGTTAAAATGAATCATCATACCAATGGACTCAAAACTATATCAAATCATGCATATTTTTCCAAAACAGTACATTGAGCGCGTCGCCGAACAAAGTGATACAACGTTCTGTTACTGGAACAAAATGAAACACTTGCCGCGCTTCGAAACAAAGCGCAACGTGAATAAAATAGTAGCCAACGATTTCATGCTTCATATTGATCCAATAACAGATTGGTGTTTCACTTTGTTCGGCGATTTTTTTGCGTTTCGTATTCATCGGCGAAGAGTCAATACGTTGTTTTTATGCTCACGGGTTCAATTGTTGTACCATGATTATGATGATGAACTAGACCCACTTAAATGAACGTACAACCGTTCTCGACATGAGCACTGCAAAAAATACGCTAATCTGCTTCAGTACATTTATTAAAATGATACACAAACACTCACATCCAATCAATTTCCATTCAAATAAAAAAACGATCTTCATTTGCAGATTGTTTTCGATTTGTTGAAAATCCATGTCATAAAATGACATAGACACTTTGATTTTTATTGACATTCACACATTGGCTAAACATACGATTAAGACTCAATATTTGTAATATAAATAATTTAATCTCTTAATGATTTAGGTATGCAAGTAAAATGTCGAAAGCATGATATTTTGCAACGATTAACACACCGTGTTATCATTGCATTGAACAATCGATGAATTTTAAACAGTGTCCACTTTCAACTTTGGGCTGATTTCGTTTCGTATTAAAAAATATTCTAGTAAAACAGAATAAAATCCTCCAACTGTCTGAGTTAAAATGTCAACTTGGAATCTTAGTTTTAAGACAAATAAAAACTATAGAATTATATAATGGAAAAACAAAGTGACATATAATAACTGATTTTAAGAACGAAAAATGGAATGTTTTCACAGAGATATCTTGAGAAAATGCACAATAAAAGGTGTCTGTTAAGTTTTGTTCTGGTTCTTTTTCAGCCCAATGAAAAAATTAAGAAAAAAAACCTTTTGAAAATGATTCAGTTTTGGTATTATTTCATCACGCAGCAATAAAAATGGATCGATGTTTGTTTGAACAATTGGTTAATCATCCTACTTAGATTATAGCTAAATTTCAGATCTACATCTATTTGGCTAAGGCTTGTATGATTTCTTCGTATGTCTTCCCTTTTGTTTCTGGCAATACCATCAAATAAAACAATGCACCAAGCATGCAACACGTTGCTAAGAAAAACATGCACATCGAAGTGCCGAACGTTGCAGTCAAAATTGGGAAGAATGAAACAAGAGCAAACGCCAAACCCCACAAACATTCCAATGCCAAGAGTATGATTATGTTTTTGATCTGGAAAAATTAGAAGATGCAATTAGAAAAATGAACAAAAATTTAAATTTTGCAACGATTGTCAGTTCGATGATTGAATTCGGTCTTTGAGAAACTGTTTAAAACTATTTTCGGATCAAAGTCGGATTGAAAGAAAAAAATGATTAAAAAACATACCTTCTTGGGTATAAGTTCGCTCAAAATGACAAAAGTAAGGGGAAGCATGCCAATAGAAGAAAACAAAATGATCATTGAGAATGCAGCAATTGGAATCCATCGGTGTTCTGTCAAAGACTGCTTGAACGAATCATAAAGACCCATGGAAATCAAGGAAAGGCTCGTTGCGAATGCTGATGCGGTCATCAACAATTTGCGACCGGCACGATCGACCAGTACCATAGCAAGGAAATTTGCAATCATCATTACAAATGCAACGATAATAGATGATGTCGATTCGGTTAATGTCGAACCAGCTTCGGCAAAGATTTTGTTTGTGTAATTCATCATCACGAAATTGCCAGACAATTGATTCAGAAATCTGAAAATGATAAGCCATCATCGATGCTCTCATCATTTACAACTTTTTCGTAAGTCTTTTCCTTTTCGTCGATCTGCTTCATTTCGTACGATGGTGGATTATTGAGGCCAAGATAGAAGTTGCACGATTTTTCGGCAGCCTACATTTTTGCGATAAGGTGAAAAGAGTTAGGTTGGAAATTTATCTAAAGTTTCAATAAAATGACAGTTACATACGATCTTTTGGTTACGCTTCAGCAAGTATTCAGGCGTTTCTGGGAAGAAGTTGAATATGAGCAAGTAAAGTGTTGGCAACATGATATTTGCCTTGATTTGGCCGAAATAATCCAGATAGCTGTCCAAGACAAAACCGACCAGAACACCACCATTGCAGAACAATATCATCATCGAACCAAGTGTGCCACGGACTCTAGGTTTACCAAAGAAATTAATTAATAATTGCAATTACTTGGGTTTGAATGGAAAATACATCTTTTTGCGTTAAATTTTTTTTCTCATTCAAAAAAATACTCACTTATTTTCGGCAATTTCGCTCACATACACAGGGATGACGACGAAGAGACCGCCACCACTAAAACCTACAAGAAATCATGACGCATACAAATGATAAACGTTTGTTGCCAACAGTAATATCACAATATCACCCAGCTCAGCTAAAGTGGAAAAAATTTAAATCTCAATAAAACAAATAACATTCTCAAGTTTTAGTTACACAAGTAATATTACCAGTAGAGGAAGTGCGAGCGAAATCAAATGAACTTTTCGGCTGGATCGATCAATAACAAGCGAGTAGAATAGGGTAGCGATAATACATCCAAAACATGGCATTGCTACTACCAAAGCGGCTTCTGATGTTGATAGAGGGCCCGATTCTATTGGGGTATCATTTGTGGTCAGAACCAAAAAATTTGGCGCGGCCCATGCACAAGCCGATCCATATGATAACGTAAGAATATTGCCTTTGAACGAAAACAAATTACACTTGATGAGTTTTTACTTTGATTAGTTGATTCGTTTTTGAAAAAAAAAATAGAATTTTTCGAAGTTATTAGTTTTGCATTAAAAACAAATACTTTTTAATTAATTTTTTAATGAGTTAAGAAACAATAAATATTTTGAGTAAAATTTTGACACTTGAATAAAACAAAGTAATAAATTGATACAATACATATGATTGTTGCAAGGTATTGCTTCAAAACACTCGGCATTTTAACTCGGTGTGCTGTTGATGCTTTGTCACAATCAATTTTCCTCACACTAAATTTTGAATTGAGAAAATTGTCTACGAATTCATTTAATAAGACTTACTTCAGAGATAAATGCTGTTATTAATTTTATAGTTGTCTGACACGATTTATGATTCAAACACGATTGCCCGAAAATCGTGTGTATTCTGCGATATATCGCTGAGCGTATGGCCAATCGTTGTTTTTTTTCTGCCCATATCTAGGAGCAAAAATGCAATGTTATTGTGTCAACATAGTGGTAATTGTATTTAGAATGTGACACAAAAGATAGATAGAGTAAGATAGAAATCATTTCCTGATGATGCTTCATTTGGATTAGGGTTTTAGTTGATTTGTTGGGTGAGAATGAGTAAAAATATGATGTGTATGTGCCAGAAACTTTATTCTCATTTGCATTGTAATTAGCGAATGTCGCATGCACATCGTGGGATGCGATGATGCGTTGCTAATTTTGTTCTTCACGGCAGTTGATCTCGATCCGTAAAATGTATCGCTATTATTTACCATCGATTGAATATTGTAATTGATGATTTCCACCTGTTTTTCGTTTTTTTTTAAATAAATTTTTAGATGATTTGTCATTCAATTTGTTTACAATTTCGGAATCTGATTTTTTAGACTTTTCAAACCAAAATTTCGATTTTTTCCTCAACATTTTCGATTCTAAAAATAAAATAAGCCCGAAATTAAAATGAAAGATCGTTTAATTTGATCAAGTCTTCTATTCCACAGAGATCACATTGTTTCATTTGTGTTTACATGATGTGATGTGTGTTTACAAACTTGGTTATTTGATTTAAGTCATAGCTAAATTTCAGATCTACATCTATTTGGCCAGGGCTTGTATGATTTCTTCGTACGTCTTTGCTTTCGTTTCCGGTAAAACAGTAAGGTAGAAAATTGCACCAAGCATACAACATGTTGCAAAGAAGAACACGCACGTCGAGGTGCCGAACGTTTCAGTCAAAATTGGATAGAATGAGATGAGAGCAAACGCCAAACCCCACATACATTCCAATGCCAAGAGAATGATTATGTTTTTTATCTGAAAAATTAAAACATAGATTTAAAAAAATGTAAAAATAAACAAAAATTCAAATTTCCCAAAAATATTTATCAGTTCTGTTAATCGAATTCGATGTTTTAGAAAGCATAAAAAATGGTTTTCAAATCAACATTTAATTGAAAAATTGTCCATTCAATATAAATACCTTTTTGGGCAAAATTTCGCTCAAAATCACACAGGTAAGAGGAAGCATGCCAACTGAAGAGAAGAAAATGATCATTGAGAATGCAACGATTGGGATCCATCGGTGTTCCATCAACGACTCCTTGAACATATCATAAAGACCCATGGAAATCAAGGAAAGGCTCGTTGCGAATGCTGATGCGGTCATCAACAATTTACGACCGGCGCGATCGACAAGCACCATTGCAAGGAAATTGGCTGACAACATTACAAGAGCAACGACAATAGATGCGGCCGATCCGGATAATGTCGAACCAGCTTCGGCAAAGATTTTGTTTGTATAATTAATCATCACGAAACTGCCACACAACGTATTCAATGAGCCTATTACCAGGGAGATTATTATTGCTCTCTTTGCCGCTGGTGTACCTGTTGGATAAGATAAAATCATTGTGATATGCGTTTGATTAAGGCATATAAAACACACAATAAATAGGGCGAATACGCACAAAAATCTGAAAATGATAAGCCATCATCGATGCTCTCATCATTTACAACTTTTTCGTAAGTCTTTTCCTTTTCGTCAATCTGCTTCATTTCGTACGAGGGTGGATTATTGAGGCCACGATAGAAGTTGCGCGATTTTTCGGCAGCCTGAAGTTTTGAGATAAAACGGAACGAGTTAGATTGGAATTTTTTCTAAGGATTTTAATTCATCACATGTGTCGATAAAATGACAGTTACGAACGATCTTTTGGTTGCGCTTCAGCAACCATTCAGGCGTTTCTGGGAAGAAGTTGAAGAGCAGCAAGAACAATGTAGGCAACATGATATTTGCCTTGATTTGGCCGAAGTAGTCTAGATAGCTGGCAAGGACAAAACCGGTCAAAACACCAGTATTGCAGAACAATATTATCATCGAACCAAGTGTGCCACGAACTCTGCGTTTACCAAAGAAATGAAATCATATAAAAAATTGCTTGGATTTGAACGGAAAATTCCTTTTTTTTGTATTAAAATATTTCTCTCTTTATCGGGTGTGAATTTTTGCCTTGTGACATTTTTTTTCATTCAAAAAAGTACTCACTCATCTTCGGCAATTTCTGTGATGAAAATTGGTATAACGATAAGCGCGCCACCTCCAGAAAAACCGCCAATGAATCGTGCCGCATACAAATGGTAAACGTTTGTTGCCAACAGCAATATCACCCAGCTTAGCTAAAGTGAGAAATAAAATTCAAATTTCGAAAAATTTGTCCGTTCAACATTGAATTTATTTGAAGGAAAATAGCACAGTGTCCTCAAGTTATAGTTCACACCAAGTAATATTACCAGTAGAGGGATCGCGATCGAAATCAAATGAACTCTTCGACTGAATCGATCAATAACAAGCGAATAGAAGAGAGTAGAGATAATGGCTCCAAAGCATGGTATCGCAACTACCATAGCGGCTTCTGATGTTGAAAGAGGGCCCGATTCTATTGGTGTATCATTTGTGGTCAAAACCAAAAAATTTGGCCCGGCCCATGCACAAGACGATCCATATGCTATCGCAAGAATATTGCCTTTGAACGAAAAAACAATTACACTTGATTAGTTTTCACTTTAAAAAAAGTTTTCACTTTTGCAATTAATTGGCTGTAAATTCGAAATAAATTCGTTTGAGCAAAATTTCAAACTTCGAAAAAAACAGGATTCAAAAATTAAATTTAGTAAAAAAGAATTCCCAATACATGTGATTGTTGCAAGATATTGCTTCAAAACACTCGGCATTTTAACTCGGTGTGTTGTTGATGCTTCGGCGCAACCAATTTTCTTGGCACTAAACGATGCATTGAGAGAATTGGATAAGCATTCATTTAATTAAGACTTACTTCGAAGATGTTCAAGATAAACGCAATTGTTAATTTTATCTCGTCAGTCTTCTGGTACAATTTATGATGTGAAGATGATTGCCCGAAAATCATGTAAGCGTGTCTTGTGAGCAGAGACTATATCGTTGTCATTTTCGGCTTATATCTAGTATCAAAAGTACAATTTAATTGTGTCAAAACAATTGCAATTTTATCACAATGTGATATAGACTAAAATAGAAACTATTTCCTGATGCTATTTCATTTGGATTTGGGTGAAGGCTCTGCTTTTAGAATGAGCTCAATACAAGCCAAAGATAAGGAAAAAAACATTCCAGGAATTATCACCAAACAAACATATAGCCAAAAAAAAATTACTTATATCAAATTAAACGATAGCCAATTACGCAGAATCGTCATAACACCATGAAATTGTAGAGTGTTGGAGTGTCGAGTGTTGACAGACTCCGAGTTTGTCACGAACACTTCACTAAGATCCATTGATTTATGGCACCAATGATATCACGTTTTTTTGATAAAGTTTTCACATTTTTAATGAAAATTAAACTCATGTTATTGTGAAGTTCATTAAATTTTACGCAACTATCATCAACCATAAATCGTACTATTGGCAGAGCATGTGAAGGAGGTACGTACTCATCATATATAGTTATTGGCTGAATGTCGAAAACAACAATCACGACTGAATATCTGATGACGTAAATACAATTCAAAAGAATCACATTTTTATTTGGAGATAATAAAAGATAAATGTGTGACTCCGGAAAATTCCGTCGAGTGTGAATTCGGGAAGAAAGTGAGTGCCTTTGATACAGAGTCTGCCGAGTTCTCCAAATCTGATATAGCTACATACTAATATAACATCCTGTTCATATTCGCTCTCACTGTGTTCACATTGAATCGTCAATTGCAATGATGCTGATTACAGTAACTGCATGCTCAATGTTTATTTCGACTTTTTTCTCTCAAATTTATCAATTCTAAAAGAAAAATATAAAGTTAAAAATATTCAATCCCACAGAAAAACCACAGGTATATTTCAATTCTTGGTATTATTTCATTTATTTTATTACGCAGTAATAAAAAATGATGTGATATTTATTTACAAACTTGGTTATTTGATTTAAATATTAGCTAAATTTCATATCCTAATCTATTTGGCTAAGGCTTCCATGACTTCTTCGTATGTTTTTCCTTTTGTTTCTGGCAATACTGTCATGTAAAACAGTGCACCAAGCATACAACATGTTGCAAAGAAGAACATACACATCGAAGTGCCGAACGTTTCGGTCAAAATTGGATAGAATGAGACGAGACCGAACGCCAAACACCACATACATTCAATTGCCAAGAGTATGATTATGTTTTTGATCTAGAAAATGAAAAATTGAAATAAAAAATTGAAAACTCAAACAATTTGAAATGATAAGCGATTCTCTGATTCTTATTGAGCATGAAAAATTACCTTTCTGGGCAAAAGTTCACTCAAAATCACATAGGTAAGAGGAAGCATGCCAACCGAAGAGAAGAAAATGATCATTGAGAATGCAGCAATCGGGATCCATCGATGTTCCATCAACGACTCCTTGTACATATCGTAAAGACCCATGGAAATCAATCCAAGGCCCGTTGCGAATGCTGATGCCGTCATCAACAATTTGCGACCGGCACGATCGACCAGTATCACAGCAGAAGCATTTGCGGACAACTGTACGATGGCAACGATAACAGATGCTGCCGATCCGGATAATGTCGAACCAGCTTCGGCAAAGATTTTGTTTGTGTAATTTATCATCGCAAAATTGCCACACAGTTGATTCAATGAGCCGATTACCACGCCGATTAGGATTGCTTTCTTTGCCGCTGGAGTGACTGTTTGGATAAGTCAAAACAAATTAGATATTGTAATCAAAGACATATTTAAGATACGCAATAAATAGGACAAATACGCACAGAAATCTGAAAGTGATAAGCCATCATCGATGCTCTCATCATTTACAACTTTTTCGTAAGTCTTTTCCTTTTCGTCGACCTGCTTCATTTCGTACGATGGTGGATTATTGAGGCCACGATAGAAGTTGCGCGATTTTTCAGCAGCCTACATTTTTGCGATAAGGTGAAAGGAGTTGGATTGGAATTTTTTCTGAGGATTTTAATTCATCACATGTGTCGATAAAATGACAGTTACGTACGATCTTTTGGTTGCGCTTCAGCAACCATTCAGGCGTTTCTGGGAAGAAGTTGAAGAACAAAAAGAAAAGTGTTGGCAACAGGATATTTGCCTTGATTTGGCCGAAGTAATCCAGATAGCTAGCAAGGATAAAACCCAACAAAATGCCAGAGTTGCAAATCAATATCATCATCGAACCAAGTGTGCCACGTACTCTGCGAAAGAAATATTAAATAATTATGTCATTGATAAAGATTACCCAAGTCTGAATGGAATATTTCTCTCTGAAATAAAAATGCTTTCTTTTCTAAATGTGAATTCATGACAATTTTTTTTTCATTCAAAAAAGTACTCACTTGGGTTCGGCAATTTCGCTCACATACACTGGAATAACGATAAATAAACCACCACCACTAAAACCTACAAGAAATCGCGCCACATACAAATGATAAACGTTTGTCGCCAGCAGCAATATCACCCAGCTTATCTAAAGTGGGAGAGAAATTTCAATCTTGATACATTGCATTGAATTCATTTCCTTCATTTGTTCAAATGAAGCACATTGTTCTCAAGTCATGTATCCAATCGAGTAATATTACCAGTAAAGGAAGCGCGATCGAAATTAAATGAACTCTTCGACTGAATCGATCTATGGCTAACGAATATAATAGACAAGCGATAATGGCTCCAAAGCATGGTATCGACACCACCAAAGCGGCTTCTGATGTTGAAAGAGGGCCCGATGCTATGGGGGTATCATCTGCAGTTAGAACCAAAAAATTTGGCCCGGCCCATGCACAAGCCGATCCATATGATGCCGCAAGAATATTGCCTTTGAACGAAAAAAAAAATCACTTAAATTAGTTTTCACTTTGCACTTACAAAAAGTTAATTCGATTTAAATTCGAAACAAATTCGATGTTAAAATGAATTCTAAAATTTAATCTTCAAAATAAAACGTAGAGGAAATAAATTTAGATCATCAAAATAGCATTAAATAATTATAAACTTGAAAAAAAATATTCTGAGCAAAATTTTAACACTTCACGAAGAAAAACTAAGCAATAAAATAAATTTAGTAAAAAATAATTCCCAATACATGTGATTGTTGCAAGGTATTGCTTCAAAACACCCGACATTTTAACTAGATGTTCTGCTGATACTTTGGCACAACTAATTTTCTTGGCACTAAACGGTGAATTGAGAAAATTGTCTACAAATTCACTTAATAAGACTGATTTCGATGATGTTCAGGATGAACGCCATTGTTTTGTTATCTGGTCAGTTTGCTGATACGATTTAGGATTTGAAGATGAGTACCCAAAAATTGTGTAAGCGTGTGTTGCGAGCAGAGACTATATCGCTAAGCGTATGGCCAATCGTTGTCATTATCATCCCATATCTAGTATCAAAAGTACAATGTGATTGTATCAACACCATGGCAGTTTTATTGCAATATGATATAGACTGAAATAGAAATCATTTCCTGATGGTGTTTCATTCAGATTTGGGTGAAGGCTCTGCTTTTTGAATGAGCTTAATACAAGCCAAAAAGATAAGGAAAATGCGTAACATTTTAGGAGTTAAAGAAATCAGTTATATCAAAGTAGACGATAGCCAATTAAGTAGAGTCGTCATAAGATCATGAAATTGCAGAAAGACGGAATTTCAAGTAGAGACAAACTCCGAGTTAGTAACGAACATTTCACTAAGATCCATTGATTTATGATACCAATGATAAGGATAACACGTTTTTTGATAACAAGTTTTCGCACTTTGAATTAAAATTAAATTCTCTGGGCGTGTTTTTGTTATTGTTACCGTCTATTCAATTTTACGAAATTAGTATTGATTATAAATCAGAGCCAGACCATTAGCAGAGCATGTAGGAGGTCTGTGCTCTCCGTGCAGGTATTGGATGAATGTCGAAAACAACAAGCACAACTGAATGTCTGATGACGTAAATGCAATTCAAAAAGATCACATTTTTATTTGGAGAAATAAAAGATAAATCTTTTCTCCGGAAAATTCCGTTGAGAGTGGGAACTCGGGACGAAAGTAAGTGAGTCGCTTTTGATTCAGCATCTTTGATATTTTTGCATTAAAATTTGTTTGTTACTGTTTTTAGACGAATCACGTGCTATGAACATTGTTCATTAAACGACGTAACGAGTGGATTAAATCAAAGAATCCAGACAATTGTTACAATTTCAATCATTTTTGTATGATGTAAGCAACAACAGTGGAAATATCCACAAATCGACTCAAGACTTGAATCGACTACTATAGTAGTCTTTCCTAGAGTCTTTCTTAGTTTCTTTTTTCGAAAAAGACAACCGGGAACACACCGTTTCTTCTTCTGAACATTTAATCAATTGAAGGAAATCATGTAAATCTCGCGTGCTTAAAATCATTTATTGAAGGACTTTCCAGATCTTATGATAATTTTTCATTCATATTGATATATCAATAATCCTAATCGTCTGTCCATTTTATTTTGCAGAGCTTTTGCATTGCCAGTCGCAACACAGTGCATGGTCAATAAAGTGCGGAGCGATGAAAGGATTTCAAAATTTGTACTATCACTCGGTGTTACTCTCAACAACAATGGAACTGCTTTCTTTCTAGCCATTTCAACCGTTTTTATTGCTCGAATGGCGTCACATTGAATTTCTTGTCACTTGCAATGATACTGATTACCGTAACTGCATGCTCGATGTCAATGCCATGGGTTCCAAGCGGTGAGTTGCTCATTTTGATGGTTGTTCTCACTGCAGTCGATGTCGATGCAAAATATGTGACGCTCTTGTTTGCCGTTGATTGGATATTGTAATTGTGAATTTCCATTTCTTTCTCCATTTTTGACCTTTTCTAGTTTTTTTTTTTAATTATTTTCCGGATTTCCCACCAAATTTTAAATCTCAAAGTGAAAAATTGGAAAGTCAAAAGAAAACCGTTTACTTGGTTCAATTTCATCAACACAACTTTTCTTTTCTTCCTCACAGAGATCTTCTGAGAACCACGAGTAATGTGATTGCAAACTGTTTTGCAGCCATAATCATTGAAAAAATGTTCAAAAAAGAGTTGGATGCACTCGATGCTGGGACACAGGCTGAGGAAAAGCTGAATCAAGTCGTTTAATGTTAGATGTCGGAACGGGGTTTACATAGAGCTTAAATGAATTTGAATTAACTGCCGTCTGTTCGAAAATGCAAACAGTGCCATCTTGTCGCATTTTAACGAAATTCTCATCTCATCAATACCAATAGTGTTTAGTGATTGTAGCACTTACACACAACAGTGTACGTGGCTCACGTATCACGACCGTGAAATACGTCAGCTGTTGTTGTCACACAAATGTCGCGTGTAAGCGGAGCTGTCAAAACTTTTAGCACTATGTGTAATTTATATGGTCTTTTTTATCAAATGTTTGTATGATTAAATGTAAACAAGTTGTAAATTAAGCTGAGCTGGTTTTATTCTGTGGAAGAGTTGAAAAACGAGTGATTTTAGTGCCTTTTCGTGAGCAACCAATTCAAAATCATTGGTATGTAAATAAATGTGTCTATTTTTGAGAAAAAAAAATATTCTTTTAAACGTGCACGTTATCACACTCCGCGAATTTATCGGCTCCCCATTGAATCTAACCTATACCATCAAATGCCGCAATCTTGAAATGAACATGAATTTTTGATGAAGTTGAATAATAAAAAATGAAAAACATCACCGTTTCTTACGTCAATCTATACAAACCTGAGTCGAGAGCGAGATAATTACTGCAAATTTAATTATGGCCAATTACGGCCATGTTTTGTTTGTACAATACCATTTATCGGTATTTGTTTTATTACATCGGCAAGTTCATTGATCGAGTTGCTTTGAAATCGCATTGAGCAATACGATGATTCATTGTCGAAAAATTATGGCTTTTACTGACGTAATCCAAAGAAACGGTTCACAAGTTCAATAATAAGTGAACTGTAATTCATAGCGGTGTTTGTTGTTGTTGTTGTTCTTTCCATAGCAATTGAAAGTATTCTGGTTGCAATTGCTTCTATCTTGCAATTGCAACGTCCTTGAAACCACTGAGAGATAATGTGAACTCTACCACTTTGAACCATTTTGAAAAAAAAATCTTGGTTTCAATCGTGTGCGCGCGTTGGCTGAAGCATTCTCTGAATTGCAATTCTCTCTTTATCAGTCAATTCGCGTTTCCCTTGGTTGGCTTTATCGTTTTTAACTGCACTCATTTACTTTGTACTGTGCACAGTCATACAAAAAAAAGAACCCTGAATTAACTGTAACAGGCGAGTTCCCTTCACACACACAGCACAGAGATAAGAATCGCATAAGCAATTTGTACGCTCATCCCATCAAAGCAAGCGGTTGAACTACACTCTCGTGTGAAGCAATCCATATTTATATATATCTTTTTGAGCATCCTTTTCATTCTCATTATTCCGTTATCAAACAAAACGAAGAAGAATTTTTGTTCACGTTCACATCCCACACACACACACACACACACCCGTATATATGCATTAGCTTTTGGGCACCGATATCTTTCGACCCTTCTTCCAACCTCTTTCTGTCCCTCTCCCTCGCTCTCGCTCCATTTTGTATCCTTGAAATCGTGTTAACTATGCAGCTAAATGGAAGAAAAAAAATAACCAGCTCATAAATACTGAACATCTCGTCATACACAAAGTACGTATAATATATTTTTAGTCATTCGAGACGATCTTTATATTTATTTATTTTTTTCGTGTATGCGTACGTACATCCGCTCATTATTTTTTGTGAGCTGGATTTTATTTTACTTTACTTTTTTTTTCCTCTCATTCCGTCCAAGTGGTGATATTTTGTTGTCGACAACGGATAACATTTCACACATGCACTTTGTGCACAAAGGAATGAAAAGACCAGAGACAAAAAAACATAACCGACAAAAATGAAAAGCAAATACTTGTGCGTGTTCTCATCGCTTTCTCATAAATACCCAACAAACGATGAAAAAGGCGACAGCGATGAGTATAAAATTTTCGCTTGGCTTCACCTGTTCCCAAAAATAAAAAGCAAGCAGTTTTTCGTCATGTATGCGTCGCCGAGCAATAAACAAAATCACAGAGAGACATACGGAGATTGTCAGAGAGAGAGAGAGAGAGAGAGGAAGAGACTCCTTTTTTTTCGTTATGATTCGCATTCATGCTTCTTAATCTGATGAACACGTAAAGTATAATCTTTGTTGTTAACGGAAATTCATTTCGATCATTTTTCTTCGTTGTGCTGTCGTTGTCGTCGGCGTTGTGTATCTGGGTGTTTGTTGGATGTTTTCTCTCTTATTGTTGAAGACAGGATACGGAAAAAACGCTTTATTACGAAGAAGAAGAAGAAGAAGAACGCTTTATTAGGCCCAGTTCTGGTGGATAGCATTGAAACGTCCTTTATGATCACTATAACGATGGAGTATTATTCACCTACGCACCAACACACGCAAAATAACTCGAGATGGTAACACATTGATTGCGTTCCAAGGCAAAATACCACCGAGAAAATGATGAAAAATGTTCCAATGTTTCGAATGATGGACATTTTTCCATTTCGAAAAAAGAAATGCAAATCAACTACCTATCATATCAAATCATTTGATTCCAAGTAAAAAAAGAGAGAGAGAAAAAGCCAAGTATATTGAACTTTATCATTTTCGATTGCAATGTGCATACAAAAACTGCCAGCCCATGCAATCAAGTAAAAAAAGAATAAAGTGAACTCCAATTATTCGTTGCCAGCCGCACACACACACACACACATACACACACAAAATGAAGATATTCATCGTGAACAATAAAAAAAACGGTTTAGTTATTCAATGCTCCGCTTGTTTGCAGCGAATCAAACATAATGTGTCTGAATTGAAACACTCGCTTGTTCTCCACATATAAATTATCTTATCGGAAAAGTGATTTCAATGATGGGTTCGAAATCGACTGTTTACAATCGATTTTGTTGACTTGGCTGCGGTGTGTACGGTTTTTTTCCTGCTCGAAACGAAAGTTTATCAGTTCCACCGATCGAAATTGAAAAAAAACATACACACCGAATAAAAGTTGTTGTTGATATAAAATTACCATAAGTGAGTCGGAACAAACCATCTAGCTAATCGAATGAGTTTTGTTTGCACGATGTGTTGCTTTTTTTCATCATTGTCATCGACGTTGTTGTTGGCGTCGAAATCCATTTCGAATTGGATCAAGCGATTCTTTCTTCAATTTTGTTGCTTCGAAAATGTATTGACGACGATAAAATGTCTAAGTTTGTCGACGCATAACAGCGCTCGACCAAAACATCATATTGTGTGTGTGTGTGCTGTTGTTGATTATTATGTGTGTCGAGCAATATCAATCATAATCGTTTTGAACAAAACGAGCAGCATACGTGTTTTGTGTCGTAAAGTGCAAACGTTATTGCCATTGACTTGAAGGCGAACGAACAGAAAAATAAAACAACAACACCACCACCAACGACTGATAAAGTAGACAAAGATGAGGTTTGAATGGCGACTAATAAGCGAATTACACATCAAAGCAGTCAAGAGAGAGATAGAGATAGAGAGAGAGAGAGAGAGAGAGAGAAAAAAGAAGAAGAAGAAGAAGAAGGGAAGAAAACCCGTTGATTACAAGCCGATCTTATCATAGAGTTTATTGCAAAATCAACGCTCAAATCACTGAAATCAATTTAATTAGAGAAGTGTGCATTTTACAGTTTTAACATGTGCATTGCCCCCCGTGTTTATATGATTTCGGTAATAGCACACACACACATACACATGTGGAATACATTTCATTTTATGGGCACATATCCGAACAAGCAGAAGAAAATAAAACACTAGCCGCTACGATTGGGTTCAAAACTCAAAGTCTCAGCAACAAAGCCACGTTGCAATAAAGTTAGTGTTTAAAAATCACATAAAAATAAAAGCCAGAAACTATGTACATTTATACATATTGATATGGTCTAATGTTGAAGAAAGCAATGGTGAGCACTTTTGTTGGATTTTATTGCTGTGTTTGGCAGAAATTAGCAATAATAAAGACAGTCATTTACCTGAATGGCCATAGCAAAGAGGAGAAAAAACGTATTATCCTCGGCAACAAAACAAACTCTTCGTATGCAAAACAATGGTAAGCCAAGCCAAACCAAATCAAAACATATGTGCATATATGTCTCGAACGTTAATGACGTAGACACGGCATTTTCATTTATAATATGACAACGACGACGATTTTTCTCTCGCTTCCTCACTCACTCTATCTCTGACTGATTTGCATTTCTCTCCTATATATCCAAATGGATTTTACAGTATAGCAAATGGCAAGTATCAGACGATAGGAAGTTTTGTGCAAGCGGCATAATGCGAATACTTTTCTTTTTTTCTCTCCCTGCTATTTGTTATATATAGTAACATTTATTTGCGCTTGTTTACTACGCCAGAGTGGTGAATCTCGAACATCGGTTTGTTGTTAATGGGCTTGATGCCAAACGTTTAAAATCGGGTATACAAAAACAGACAATATCTCCCATGTATACACCGAATGCAATACAATTGCATCGGATGAGCCGAAACGAACGAACGAAGGAACGCGACGCAAATGTTTTGGTTATTCGACGAAAAAGTGGTCGAAAATTATACACGTATGTCTGGAGTGTGACCGTGTGTGAGTGTGTGTGAGCGAGTGTTTTGATTTACAGCTGCTATAAGACTCATCGAATGCTGACTCACCGTAATGGCCCTCACACAACCGTTTGCAATTGTATTCGTAAGCGAATGCACGAATTCGATGTCAGCATAATTCGTTGTGTGCTGCTGCTGCTGTTGTTGTTGTTGTTATTTTTTTCTGTCTTTCTCTTTTCGGTTCCTCTTCTTCTACTACCTCTTCTTCTTCGCTTACGTTTCTTCGTTCGACGCTCGCCAGCTCAAATCATTGTCATCGTAATCACAGTCACCGTTTGTCCACAGCAAGCGCTCGAATTACACACGTCAATGTATGCGGTTGTTTGATGTATGCTCACGGGTTGCCTTGCTCAGACATTACTAACTGAGAGCGAGAGCGAGATCCATTTGGTCTACAGGGTGATTTCAAGGCATGAATCGTTTTTCTCATTGAAATTCAGAAGGAAAATTTCCTTGAAAATTCCTATGTAAAATGGTGAAAGTGGAAAATATTTTTGATTTTATTCAAATTATTTCAAAACTATTCGCCTATTTCCCCGAAATCTGAATGTGAACATTAAATATTCCGTAATTTCATCACATTTGGCAACACCCTATGGCTTGTAAAATGAGTCGTTGCGATGCATACACAGACGCAGAGCCACTCTCAAAATCCCGAACGTATGGAGTACGTGTACCAGTGCTCCTCGATGTTTTATACGCACAAAGAGAGCTCTACATGCACAAATACATCCAACCGAATCTACACAGGTGACGTAGTAAATCGTTCGATATCGAAATGGTAGCTCGCTTGCTTGCTCTCACTATACATCTGCCCGTATGTGTATGCCTATGTGTGTATTCGTGTGTGTTTGTGTGCGTGCTGGTATTGGTGCATGCGTGCGTTTGTATTGTATAGAAGCCGAATCGATGTGCGACCGCAACGCCAATTCTTTCAAACGACTGAACACTTCACAGCGACAACGAATCGTCCACCGTTTTCATTTTGTGATGATGAGTCGACTGGATAGTAGCTAGCTGAAAATAGCCTCTCTTCACGCAACGCAAGAAAAACACATATATTATTTTCTCTCATCTATATAACAAACAAACACAAAAAAATACACTCAACGTTCGTTTTATTTCGTTTTCAACGCCAAACCATACTCTGTTTCTCTACTCCATACCCGAACCGAAAGTCGTATAATATACACTTCATACGCCCTGAGTAGTAAGCAGCAACAGCAGCAGCAGAAGCAGCAAAAATCGAGCGGCCATATTGGTTTTCATTTTACATAAAGAGAATTTCATTCGTTTAAAACACACTCACTCAATAAATTTCAATCCGACAAAAAAAGTGAAATAAATCCCATCAGTTTAAGAAATAAAAAAAACAGTTAGTTAAAATCGATCGAAAAATTCGCGATCCGAGGCATAATTTGTTTGAATTTGTGATTTTAGTGAAACAAAAGAAATTTTTACGTAAAAATCCAACCAACAAATTTCCAGATAGATTACCATAGAAAAATCAATTTTTTCCCGTTCATTACATCTGTTCAATTCCGCAGTAGCTGCAAACAAATTTTTGGTTTAGCTTCGTCGCTTCAGCAACAAAAGTGTAATATTGCGAAATAAAATTTCATTTGAAAAAGTGTTTTTTTTTTGGTTGCATGTGAACCATTTTGAAATTGGTTAAATTGAGTTCTGTTCAGAACAAAGGAAACAGGAAAAACGGCATGAAATACAAGTAAAACACTGTGCGCGTGTACGAGTGAAATAACAACCGAGAAAAAAAGAAAGAAGACGAGAAAAAAAATCGAAAAACATCCAGGAACAAACAATTTACAGCAAAGCCAAGCAAAATAAAAACACATCGTCGTAATCATCAACTATTGATTTTAATTTTGTTCGGGCTGAGATATTCGTTTGCGACAGCACAGCGAACTAAATGAAAAACCTGAAAATCGATAAATAGTTAAATATCCTATTGATTTTTTTTCTGCTTTCCTCTACTATTTCGTATACGTTCACCAATCGAGTTGCGTTACGTTTCAGCTGAGAAGAAATTGAATGAATAAAACAAAAAATTGTCAACAGTTCATTTTTCACTTTGCCGTACTCTTTTACACTCAGAAAAACAAAATATCAAAGTGATCCAAGTGTGGAAAAATATAGTACAAATTTATTTTAAAACAGCAACAACATAAACAAAAAGTTTACCCACAATTCCCAAGCGAAACGTGAAGACATTGTATTTCTGTGATGATATTTTAACCAATTCAACAAACAACACAACAAAAATTAAAACGAGAGAGAAAAAAAAATAGTAAAACCACGGAAACCCAACAAGATTTTTCAATTAAGAGAACAGAAAAAAAAATTCCAACAAACGAGTATTAAAACAAAGAGCGAAGAAAGAACCACACATAGAACGCAGCCTTTAATCATCCGTACATTCGTGGAATTTATAATTTCAACTAAATACGAAATATCTAATCATACCGTGTGTTAACGAACGAACGAACAACAGAAAAAAAGTAACCTGACAAAGCAAGCAGCACCTCAGTGACAGAGAGAAAGACATAGCAAGCGAAACAGAGAGACATAGCGAAAAGCGATAAAATTCGAAAAAAGCAAGCAATAGCACCAGAAAAGAAAAAAGAAGAAAAAACGGCAACAAATCTTGAGGCAAATAGACAAAAAGCGACTATTTGTTCGAGACCTGGACACCATTGTCTTGTTTATGACATTCAACAGAACGTGCAGCGTGCAAAGAACTTTACAACGTGAATCATGAAATTAGAAGTGAATTCGGCAGCCGATTTCCTGATGAATCTATTGCGGCTGAAAAAAGGTGAACCATTGCCCGACAAAGATCAACTGCAAAATTTCAAAGGGTCATTGGAAAGTTTGCTTGTGCTACACTATCGCAGCCATTGGTATCCAGATGTACCGACAAAAGGTTCGGGCTATCGATGCATTCGAATCAATGGTAAAATCGATCCGTTGATCGCACAAGCCGGAATGGCGGTCGGAATTTCGCCGAATGTTTTGCGTAAAATGTTGCCAGCCGAATTAACGCTTTGGATTGATCCAGAGGAGGTGGCCTATCGCATCGGTGAAAATGGTTCGATTTGTGTATTGTACGATTCACAAAGCCGTGCCAGCCCATCGTCCGATCTCGATTCGACCGGTTCGAGTGCCGATGAATTCATTATGGATCGTGTCGGTCGCCCCGATATTAGCCATTACGATGAGCGCCATTCCACCTCGCTATCACCATCGAATTCGCCAACGAAACCCGTACCAATGCAAGAAATGGTACCAGATCCACGTCGCATGAACTATGTTCCTCAAAACCAATTACCACCCCAAAACTACCAAATGCACCCGCCACAACCGCATCCACAAGCTTTTCAATATCATCGACAGGCGATGAATGCCAATCATAACCATCATCCATCGACACAGCATCAACAATACATGCAACAAGTACAATGGGATGGATTCGGCAACAATAACAAGGTAAGTTTCATCAATGTGATGAACTCACACAACAAATTCTCTTCTTCTCTTTATTTTTTTATTTCATTTTGGTCAAACCACCTTTTTTTTCAAACGAAAGTGGCAAATGCTTTTGGTGTTTTTTTTATCTTATTTGTTTTCAATCATTCGTACATCGATGACGATGACGAGACAACTTGTTTCAGTTGTTCAAGAGTGTTGAAGAGAATGAAAATGGCGTCGAAGCGAGATGAAGCCATTTTTGGTAACCAAACAAACAAAAAACAAATATCGTCTGGATCAAATGGTTGTTTCTTTCTACTGTCTTCTGTGTGTATGCGTGCGTGTGCGTTTTTGTTTCTTCTCTCGTTTCGAAATCGAACAACATTTCGTTTGCCCAGTTCTTTTCATTTATGCTAGAGCGACGCGAGAATGAATATAAAATAAAAATAGACATATTTAATGAAGCCCAGAGAGAAGCGGCTAGCGAAGAGAAAACACGAGTTACCGAACAAAGTTATAAGCGCATTTTGATTAATGGCAAGCGTTGGAATGATCTGAGAAGCTGAGAGACTCGAGCGAAAAACTTTATTAATTTTAATTATCCCATGGTGGAAGAGCCAGATGTTTAAATAAATTTCCCATATTTCAATTGACGAGAGCACAGCGCGTAGCATATACATAAAGCGGCTCAATTTGCCCTGTATGTACCCTTCGGCGGCGTTACATTCGGCATTTGGTGCGAACGATGAGATGGTCTTTGCCGTTTTATCGAACCAGACACGTACACATCAATCAACAACACATACTCGCAATTGATCAGCAAATGGCCGTCATTGCATTGTGTTCAATATTGTGTTTTGGCATCACCGAAAATCCGTTGAAAATTGCACCCATGCAAGCAAATGCCCTACGCTTCATATCACTCTAGCCTAGCTGCACGTATTTATTCTTCGGCTGTTTCATGGGTACATGAACACATTTGACGCGACACATAAAAAGTCGTTAATAAACTGTTCAAACACTCATTCACTCAGCACTACCAGCAGAAAGCCAGCGCGATACGATTACTCACATTTCACACACATGTTTGTTTGTTGTTGCTGGTTTTTTCTTTGTGTTCATGGCAAAATCGCATTTTCACAAACGTCGCTTCTTTTTCTCTCTTCGAAAAATCGAAATAAAAATTCATAAACTCATTTGTAATAGTAAACGCATTGGTTGGCATTCGTCGAATCGAAACGAAACGATGAAATGGAATGAGAGAGAGAGAGAGAGAATCATAATTTCATAAAAAACACACCACGAAGAAATTAAGAAATTAAATGATTGCCATTATCGAAAAATTATTTATATATTTGCTTTTTAAAGTGCGAAAAAAGCATAAAAACTCTTGATAGGCGAGTGAATGTGTGTGTATTGGTTATTGCGCGTAAGGATGCGCTAATCGCTATTCGTGCCAGTTTTTTTTTCTGCGTAGTTTGCTTCGTTATCGAAGTGGCTTATCAACCGCAATATTATTTCAGGCATTAAAACGTTCCGAAAGCATAAAACTATTCGCACTTAATGAGAACAAAAAAAAATGCTTTGTGATATTTTATGAGTTGGCGGCGTTGGCTCATGCATCGGAAAACTTTATTTCGACATACAATTCACTTTACGAAAACTTCGAATAACAACACACACAGTATGTCCATTTTTAGCCATGGGCTGCATCGCATTGCATATTAAAGATTGGCTGGCCCGGCCCGTACAGTAGCTTCGCTCAGTTAATTCGATAAATTTCCTCTTCTTTCAGAGCATTTCTCGCTTTTACTCTCTCTCTCTCTCTCTCTCTCTCTCTCTCTCTCTCGCCTCGTTCGCTCAAACACAATATTAATTAATGAAATTCGGAAACGACCGACAACTTATAGGGAAGAACGGAAAGAAAAAATGAGACAACTGCGCGTTCGCGCGTTTCAACACCAACAAAAGCAAAGATTGGGCTGTGAAACAGACAACGGAAAGGATATAATGAATATAACATAAATTAAACAAATAACATGAGCAAGAAGTTCAAGAAGCACTCGCTTGAAGTTTGTGTTTTCGTTCCGTTTCGTTTTTGATCCCTTGGTGGGAACGGTGGGCAACGTTGCCACTTCAACTGCCAGCTACTGCATTCAGAATCGAAAATACTTTGGTCATTTAAAATGTAAAACGCCTAAAATCGACCGAGTGGAACTTTCGAACGTTTTCTCTCTGTGTATTTATATTCATTCTGGGAGTTCTTAGAGTCTGTTGAGCGTAAATTTTTTCCCTTTTTTGTGAGTGCATGGTCGTGGTTGTGATCTTTATACTACTTTTTTTCAACAATTTCTCTCCCTCTTCTCACACACCCGCCACATATTCACATTCAATTTATGCGTTTTTAGTGCATGCACATTTCTCTCTCTCTCTCACTCGCTCTCTCCATAAAAAGCTGATTTTCTTTCATTAAATTGTCTGCGTATCGTTTGGATCTGTGCAGAGTTCAATTATAGTATTCGAGTGCCGTAGCCATACGCTGTAAATTTTGATGGGCTTAAGTTTTCTCTCCTACAAAACGAATATTCTCACTTATTTTTCGTTTCGTTTCGGAATGCTATCGAATTATTCATCTTTTGTTTCGAGTTCGTCGAGCACACACATACTCGGACCCACCTTTATTTTTAAGTTTGTTTGCTTTCTTCGATCATTTCAATTCTTGAGAGAGAAAAAAAAAACTCAATTCGAAACAGAGTTCACATCACGCGAACCAAAAACAAAACTAAATTCGACGACAAAGCAACCAACGTAGACACAGCAATCGAAAATTTTTATTTTTCCAAACATTGCTTGATCTGAAATATCTGAAACATCATCAGCATATTTTTGTTTCGCCATTCCAGCGAACATTTAATTGAGTTACGCTTTTCTTTCTTTCAGACTCTCTGCCTCTCGTTTTTTTTTTAAACGCTTCAAAACGCGCTCGCTCGAATTGGTAAACAAAATTTGTTTTGCGTTTCGCTGAAGTGCTATTTTAAAAACAAAGTCTCTCGCGAATGTTTTCAAAGAGACAAAATCACACAGGAATTTGTTTTTATATATGCGTAATATGGCCGATTGCGTGAGTGTCATCACGCAGATACACATATCAATATGCTGATTTGATTTTTTTTTGGCGAACTGTTTACATTTCTTCGTCCATTTATCATGGGTGAGAGAGAGAAGAAAAACGCTATATTTTTTTACACTTACACAATTCGCACGCCGAATATTTTTGTTTTGGTGATTTATACACAAAATGAAAAAAAGAAGATAATATTTGTTGAAATTCGTTTGTATATCTTTGGATACGGAGCGATATCAATGGAAGAGAAAGAGGCGTACAAGAAAAAAACAAGCAACAAACAGATTGCACGATTTTCAAATTATCTGAAATGTGAACAAATAGACGTGTTATTAAATGGGCTTAATTGTTTTCGCAAAAAACCATTCGCCTCTCGCCATTTAAACAAAATGATAATATAGAGACGTGGAGCTTAGCGTTTGTAACCCTATCTAAAGTGTAATTTTATACAAGCACTTCGAGTTTCTGTAGTGCTTTGTGAAATTGAGCCATTGTTGAACGACAACTGTGTGTGTGTGCGAGTTCTTGTTTTTTCTTCTCTCCAGTTTGTTATATATTGTGGTTTTGGCTGTACCACATACTTGTAATTATGAATTCAATGGCGCTGTCTGACACTTCGTCACAGACAATAATCCCTCAACGTTTTGAATGTAATACAATGTGAATATGAAAAGACAAAACTACTCGACATTCTATCTCTTCGTGTGTTTTTTCTTTCTTCTTCGCTCGTTGTCATTGTTTGTTTGCGCGTCTATGTTTTCAGTACAGCGCGACCACCTAAAAAAGGCGGCTTTTCAAATGATCTTAAATCCGAACTCGTTGGATTTAACTGATAATGAAGTTAGTGTTTTTTTTCATAACTTTTGAACTTTCAACATTCGCTTCCTACGACGCAAAAAACAAAGACCCGAAAATAACTTTTGAGAAATCATGATAGTTCGATCGAACCGCCTGAAATAGTGATGACCATGAAATTTAAACCGACAACCTTTTGCCATCACATCGCGAGAACTGTCGACCTTTTTCTCTGCGCCAGGAGAAAATTGAGAACATTTTTGTTGTGAGAGCAACCGAACAAACAATTCACAATTGAACAATGAACCCATATGTTCTATGGCATCACCGTGGCTCGTCTTACGCAAAACCATATTATTTTTATGCAAAGAATTTTCAAACGCGTCATCAAATTCAGTTCGTTACGTGCGTGCTTTTTTCTCGCATAGTGTTCAGGAGAAAAATGACATCGAGAACAAAAACAAAAATAGCAGCAGCAGCGGCAGCAACTACTCGGGCGACTTTGGTGAAGTTGCAAAGACGCAAGAAACTTTTGTTTGCAAAGAAAAATGAAACAAACCCGAGGAACGGTGAAGGAACAACAAATGATTATTATTATTACGGCAAACAAAGCGATGCGCAGCAAAAACCGTCCGACGATAGAGAATGAGAGAAAACTAGAATGAATAAAGCCATATTGTTCTATATGCATGCTTTTTTTCCCGAGCCACAGCCAGAGAGAGACATATACACTAGCTAGTAAGAGAATATATGTCGCCATTATGCATTTGTAATTCATATTATGAATTGCAGACACAATGCAAGCGCTGCTATAAAATTTCGATAATAAACTCGTTAAGGTCTTCAAGCAAATCCAAACAAAAAACACCTCTTTCGTCACATAGTTCATATGTTTTTTCTTTGTTTGCTTTCGGTCTCTTTTTCTCTTGTTCTCTGTGTGTGACTGACTCAGTCGCTCGTTCTTTTCTATACTCTTTTTCGCCGAAATCGTTTCACATTTCACATTGTACATGCTATTTGACTTACAGCTGCCAACAAAAGCTGATGATATATTAATTATATTGTATGTATTTGAACGATGGAATTTTTTTGAACGCAGCTGAAAATAAAGAGAATAAACCGCGCTGAGAAATAAACGTGAAACAATACTGTATCCGCATTTTGCGGTTGCACAGTGCATAAAGTAACTAATTTTTTTTTTAGGAATTGCTTTTTTATTTCTGAGGAAATATTCATTGCCGATGTCAAGGATTGCTTTGATCGAAAATTGTTTCATAAAAAAAATTTCAATGCATTCGTTGTCAGTTTGACGAGTTTCACTTTTGGATATACGCTAATTCGTTAAATTCAATTGTGAATCGGGGTTTGATGGCTGCTCGGAGACAATACGGGTGTGAATTGACTGCGTGATTTCCAATTGTTTCTCATTCGTCTCATTGGACCAAAAACACTCAAAAGCCATTGATTATTCACGTGAACTCTCTTAACTGTCCAATTCACGTCAATTAGGGGTTCATTGAAAGCAGCGATGACAAAACGCTCAAAAACTCAATGGCCAGAATTCACATTAGACGAATATGTGAACAAATTTCGGTCGAACTTCCCATGTGACTTTTTTTCCATCCTCTCTTTCTCTTTCGCTCGCTCGATGGTTTGTTGTGGGGAAAAGTATTTGAAAAGAATTATTGCGAACCATGCGATAAAATGGTTAGGCATTCGAAATAACAAGAAAACACCAAATTATTCCGGCATGGTTGCGTCATTACAATGCTAAATAGTTAACTAAAATCAACAGAAAAATATTTATCACGTCTCTTTCTCTCACTCCCGGTATGCCGATGTCTATCGTGTGTGTGTTCGCTTTTATCGAGGCGACCGAAGGGAAATGAGAATGAGAGAAGCAAACGAATATCGTCGGGCCGCATGTTTTTGTTATTGAACCACAACATTTTCGTTCGTTTCACATAAAATATCCATGAAAATGAAAAGGAAGAGCATATGATAAAATTTTAATGGTGCACAGCTGAGT
This sequence comes from Sitodiplosis mosellana, assembly GCF_009176505.1. Lineage (NCBI taxonomy): Eukaryota > Metazoa > Arthropoda > Insecta > Diptera > Cecidomyiidae > Sitodiplosis > Sitodiplosis mosellana. The sequence goes on from NW_022595245.1 coordinate 2,662,021, forward strand.
GCTGTCATGAGTCACATTAAACGTTATAACTGACAAAAATAAACGTTGAAATTCCATTGGGCTTGACTCAAAACATCATGTTCGCCATGTACATAACTTGAAAAACAATAATCAATAATAATTATGTTTCACACACGAACCACATATGAAACAGAAAAGCAAGGAGAGTATGACAACGTCAGGCCAACTCTGTAACTGAGTCTCTGTTTTTTTTCCCGTTAACACAATTTCACGATCGGCACCACTGGAATTGCGTCAAAACGCAACGAACCAATCAAACGGTTTAAAAATAAAAGTAAGCAAAACAGTCGCATTTCATTTTGAATGCTTCAACAGCTGAACACGGAACACACGCTCTCAATTAATTAACAGCAAATAATTTTCCCGGTTTTTTTTTCCTTTCCGAAAGTTCGGAATTGACACGGAGAGAGAGAGAGAGAGAGAGAGAGAGAGAGAGAGAAAAAAGCGATTCGTTGACGCTGACCCACTGTGAAAGAGCATTTTGGACATTTTAGAATTGAAAACGAAGAAGAAATGAAACACAACATCATGTCAAAAATAGAGCGCAACTATTGTAACTGGATGAACTTCTCTCTTCTCGTCTCGGCCAAAAAAAACCAATTTCCGTTGTGAAATGCGTTTATTTTGGATGCGAATGGGGTGGCAATTTAATGTTTTGCATTTACGCAAATCGCAATTGAACTGTTCGTGTAGATTTTGTTTCGATCAGTCGGGTCGATTGTGTATGACGTGCGGTGGCAAACGCAAGCAGAACCATGAGTGGAATGGCACGAAGCGAAAAATTTGGAATAACAGCAAAATTAGCAATTTAGATGGTTCTATTTGGTGAATTACAGTTAATTAAGCATTGCCTGCTGTGTATCGATGTGTTTGTTGGATCGTGTTGTGTGCACGATTTTACAATGAATTTCAATCGAACGAACGAACGAACGAACGAGAGCGATTTGAACAGCAATGAACCGAGTGCGTTTGCATTAGAACACATTTTAGATAGCACGAATTGATTGAGTGTATGTCTATATTGCGAATAGTCTCGCGCGCCAACTGAATGTTTAAGCCTCCAATTTACTCCACACACACAGAGAGAGAGATCGTAATAAACAAATGAGCGAAAAAAAAGATAGCAAGCACAAAAATAGCGACAATCATTGTATCGCTAGGCATTGCCCAGTTCGTTGATTTAAGTAGATTTGCTGTTTTTTTTTTCAAATTCAAAGACGCTCTCGCTTGCTCGCGCCCATTCAACTAGTTTTCTAGTTGGGATGGACGATAGACGATGTGCGCACACAAATCGAAATTGATTGCATTTTCACTCGTATTCCTTGAAATTCAAATTAATTTTAATCGACATGACCGCACGCGTGTCTATTGAATATTTGAACGTGTTTTAATCATGCATGCGGCTTGTCTGTGTAAGTGTATTTGCAAAATTGCATTTCTTTCGTTTCTCGCTTATAGTCAAGACTAATTCTGGAGATTTTGTGGCGGTGCGCAAGCACGGAATGTTCTTTTTAGTTTTCTCTAGAAATCGACACCGAAAGAGATAGAGAGAAATAGCGCAAATATTGATGAAATGCAAATTGGGACGCTTCATAAAAAATCCAATTTGAAATATGATTGCAAACATCGGCTACCTTGTGATTTCATTCTGGCAGGCAGGCAGAGTGCAGCCCATAAATTTGTTCATTCGAATTTCGCTCGAAATTCGTACAAAGTAATGGCAGTAATGTGCGGCCTGTCGGTGGGATGGTGTCAGTTGCACATTGAAACCCAAAGAGAAATTGGAAACATTTTGTGTTTAATTAAATCGCACATTGGCTCTCAGATGGCTAACGGTTGCCGTTATTATGTTATTATAGGCTGCCTCCGTTGTTGTGTTGTTTTTTTTTTGCCTTCTCTCTTTGCATTCGATGTGTCTTTCCCTTCTGCTGTATTTCTTGCATTGGGAATAAAAATGAACTTTATAGACACGATAATTTTTTGTTGTTGCTGCTGCTGTGTTTGGATATGAGATGTGGCCTGCACCCATCATTGCATTGGCAATACGCATGTAAATATATAATTCATTTTAGTTCATGCGGTGTTGATCCAACTTTACAAACACAAAAAGCACATCCAATTTACTGTGTGAAGCGACCGACCGCTTGTATATCACCAAAAGAGAAATCGTGTACACGAATTGCTACTCGCTCGATTCTTTTTTTTCTTCTTCTTCTTCTTCTTCTGTGCTGCTGCTCTCTTGTCTTGCAGTTCGTCTCTTTTTTTTCGTTCACCATTTGCCGTCGCCGCCGACGACGACGTCGAGCATACAAAAATGTGTGTATGCTTGCCGAATTGCGCACATTTGCACTCTTTATATGCCTTGTCAGAGTCGACGCCAGCTTTCAGTCCACCCGAAAATATTCAATGAAAAAACAGCAACAATCGAACGAAAGAGCAAGAGAGAGAGAGAAAGCCATCTGAAAAAGAAAGACTTCGATATAAATGGCAGAAAATTTAAACAATAAAATGTGAAATTTTTCGCTCATACACTCCACCATACGCCATACACCATGTACCACACATCACACTTTGCTTGCTGCATATTGCAACAGACAGCCAATATACAATTTACGATAACTTTTCCGGCCATTTATTTTCTAAGCATAATTTGTATCGTCACTCGTGTCTGATACTGTTATACATTGCTCGCCTTTTTCTTTCAACTGCACAATTGCACAAAAGCGGCGAATATTTGTCTCCCGCACCACACACACAAACACATCTCTTTCTCCGTATCGCCAGCATTATTTTGCGATCACACATACCACACACACTCGATTCAATTTAATTCGAATCGAAATAAATCGAACTCTCGGCTCGGAAAAAAATGAAATTTATGAGATTTTTGTACCATCCAGTTTTCTACTCGAGATTGTCTGTACCAAGTCTCAAGAGAAATTCATGTGGTGTGTGCGCGCTGCGAACGGCGGTTGTGTGCTCGTGTTACCTTTTTGTTGTTGTCGTTTTCGGTGAATTTGTCATCCGCTCTACAGTTGTCGTTTTAGTTACGGACGGCTCTCACCATTTCACGCGAAAAAGGTAAACTATGATGATGCTATAGAAAACACAGTGCTGCTGTTGAATGAGAGAAAGAAAAAACAGCAACAACACTGGCATCGAGAAATGAAAACGGTACGCACAGCGAGCGCAAAATACACACACACACATAACTGGAATCTAATCATAGTCGACTCTGGGCAATGGGTTTTAATGAAGGAAAAGCTGTTTATTAAAATTATCGTAGAAATTTGAGAGTTGGTTAATAGTCGGCCATTGTCTGAACCAAGAAATTTCACCGAGCAACTCGATGCACGTAGTTCAGAGCCCAAAAAAGGCCGTTCAGTTGGAATTAAAGTGAGTGAGTGAAAGAAATTGCGCATTGCAAATGAGTTTGAACCCGTTGTTTTTTGTATGTGCTGTGTCCAATTTTTCACTTTAATTAGAGTCGATCAGTGGCTCAGATTAGCATCACCAGCGTTGTGCCATCCATGATTTGGCTCAAACCGAGTGAAACCAGATACCCAGAATGTGACACTAATTTCTGCAATTAACAAAGTTCTCTCAGTGAACAAAAACAACCACGACAAAAAAGAGACACATTCTCGAACGCAAATATGAGTTTTTTTTTCTGTTTTTTCTTTTCAACAAGTTACGCGAATCAGTAAATAATCATGCACACTGATTCAGTATCTAAATTTGAAAGCAATCTAATCGCATTGTCAACGATCGTCAGAGTGCAGCAATAAAGAGACACACATACACCCAGAGCAGCATCACATCAAGTCGAAGCAAGAAATTTGTGGTGTCAAAAAAATATCTGATTATATTTGACGAGATGTTGTTTGCCCCCGTTTGCCTGACTCCTCCGTTATCATCGTCGGTCGGTTGTTGTCATTGTCGTCGCTCATAAATCGCAAACACACAACCATTTTACGAACTGGTTATTATTTTGATTCTGATTAATATTATTATGGAGACGTTTCTTCTATCGCGCTCATCGTCTTCACCTTTTTCGCGTCGTTGTGCTCTCCCTTGGCTTTTGCGATTGTTTTTGCGTGTTGTTTTTTTCCGGCTTCTTTTTCTTCTTTTGTCGTCTCATTGCTTTAGCCTGCGAATCGTATCATATGACGATGAAGTCAAAAACTAACGACGCTGACGCAGTAGCGCGCTCACTCACTCGCTCGCTGGAACAGGTTTTCTTTTGTTTTCAACTCATATAAATTATACATAAAAAGAAACCAGTATATATATATTTTGTTCATTTCGTTGTGATTCGCATTTACACATTGTCATATTCCGTCAAAATGCGAACGAACGGAGCGAGAGCGGGCGAGCGAGTGAACAAGATTCGTGTGCGCTTGAAATCGGTCGTGCGATTCATATAAAAGATAACATATTTGTATATATTATCGAAGTCAAATACATACATACGCACACAAATCGTTTCACACAAAATAACGAAAATCCATCAGGATGATGCGTTTGGCAGTGGAAGAATTGTTTTTTTCTTTCTTGTTAAGTCTTTGTGTGCGTGCGCTGTGTACGTGGCTGAAAACATGTTTTATTCTGATAGTTGCTTGTCGTTTTCTTAAGTCGTTTTTCAAACGCGTTCATCTCTCTTGTTCGCCTACGTTAGTCGAGAAGATTATCGACTTGTCTAAGCATGTTATGCGCCAGCACAACGACGACTAACCAACAAATTTCGCTCAATGTTATCAATGCGGTTTTCTAGTCGTTTCTATGGATTTCATTCCACGAGCTCCGAAAATTTTGAGCTTCACCACTTGCTTGTTTTTCGTCGATTATTGTTGTTGGTTTTAACTTTTTCAGCGGCAGCAGGAGAGAGAATCAACTTAATTCTTTCAAGTTTTATCCATAAATTTTAGTGCATGTCTATGACTAATTTCTCCCATCGAGGGGGGAATTAAATCGGTTTGCGTGTTTTCACAACACCAATCGAGCTTACACACTATCTCACACTCACACTCAGAATTGTTTGCAACGCGGCGTTTCTATTAGTCATTCAATCGTTCTCAAAAAGCGAATGAATAAAAAAAACACATTGTGGACTTGGGTGTGATTCTTCGCATGTGATAAAATGTTATGCAAATGTTGCGAAGCTCTCGGCATAAACACACTCTTTCCAAAGCACACGTACACACTGGACAGAGTGTTTGCTCATCAAGAACCCATTCGAATATTCGAAAAATTAATGCCAAGAACTGAAAATGGACAGAGCCATTAACCTGCGGTTTTCTTGCCTATGAATAATGAATGTATATAAATGTAATACGACCAACGATGGCCACATACTGATGTGAGCGTCTAATCAAACATTTATAACAATTATAAAACAAAGTGAATTTCATAGTCGTCGTCGTCGTCGTCGTCGTCGTCATTGGAAAATTTCCCGCAACGCTTGTGTGCGTTTATGTTGACACACAAACGCAATAAATATTTTGAAACTTTTTCCAACAGCCAACTGCTTTTTATAGACATTGTTATCTCGTTGTTGTGTGTTCACTCTCTTTCTCGGTTAAAAAAGGTCAATCCATGTTCGATTGTCGACTAACGACAATATGTGTAACGTAGTCGATTCAATCAATGATTAAGGGCAACATGATGATAGCTCTCATAGTCAGTCAATGTAATAGCACAACTAGTACACGTTCTCCTATCAATTTGACATTCGCAATTCATTGCACTTGTTTATTTGCTTTACCTTGCCGCATAAAATGATAAAAACAAAATGAGAAGAGTTAACTAAAGTTAATTTAGATAAAAACGAAACAGCAAAAATAAAACCATTTTGAAGCCAAAACCAAACCGTAGCTGATAAAATGCAAGAATTTCGTTTCTGTTTCAGAACTTTGATTGGACGATCAAAACCAACCCAATAATCATCATCATTCAAAGTAACGCGCCGCTTGCGAACGAAATCGACTTGAAATTTACGAATTAATTTCCAGTTCACGACGAGATAGTAGATAATCATGCGGCAATTTCGAAAATTTGCAATCCAAATTTGGACGAACACACAAAAATCGCACAATGTCCAAAATCGGCAATTTGATGAGTCGTTGAATTGCGCAAATAGCGCAGAAAAACACGAAAGCGCTCATTATTTCAAAATTGATTATTGCATGCGGTTTCAAAGCGAATGCAATTTTTGTGTGTGTTTTAATGCTTATTATATTTTTTTATGGCACGTCCCCGATTCGGGCTCTATCAATCAAAACAAAAAAAACGCTCTCTCTCTCTCTCTCACTCTCTCGCACACTGTGCCGATCGATTGTTGTTGTCTTAATTTGCGTTTTTTGCATTTTTAAAGCTCATTAAGCGGTTTTTTTTTCTCGTACAAGTCAACTCATGACACTTTTAGAGTATAAATATTGAACATTCAGTGGTTAACCATTTGAAATGTACGCCGTTTCAAAGGCACTAGAAAATCCGAAAATGATTCATATCAAAGATGAAAAAACAGCAGAGAGTTGAGGAAAAAATGAGAGACATGTCCAGTAGGACGCTGAATAGTAATGATGCAGTGTGTGTGTGTGTGTTGCTTAGAGAAACGCAAACAAAAATACAACAACGACGACGACGTCGACGACGAAAAAAATTGGAAATTAGAAAGTTCGTATTCATGGCACCTCTTTTCTTCACGATTTGTGATTTCGTGTTCCGAATTTAACGAACTGCAAGCCCCCCAAAGCTGGCAACGCCAAAGTTAGAGCACACACAGAGAGTGTGCGAGTTTGAACTAAACCGCGCGAGAGAGCACACAACATTTATGAACCAAAACAAAGCGAAATGAAGACAGCGGAGAGAGAAAAAAACGACGATCAGATAGAAATAAAATCGGTCGTGAATAGACGGCGACGACGATGTCGACAATGAAGAAAGAAATTTAAGAGAAAATCAATTATCTGCACTATTCATAAATGAATCGTGATTTTCTTGGGTGCTCTGACTGATGTGTCGGCTGTTGACTGACTATGCCGTGCACATTCGTTTTTTTTTCTTCTTGTACGTGAATGTCATCGAACAAAACACAACAACAGCGAATAAAAAAAAACACGAACGAAAAAAAAAAACTGAGGCATAAATCGAAGTTTGAAGTGAAAGAACTAACAACGATGACTTTAGTCGACTCGATGTGGTTTCTTGACAATCGTCGCTAAGTCGATGAAGCCCTGTTTAATTGGTGTGTTTATTCAAAAATGGCATTGAATCGTTTGTGCCAAGCAGTCAGTTCAATTCAAGTTGTTCTTTTGCTGTTGCTCCGAGAAATGACGTGCAGCTCAAACAGATAGAGAAAGAGAAAAAAAAACAGCAAACTCATTCGCACAAACAACCATTTGAATGGATGAAGTCCCTTTTAGCGTAAAAATGATGGTACAAAACATTTGAACAGCGACAACACAACACAACACAAAAAATTAATAGTATAGTGCAATATACAAACATCATGTGAGATACTAAATCGCACGATTTTATTGCTCTACATCGCATTCAGTCGAATAATAATAACAATAATAATGGAACGGTTGACAACATGCAATGCGCGATAAAGAAAAAGTCATATTAAATTGATTGTTTAACATGTGATCATTTAGACATGCAATGCAAACAGCACAGAGGCAATGGCATGTTCGAAGGCGCAGATTAATTTCAGTGAATTGACGCATTGGAGAGTGTATCGCTGAGAGAGAGGGAGAGAGAGTGAGAGACAAATACACGTTTTCTCTCCCCAATTCGAGAAACTGAAATAGGCGATCAAATGCGGGAATTTTTAAACAGTCATTTACAAAACGCATTCCACTTGGCCCATGTCATTTCTGTTTCGTTTCTCTCTTCAATATTTTGTCTCTTTGGCTCTGCTGAAAAATCGATTTGTTTTCTCTCATTTCATTCGACACAATGTTGCTGTTTTTTTTTCTTCGTTCGCAAACACATTTCGACGTGCGCAGAAAACGTGGATTTATGAACTGTCATTGTCACAGATTTCAATGCATGACTTACAAATGCTAAACGTGCCGTTTATTTTGAAGCATTTGTTTTTTTCGTTCAAGCAAAAGAGCAAAAATAAAAAACAATGTTCAACGAAAAATACGAAGCGCATTTTTCTTTTCGTTCAGTGAAAACAAACCGCACATTTCACTGTTGAACTGCGCTCAGCTGAGCGCTGGAATCGCAAACTCTAAGCCCACGACAACTGTCGAGAAACTGACGGTTTGCATGAAATTTTTTCATCACATTTAATGATGACAGCCCCGTTGAAGTTAGTCTCTTATCAGGTCACATGCTACTTTTCTGTTGATAGTGTGTTTTCTGTACACTCAGCAACGACATTAATCGACACAAATGGCTCCTAAATTTATCAGAAATCTAAACTCAGAAATAACTGGACTGCCTCGACAACTTGACATGACACTTTTTTCGTAGTGTTTTCTCTGTTGTTGATCTCCTGCTCTCGCCAGACACTCTGGCCGATTGCTCTTCGTTTTTCTTTCTTTGCTCGCTCTCAGCCACTCACTCGCAAACGAAAATAGTTCACTTGGAAAATGATGAAACTGAAATAGTATTTGCATCAACGGCCCCAATACAATGCACGCAATTACAACCCATCTGTCTCTCTCTCTCTCTCTCTGTCGTTTCATTCGCTTCGCAAGCCGCGTCGAGTCTCTCATTTAGCCATATAATAAATGCGAATCGTACGAGAAACGAGTAAACAAGTCAAACATCTAATTGTCGATCATAAAACACATTTATTGTTACTGCTTATTTCTTCGTCAATTTAAACTCCAATATTAAATGAAATAAATGTTCGAGAGAACGAACGAACGAGCGTGCGCGCCCGCGTACACCATCAAGTGTAGTGTATATATATATCTAACAAAAATATATGGTGCGTTGAGTCTCAATTTATTTCGATTTATTCTCGAAGCAGCACTGTGAAGAGTCACTTGAATATATATGAAAATTTAGCCTCACTTCAAATGGTAACTCTTTTAAAAGTGTTCTCCTTGTCCGTGTTGTTGTTGCTGGCTTTGAAATTTTCCATACGAATGGAACTTATTACAAATGCAACATCATCCATGATGATGATCATACATGAGAATGGATAGAAAGACTCGACAATCCACGCGAAAAGAGCTAGCAAGACAAGTCAAGTACTGAACTATTGATGTCATATGTACACATAAATCGGTTTTGGGTCTATATACACTATTGTGTGTTACCGGATCGTGTGTACGGTGCATGGGTTTGACCGTGTGCTTGTGTGCAGAGCACGACCAATTTTCTTGTTGAAAAGAAACTGGGCAAAACAGAGGAAATAGCCCGTATGTACCTGAACCATTACTTGTGCTCATTCTGGGCTACACACTCAATTTTCTTCACAATTCAATCTCTTTGTGATTTATCTGTTCTTAATTCTATATCATGGCATCTCTCGTTTCGCATCTCTCGTTGTAAGGAGAATGAAAAAAAAAATAACTCGATGGTTCTATTTTCCTCTCTGTTGGCTGGCTTATTTTATTCTTTTTACCAAGCCAACCAATTATGTATCTAGGTATAGAAAAATGCATGAAAGAGATGATTCTGATTCTATTTTTTTTATAGGGAATCGTTTCATTTCTCAAAACATATTTCCACGCTCATCGTTTCGGCATCATTCAAAGATTAAAGAGCAGAGAGCGAGCGAGCGAGCAAGAGAGATAGACCGAGAAAGAAAATTCCCGTATTATCTTTATAAAAGACCCAATCGTTCTTCTCTTTAACTTCATTCCTATTCCAAAAATGTTTACCATTTTATGACGACCTGAAATGTGGTACAAAAATATTTTCAGTGTGTGTGTTTTTATGTTTATTTGGTTTCTGGTGAGTTTTGCCACACAAACTAGAAAAAAAATATATAGAGAAGAACTATGTTACAAAACAACATGAAAAGGTTGGAATAGAAAACTATGCGTATGTGAAAATCGATTCCGAAAATAAACAAATACAACAAAATCGAGAAGAATCGGCTGACATATCCACTATCAATTTGGATGAAGCACTTCTAAGTATAGAAGTTGCTTTTTCGACAAAGAATTTCTCGTTTTTGGGTAAAAGCGATTTAAAGCCGAGATAATGTCGCATTTACGACCGCCTATATTACTTTGTCATTTTTGGAGTTTGGAATATTTTCAAACGAAAATTGTAAATGCGCGAGAGACAATCCGCCATCCGCTATAAAATCTGAAGAAAGCTATGGAGGCTGTTAATCACTTGTTATGAATTTTCTTCATTTTGCCAAGTAGAACCATCATCAGGCGACGTCGACGTCAACAAAGACAACGATGAGATTATTTAAATTGAGTGTATGATTCCATTGTTGAGTTCGTTAATGCGATGAAAGATGAAATCAATTAAAATTTCCAGCTGGTCGATTATGAGCTGCAGCAAATGTTTTTAAGTCAATTTTGCTCGTCTCAACATCAGATATGGCGTACGCATAACCAGCTTCGAAATTATAATTTCGAAAATATAACAAAAACTCTCGAACACACAATTTTCGACAACATCGTCGTCGTCGTCGTCGTTGTCGAAAAGCATGATTCTGGCTCTGGTCTTTCGACGTTGCCATGTTTACGTCGTCGTCGTCGTCGTTGCTTTGTTTCGGTCGTCATATTTATTTCTCTTTCTGTGCCTTCGCCACATTTTGTTGTTGATGATGTTTTTGTATCGGATACAAGCTCATATATATTTTGCCTGCGTTTTTGTGTGTTGCTTCAATTTTTCAAGGAAATCCATTGTGGGCCTCATTTCATTTAATTCCATCCAATTGAATTGAGTTGAGTTGAGTTGAGTTGAGTTGCTATGTTCTTTTTTCATCTTCCTCTTCTTTCGTCGTTGTTGTTTTGTGTGTACCATTCATCGTAAGCCAAGCAGCTATATAAGCTCAAAATGAAAAGGCGTCCCTCATTGTCTCTCACATCACTGAAATCGAAATGAAATTAAAGAAAACAAAACGATCAGTTGGTGTTTTTTTTTATTTTTCTCTACTTCTTGGCTGTTGTGTCAAAATCAAACAAAGACACAAAATACAACCGAAAATAAATGTAGCACGAAAATGGTTTGCTCCTTGCTTGCCCGAGCACTCCGCAGGCACCTTTCATTCAGATGCACATTCATTCATTGTGGAAAGCTTTCATAACAAATACACTGGCCCAACCGAGATTCTCAGGTTCAAAATATCAGGTTTTTATCATCAGCTGCCAGCAGATGTCGAAACCGAGTATTTTTCTTCTTTTTCCCTCCAAAACATGTTCAACTCGAATGCGACTCGAACGAGATGTCTCGCTGCACATTCCATTTTGAACACGTCTATTTGAACAGTGTACACTTTTGACAACGCCATCGTCTTCTCTTCCCGTGAATTCGTTGAAACTTCAAGAAAAGACAAGTCTTTTTTTTTCTATAGTAGATTGTCAACATTGGTTTGAAATGTGAACAAATAATATTGACCGTGATTTATACAAAATCTTAAATATTTACTCGAAAATACAAACAGATCTGTTGGACGATTTCCTCTCTAATGGCCTTCGAGTTTTTTTTTCTATAAAATCAATGCATTTGGATTTGATAATTATTTCAGCGGTTTTGCTTGTTATTCTTGACAATCGAATTTTTGTTTTCGGCAAAGATATTATCGAATTGGCCAAAGTAGAAGTAAAACACCTAAGATACAATCAAATTAGCAAAACTCATGTCAAATTCATGGTTGGCAAAACCTGCGCGAACATTAAATAGCAAGAGTGAGTCATCAAAGCAGAAATATCAAATGGCTAATGACTAATGTGTTACCGTGATGGAAATGAAAACCATCGAAATGCGATTAGTCATAGTTCACCAATATCAAACGTGAGCAAGCGGCAATGAAACGCAACCATCATCGAGCGCAAGATGTCAATGCGATAGTCTCCCTATTTTGATGATGAGCATTATTTAATCAATGTGCTGTTTTTTTTTTAACGGCAAACGCTTTTTGTTGAATTTAATATGCAATGTGGCTATTTTTTGTCCGATGGGATTGGATTGTTCGTATTATGCATGCAATCAATGCGATTGGTCCACCATTTGTTACTCATTTTCGCCATCTATTCGGGCTACGTTTTTTCTCTTCTTCGTGTGCAAACACTGTTGCTGCTTATTAAGTGCCTAGTAGCTCAGTGGATTCAGTTTTTTCGTCTCTCTCCTTCAAACTTATGCAACTCTGACTCGCCAATATTTCGCATTTTATTTCGCTACTTTTTGCAGATCAAATATTACACAATATTGTTTTTATTTTCGTGGTTTCGGCCAAAGTGAACAAGAAAAAAAAGACGTACTGAACAAAAATTACATTCATGTTGACATCACACATCTAAAATGAATGAAAACACATCGGTCATAAATGGCATGGTGTGTGATGAGATGAAAAGAGAGGCAGGGCAAAAAAAATTTACTCACGAAAATAAAAAAAAACGGCATTTATTTTGAGATTGTTATGCGACCATCACATACAGTGTGCGCGCGCGCGCGCGGCTTGGACATAAAAGCATGATTTGAACATCGTACTCTTCAATTACTCAAGTCATATGCTGTCAGTCGACAATCACGTATTCACATATTCGGTGCAAACAACTCGCCATTCAATTTAACACAAGTGGTTTTTTTTCTTTCTTTCTATCGTTGAGCCAAAGACGACGAATAAACAGCAACGCACACGGCACCACTGCGAATGCACGACGTTTTAGTTCGCATGTTTCAGTTTCTATGCAATTTGTGGATGTGTTAAAATCTAATCGCTTGCAATATTGAATTTTGCTTCGTATACATATGTTTCTTTTTCTCTCTCTCTCTCCTTTGTGTGTGTGTGTGTACGTCTGTGGGCTTGAGTAATTGATAGTTTAGCGTCTTTTTTTTCTACAACGAGCGCGGCTATTGAACTCGCGCTCAGCTAAATAACGAACAAACGAAAAAAAACCCAGCAACAACACTGAATCCACTTACGAATACAATCGTGCCGATGCACAATGGGAAACAAAATACTATATGTGCGTTTTTTCTCTCACTTCATTCGGGTTGGCATTAAACACAAATTCACACATTTGTTGTTGTAGATGGCGTCGATTCACCGCACCACTCTCACACACTAAAACGTCCGTGTAGATGCTGCTGCAAAATTTACTAATGAATTTGTTGTTGAAATCAATGAACGACCCCGTTGAAATTAGAAACTGAACGAACGAATAAAAAACAGCAACAGCAACAACACAACCGCAGCACATCGCAACGCATTGTGTGTATACTTTGGCCTAATATTCATACATTCACCTCTTGGCGAACGCTTACAAACAAGTGACTGCAATAGCAATACCGCATATCAATTGATGGATTGAATCGATTAAAATCATTTTTTTAATCGGGCATTTTTTTCGTTGTTGTTGCCGTATTGTATCGTTTCGTTTCTTTGTTGTAAAAAGTACGGTCAATGAATAATCTACTTGTACAGTGGAAAGAAACAACACATCAAACGGTTACGAAAATGAAGGGAAAAACAAAGCCGAACGCAAAATTTATTTCATTGAATCGACATCGTTTCGAAACCTCCTTTTTGCGCTTGATGATTTTCTCATACAGCTGCCAAAATTGAGTTATACCGATTGATGGTATTTGTTTCGTCTTTGACATGTCTTGACCGAACGAATCCAGCGCACGAGATGATAAAAGTTGACACATCACATTAGCAACATTAAAATTGACAATTTGCCATTTAGTCGCTGCAAAGTTGAAACAGCAACAAGCCGTTGATATCAGCGAAAATAATAATTTCCTGAAAATAAATGCAATTCCGATGTTAATGGCAGGCGCTTAATTGTGTGAAGGGGCAAGGGAAGCAAGCGAGCAAGCAACAGCAAAAAACACACACAGCACCAGTACCAGAACTAAATTAAAAGTAGGAAATAATTTTAGCCTCAGTCGGCTCATTCGTCGAGCTCGCTTATAAATATAGCTTATAATACCATCGTAAAGTGATAGAAACGTGAAATGACACATTTTTTTTTCTTTCATCGTTGTTGTTGCTATCGTCGTCGTTGCCCGTTTGCCAATGCACATGCATACGATTACCGTAAAAAGTTAGATGTAATGCCTAGTGTTTTGAGTGGATCGATTGGTGTGGCTACTCTGTCGAGCTGACAGAAATCGAACTGGTGCTGCTGCTACTGCCGCTGTCGAGCGTAGTGAAAAATATTTAAGTTGTAAATAACATAGATAGAAATAGGCGATAATAGATTTATAACTTCGTTCCGTTATTGGGCGTTTTGGTGCATGTATACGTGTGTTTGTGTGCTCGTTTCACGGAAGTCTTTCTCGCAAACGACTCTCTGCGTATGAATCATTCCAATTTCATGCATAAAATTTTAATATTTTGCTTCCCAATCAGCTATCTCTATCTAGTTTTTATTTTGATTTGCCATTTTTTTTCTCTGCTATTTCGTGGACGGCGTCAGTGTGTAATTCCCACTCGATTCACATGTATATTGTTAATTCGATTTGATTTCGTCCATTTCAACTTCGAGTGATCGACATATTTTGCACTTATTTGCATATCCATACGGAACACACATTCGCTCGTTCATGCCCGAAACATGCAAAAACATGAATATGTGTTTTTGGTTCTTCTCTCCTCCTCTGTCATCGCTGTTCGAAGCCATGCTCTCTATTTACGTACGAGCCACACACAGTAACGCAACGCAGCCAGAAAAAAACAACACACGACAAAATCCAAAAACAGTGACGAAAATCATGTCGAGGATTAAAATTATGAGCACATGTGCAACGTGAAGAAACCGCACAAAAATCCAATCCGTATAGAGAACAAAACAAAAACTTGCCCACTCTTTAACTCTTGATATCCACTTTAAAATTGATGTGTGTGTGTGTATGTGTTTTCGAAAATAACAAGCGAACGACACACTCTGTTCGATGCACTGTTATTTTTGGATAGCATTTGAAATGTTGAATGTGTCATCGGATTTCAGATTTTGTTTTTTAAGGTAGTTTTTTTCTATTTCTCTCTCTCTCTCTCTCTCTCTCTCTCATTGGTGTTGCCTCCTCTCGATTGCTGTTGGCTTCGTTCTCAATTTGATTGATTTGGAATGTGGTTTTCTGCATGATTTCAAATTGCGCATAATTCAATCATTCGGTCGATCAATTGGTTGCATTCCATTTTTTTTGCGTCCCCATATTTGCATAAGCCTGATGCTGGTTTCGGGTGGCAATCGTTCCATCAACACTTCCGTCGATTTTAAAACCATCAATGTAATTATTTATTCATTGATTGAACGTGATGGAAAAATAATATCATTGCATTTTTTATTCGTCCTCACTCTCCTAATGAAGTGACTTTTATTATTGTCGGCCCACCTCAGCCTCACAGAAAAAGAAACAAAAAACAATCGATTTTTCTGTTTTAAATAATTTGTAATGAAACTTACACACGATGTGGCTGTACTTAAGCACACGTTCATCGCATATGATTCTCATGCCTAACGGTTCTGTTATTCGGTTTGTGCGCGTGTATGCAAAAGCGCCTCAGTTTCCATATTTATGAGCTTTGATGTCAACGCTCGATGACATACATAAAGCCACAACAATTCAAAACATTTTAGACTCTTTCAGTGTGTTTTTTTTTATAATGTACTTATAAAGCGAACGAGTGTGAGAGAGAGAGAAAACCTTTATTGTCTACTATGTTGCCAACTTCCATTTGAGTGAATTGCAAAGGCGAAACCGAACCAATTGGCTGGTGTATCTATCGCGTTCGCTGCAGAGCCTTTATTACTTTGGTTCACCATAAATGTGCATGCTACATTTACTATATATACATGGTGGCTAAAAACGAATATGCATATTGAACTCGTGCTACCATATCTATGTTCTTTGGCGTATGTGTCTATGAATCTACTGTATATATGGAGAGAAAAAAAAAATCGATTTTGCCTCTGTGCTGCTGCTGTGTGCACGATTTTGTCCAATAAAGCATTTGCCACCACAACATTCTGAGAGAGTTGACTGACATGCGGTTAAGCAATTTTTCGTTGCACTTTGTAATTAAAATTCTCCATATTTGCAGCATAGTTGTCGTTGTTGTTTGAGTGTGTGACAGTTCTTAAGCCATAAATTACATTATTGACTTTAATTGAGTTTTGTCTAACGATTTTTTTTCTTCTCTTTTTGTGGATTTCAGGTGTTGTGCGGATAAATTGACCTTTCAACGAACGATTTACGGACCATGTGCGATTCAGCGAAATTCATCAAACGTGATCAACATATCCAAATCGCACTAAATTACTAAAAAGCAACAACTTCAACAGAGAAAACCATTTTCAACAACCCGCAGAGACAAAAAAAAATAAAGAAGCAAAGAAAACGAAAGTGAATACCGACGAAAAAAAAACCGAAAAATTAATCAACTATACACAAGCACCGCATGGAAGGGAAGAAACAAAAAATTCATTTGTGACAATGACTCACACACATCAGACAAAAAAAAAGCGAAAAAACTTTGAGTAGAAAAACAAACAAAAAAACCATCTCTTCAAGGCTTCACTTGAATATGCAAGTCGAAACAGAAAGAAAAATGTAACTAATATTTAAATATTTTATTTATTATTTTTATCTTGTACAAAAGAGAAATAATAGGAAATGAAAAATTTATTAAACCCGATGAAATGTTTATTTTAACGATCCTAACATATTTGAATGAGTTGAAGCAAGACAGAAAACCAGCGAAAACGGAAAGCATTTTCGACACAAAATGGAACTACTATGTAGAAAGAGAGTGTTTATGTGAAACAAACTCGAAAAAAAACGAAAGAAATATTTGATGATAGGCAACGCGAGTGCGTATGCAATGATATAAAAAAAAAAAAAATAACAACTGAATTTAAAGTTGATTTGTATGGAATATGGGCCCATAGGACTCAATTAAATAGTTTATCGTATTTCAAGTAAAACATTAAAAAAAAATAACAACTGAAATTGCAAAAGATTCATATTTAAAAAATGTATAAGATGTTTTCGCGAGTTCAGAGAAAACAATACACCACGATAAGAAACATACCCCCACAAAATGCACAAAACGATAAAATTTCTCTTTGAAAATCATACCACCACCAACACATACACGTCTTGAATGAACAAAAGCCAGAGCAAAATATAAAATACGCATGTATATTGGAAAGTAGCCATTTACTTGTCTTTGATATCGATGCAAACCAACAGCAACAACAATAAGCGGAAACTTTTACAACTCAGACTGTGTAAAATGTAATTTGTTTTTGAACAGACAAAAAAATAAATAAATTATATCGAAGAAAAATTCAACGAAACAAATGAAAACGAATTTTGTTTTCTGAAGTCCCACTCCCTCCGTAGCAACTGATTTCGAACGCTCGCGATGATATTTGTTCGATCTATTGAATCTAATTTCAATATATTTTGAACAGAGACCCAGTAGTACGTTTGTGTCAATTCAATTTAAACTTTTTCGTTTCATTACAATAACAAGAACCTTACATTAGAAAACAAACCATAGAAACTTCGCTAAAACAGAAGCCACATCATCCACCATATTAAAATAAACAGACGAACAGAATCAAAAACATTTAACTAAAACGTCGCTAAATTTAACAAAGCGAATTATGTACATAGACAGGAGAAAGATGAAAAATAAAAATAAAATTCAAAACAGGAGCAAATCTCTTTTGATATAAACAAACAATTATATTCTGAATGAGATTTCCACCGCACGAACCAAACGAACCATCGTTACGGTGTCGCGAATACAATAATTTGATAAAGCACAACCATTTTACTCTTTTGTCCGAATGCATTTTTGCCACTCGGTCGATCTCGAGCTAGCAGTTCTATTGAGCGCCCCCTGGTGAAATTGCTTGGAATAAACAATTTTTTGAAGAAAAACCAGTTATCACACGTGAAATAATAAATAGGTCGTAAATAATCAGACAACAAGTTATGAAAAAAAATGAATAAAAAACAAAATCAAATAGATACAAAGAGCAAAAAATGCAAGTCAATGTAATTAAATTAGGGATTTCGTGAATTTTATAGCCGAACGACTCTCACACAACAACCATTCATTCTCACTCACACACATACATGCTAATTGAAACCAGATGAAACAGACGATTGTTTTTTTTTTGGCTTTACATTAAGGCTTTGAAACGAAGTAAATCAGCTGTTTTCTTCAATTTTTTTTTTTAATTTGTCCTTTTTTTGCATGATTCCAACAAGAATTCAATGCACGATGTATGAGAATTTTAAGAAAAATAATCTGCATTTTCTTGCTTTCTTTCGAATATGATGTGAGAGATGACAACACACGCAAAAACACATTTGTGGCCATAATAATGACATGTTTCAAATCGATTTTTTTTCTGCATTGTTAATTGTTTGATCCTCATTAATAAGCAACATGCAACCGTATGCATTTTTAATGTAAATTAGAGCGAGAAATTTCTTCAATCTCATATCCTCCCCCAAGCACATAGCAAGAAAAGTGTCAATGTGTGTTTGCGTGCATTTTTCTTCATTTCAGTATTAATTGTGCGACAATTGCGTGTTGTGGCATAGCCACTAATTCATCGATAGCTCAATCGGCCACACGCACAATCAATCGTGTTCCCAAACCGAAATTGAATCACAGCAGTAACAATAATTAAATTTAATGAGGAAAAAAACATCAATTTTATGCAACAACCAACATCTTTGATATAAAACAACCAACCAACAAAAATTTAAACTTTACGAAATATATTCAACAAAAAAATACGCACGTTCATAACATTAAACCCAATTAAATGTATTGAAGAAGAAAATTTTTCTCACCCACAACAACACACAATTCTTGTCATCGTTCTCTTTTTTGATAATAATCTAAATTGTATTGATATAGTTCTGTATCTTCGTAGCAAAACAAAAACCAAACAATAAAAAATATATGGAAATTTCATTAGAAAAACCACGTAAATTTAAGTAACTCTCAAAAAGAAGAAAACTCTTAACAAATTGTATTGACTTAAAAAAAAAAAATTTGAATTGCAAATGTGTTTGCTTTCTGTTAAATTAGGGAAGAAAAGAGAAAGATAGATTCACTTTAATTTTTTTTATGAATACCTGTGATTGTCATATGTATATTGATGAAACCAAGATGGCCATTCTTGGTTAAACCAAATCCTACGTAGCCAGACCAATATTTTAGTCTAACTTCAAGCACTTTTGGTTTGCAAAATAGTGAAATTTGAGAAAAAATAGAAATGTTTCGTCTAGTTCCAAATTGAATTTCATTTTCACGTTGAAAATCCCTCTAGAATTGTTGAAATGAATTGGAAAGAAAAAATGTGCTTTATCATTTGTCTCCTCTTGTCAAATATTGAATTACGTGATCAGTTTTTCTTTTTGTATGTGTATGGCTTTAGTTGTTTTTTTTAATAGAGCAAATGACAAGCAAATCTCATTTTAAAAAAATGGTATGCAATTAACAATGACATAATATACGTGCAGTGTTCGTCGAACACACGTACAATGCATACCCAGAGAAAGAAGAAAAAAACAAATCCTATGCACATTGTTCATCAGTCTATCTCTATTGAAAAAAAGTTATTTAATTGGTCGATGTTAATTTGTCGAGACTGTCGCGACTTTCGATTGTGATTTAAATTGTATCCCCTCTTTCTTCGCTGTTTGTTTCCAAATTCAATTTCTTTTTGAATTTCTTCAATGAATATATAGCAAATTCATTAAAAAATCTTTTTGGCATGTTGAGCGTGCATACATTTTTTCATACCAAATGAATCAAGTATATAAATGACACCGCACGCTTTTTTGTACTAAATTTTGTCTATTTCGCATTTTTATATATTTTGAACCAAATAATTAAAAAATAACGAAAAATTTGAATAAACAATTTTAAGAAAAGAATTTAAAAAAAAACTCTTTGTAAAAATCAAACCCAGCAACAAGATGAGGTGAAAGAAGCATGTATGAAGGGAAACATTTTTAGTGGAAAGTTTATTATAGTAATCGATAGAGGGTGAGAAAACAAAATGTATAGAAAAGAAAAGAATCAACTAAAGTTATATTGAATATTGTACATGTAGTCCTATTCCATACATTCACTCACTCACTCTCACATACACACCCCTTCCTCAAATCACATGCATAAAGACGCGAGACGTGTTCTTTTTTTCCCCGAATTAATCTGTTTCAGGAATAAATTTTAGTAGAAATTATATATTATGAAGACATATACTTATACACACAAACACACACAAACAATCCACATAAAATATTTAAATGACAATGCAATTAGAGCGCAGATTTATTTATACAAATACGTTGAACATACGCGCGCGCGCGCTTTTGTTCCGTTTCCGAACAAATATGAGCAAAGCGTGTTTTTATCGTGTGACAAATCGATCCCGTCTTTTTATGAAAACACACCATTCTTACTCATTTTTGTTGACATTATTTTTGGTTCTTTTTGATTCGACGGGTGGATATGGCCTTTTCGGGTAATTAGTATCCTCATTCGTTTACCGTCATGGAATAATCTCCACGGATTCATTACTTCCGGTAAATGGATAACGATACTTAATTTGTGTGTGCCTCATGTATGATTGCAAGAAAAGACAGGTGATTTATTGACCCTAGAAACAACACTAACAGTCAGTCATAAATTGACATGGTGATTACAAAAATAACCACACAAAAATGAACGCTGACAGAAAAAAAATCGAATCCATTGCATTAATTTGAGTTTATTGAAACCACCACCCAGAAAAAAAAAACGAGCTAAAATCAGTTCAATCGATTTGTGTTCTTCTGCATTTGTATAAAGTAGACCCAATATAAATGTACTAGGTGTATCAGTGTATATCCAATGTAAAAACATTTTTATTGATATTTGTTTGAATGTTCATAGCTTCACCCATAAAAACCAAAAAAAGAAGAAGATGAAGAAAAAAATAATTATGAACGAAGTCATCTAATGAACTACATAACACAACAAAGTAAAGAAAAAACCCTATGCAAATCACTTGAGTCAAACAGTGCAAACAGCAGCAGCAGCAGCAGCAGCAGCAAGTAGCTAATAACATAAAACATAGAGAAACCATTCAAAATGATATGACTGACAAGAAACATTTCATTCGATTTAAAAACGACAAAAAACCAAGGCGAAGAAGGAGAGTTTTTTTTTTATTTCTTTCCTGCGATGTCTCTTTTTGAACGGTTTTTTGATAACAAAACAAAAACAAAAGAAGAAACAAAAACAAAAGAAAATTCTTTTGACTTTCTATTCAAATATCGCCCGCATCCGACTATTGATTCGTATCGATTCAAAAAGGAACATTCAAAGATTTCATTTGAAAAATACAAAGAAACATTTAATAAAGAAACAAACGTAAGAAATAAATGTAAATTTCATGTGATGTGCAAATAGCCGTAGACATTAATTAAACAAAAAAAAACAAACTTTTCAAATAGAATTCGAATATGATTGTCATAAACAGTACCTTAGAAACACACGACAAAAAAAAGAAGAGCTTCTTTTACATTTTTTTGTCTAATTTAACATTTTTTTGTTCTTTGTTTATGTCATTCCTTTTTCCGAATCATACGATGAGGTCAGAGCAAAATGGATTGCCACCAATATTTTCGGAATGAAACACAATCCAAATTGAGATCAATCGATGAGAACTGCGTGTGTGTTAGCCATGATTCTCATGTTTGGGCCCAACGGGCGTGCACCACATTGCTCACACACACACACACACACCAATTTTCGAAAGGGCCCGACAACACGACACGGGCGCATCTATTCAGTCAATAGGATGTTTGCATTTCGCCACACAAAAAAACAAAAAAATGCATAACAGATAAGCGAAACGAAGAAAGAATCAAATTGATTCCATGCCCATCGATAGGAACTAATTGTGTTTTTCACCAGCAACAAAAACAAGAAACTATAGAGAGAAACAAGAAACCTGTTAAGTACATTTAACTAGAAGAAAAGACAAACATAACAAATGAAATATTCATCGATTTTAATATTAGCTTACATTTTTTTCGTTTCTTGTGTTTTTTTTTGCGTGTATAAAATTAATCTATAGAAGAAAAAACAAAAACAATTTTTTTTTGTATTTACTTTCGGTTTTCTTTGTGTTCTTCCTTTTTTCTTTCGTCGTTGGCGGCGTTGATGAAGAAAAAAAAACATTTTTCTGTGCACTTTTTTTTACAACTTTTTAATTTTTTTTTTGTCTTTTTATGATTTTGACTTTAATTTACGGTTTTATTCCAATTTAATTTTTACTATCATACTTGTAATCTTTTTTCACATATTTGTATAGATTGTCTTTTTTTTTAACAAACAAACAAACACACAAAAAAAACGATATAAAAAAATATATTGATAAAAAAAAATTGAAAAAGCAAAGAAGTAAAACCATTTTAATGTCATCAAATAACATCAAAAGTAGAAACAACAACAACAACAACAACAACATCAACAAAGAAGAGGGAAGAAAACACAATTCAAGAAAACATATTATGATGGATAGTAATAATTAAATGAAGAAGATGAAGATGAAAAAAAAACGATAATATTATGTGTAAAGAAAAATGTGATCTCCTAAAAATTACATTATAATGGAAACAAAAAATATGACGATGGAAATGGACATAAAACTGACAAAAAATACAATACACTGTATGATTTATAATGATGATGGACATACTGGAAAAACTAAAAAAAAACACATTGGAAATCAGAGACAGAGCGGGTGTGCGCATGCGTGCAATTCGATTTATTTTAATCATTGTGAGTATCCAGCTCGCAATGTATTTCTGTGTGCATTGGTCAATGAAAAAGTTGCGTTGCACACACTGATCTATCTGATTCAAATCCAAGTGACAAAAAGTTATGCATGAAAAAATATATATGAAAAAAAAAAACACTATATACTATAGAGAAAAAAAAATTGCAGAAAAGAAAAAATCAACACAAAAAAAAACACACACACAACAATTAATGAAAATGAAACAATTTATGGGAAAAAATGAATTTACTTTCAGCGAAAAATTATCATGTTCAAACGGTCTCTTCTATTTAGTTCAAATTTGGTATGCACTGTGACTGAGACTGTTGCTCCCACTGTGCACCCACAGATTTTTGACTACTGAATTTAGTCGAACATCGAATTATATTAATCTAAATGCAATGATACCGTCTTCACACTACTGGCAACAATTTTTGAAGAAACACAAAGAACAAAAATTTATTATGATGATGATGGAAATACATGTAATTTCTCGCTCCTAGTAATGTTTAATGGATAAAAAAAAACAACAAAAAACAAAAAATTAATTGATATAAATTTATAAATATATATATATATATATATATATATAACTTACCTTGAATAATTGCAGATTATAATATTAATGATAATAAAAAGAAACGCATATTGAAAAAATTATAAAAAAAAAATCCGATTGCCTTTTATTGCCTAAGCTCTATTTGGAGTTCGAAGAATTTGTTTTTCTCTCTTGTTATTTGAATTGGTCTGGTCGCCCACGTTCTTTTTTAGCAGTAGAAACCTTGCAGATTTGGTTTGGATTGTTGTTTTTATTTTGGTTTGGATCATGTTTTGTATATGCCGAATCGAGAATACAATGAAGCGCCTACTGCATATAAATTATGATCCTCTATGTAGTGGCATCTGGCTATGGGTAAGGTATATCGACTTTAAAAAACTCTAAACAGCTTATGTTCAATGTCGGTGGAGATAAATGAGAACGAGCGCTAGTCTATCTCGGACCGTTATTCGAATAATTTACGGCGTAGCTGCAGCAGCATCAGTAGATGCAGTAGCACAGCAGCTTTCAAAGGAACCAATCCAACTCAATTTTCAACTATTATCTGTAAAAAACATAATGAGCGAGAAAAATCAACATCGAGATGTTAGAGTCAGAGAGTCCCAGTTCATGTTATACGGCTATTATTTCAATCTGTCTTTGGCTCGGTCTCTATTTCTCCTCGTCTCTTTCTCTCTATCGCCAAATCAGTCTCTTTCTTTTTTCGCTTTTTTTTCCTCTTTCATTTCGCCATCTTTCACCCAAGCATCTGATATAGATTCGCAAAACGATGCAGCAATTGAATCAATGCTAGAGTCGATGTGTGGCATTTAATTTGTAATTTATTTATGGGTTAAATCATTCAACTTTCTAAACAAAAGCGACAAAACCCGAACGCAAATTTGTATATATACACAACGAGTGCATAGTCTCTGTATCTCAAATGCGGCTGCCTTTTTCTTTGTGCTGCTTTAAAATTGAATTGAATCGCTGTATAATCTCTCGTTTGCATCGCATTTCGGTGCGGAGACCGATGCTTTTGAGAGTGTGGCGTCGATTTCAGGCAAAGCAGAAGCAAACAGAAAACAAACAGCGTACTTTAATTCAGACCGAGACGATGGAGAGCGACGAACATAGCGAAATTTATAATTTCGATTGCTCGTTCAATCTGAATTACATGAATGCTGTTTTCCAAATGTGGATACGAATCAACACACCGAATGCCGAAACGCTTAACTCATTTGATTATCTTGTTCAACTTTCTTGCTGCATGGCACGGACTGAGACCCGAACACCTACTACACCCAAACAAATGCGGCGATACCAATTTCCATCCAATTTTTATTGAAAAATATGTGTTTTAATTTTCACCAAAACAGCTTTTCTCTCTCCTACTCTTTATCTCTGTCTCTCGCACTCTCTTTGTGCTTCTTTTACCAATTCCGCCGCAGCCTCGGCATCGTAAACAACAAAAGTAGGCACAAACAAAAGCAACAAATGAAAAATGAAATAAAATCGAGATCAAATTATGCGTATTTGTGTCTCCATGGCCCGCAAACATATCTATGATCATGTATCTCGTTCTCTCGCCACACAGACACTCAATTCTTTCTCTAGTTTGGCATTTGAAAATTGAGTGCGCGCGCGTTCGCGTATCACATACATTCTTTTTTTTCTCTATTTCGTTGTTTTGCTTTGTTTGTTGACACGGCACATTGATTTTCTTTTCAATTATTTGCTTTTCACACGATTTACCTGCAAACACGTGCAAAGCGTATTTTTTTTTGTTCAATTCGGGCTTTGTCTTCATGGCGAATAGAGCGTAGTCGATTCTCGTGTCATAAATGGCAGCGCCAATTGCAAATGAAAATTTCTTCAGGTGAATAATAGCGACAAACGAGGCATTTGGCCATTGTGTCATCCACAACTCAGCGAAGTGTGTGTCGGTGAACGTCTGTACTGTGTGTGTGTGTTCTATGCGGTGCGGGCGCAAATGAATTGAGGAAATGTATGGAAAATGGTCAAATGTACATTTGCAACAGAAAAATATCGCTTCGTTTATTTTGTCGATTTTTTTTAAAACATAATTATGCTCTTTCGTTCATTGTGCTAAACCGTTCGTCGGTCACCTTTGCGCCAAATCACCACACGGATCACACAACAAAAGGGCCCCCGATACTTTTTTCGATTATCTTTACTCCGGCTTCATCTCTCTCTCTCTCTCTCTCTCTCTCTCTTCTCTCTCTCTCTCTGTGTGTGTGTGTCGAGCGTCTGCAATTTAGAAATTTTCAATAATCATTCCAGTTCAATATAGAAACTCTTCTGTGGCTGTTGCTTCTGTTGTTGCCACAATGAAAAGGCCGATTGTGTTAGTTGCCATATTTTAGTATTCAAGCTCCAGTTTTTTTTAAATTTCCAACTCATGTTTGTTCGTCTCATTGCTCGTATATTTTCTCGGTATTCTTTTGTTATGATGCGTTTTTCATTTAGATGCGATAGTCCAACTTTCCCAACCGTGCTACACAAACAGTGGCACCCAAATAGAGTGTAACTTCCCGTCATAATGCAAATCACAATGCGATTTACACATTTTTCGTTTTTGCTTTGGTACATTCATTTAAATGCCAGCAGAATGTGAAGAGAAGAGAGAAAACAGCAGCACAACACAAACAGAGAGAAACAATATTTTCGCCCAGTTCGCTTGTTCTTTTGTGTGCCTGTGCATGTTCTGTGGGCTGCCTTTTCAATGCTGTTGCTGCTGCTGCTGCTGCTGCTGCTTCACATTCTTTTTTTTTTAGAATAATAATGGAATAATGCAAAATTACCGTATTGTACTTTTTAGAGTTTGGCTCTTTTGGTCTCATTTTGTTTTGTTAATATTTTTTTTGATTAAATCACCTTTAAATATGCAACATTTCACACAAACAAAACAGCAAAAAAGAACGTCCACAAATTCAAAACGCTTCAAACCAAATGGCGAACAACAGCAGCAGCAGCAGCAGCAGCAGCAGCAACAACAACAAAAAGAGCTAAAACAACATTTTCCGGCACACTTTCTTATCCAATCAGTGAATAAATGGTCGACAGCGTCACTTTATGGCTCGTTAAACTGTTTAGTAACCACTATTCTTATCGATATACAAAACGAAATCTCTTTCGGTTAAATTGTTGCTAAATTTTAAATGCGGAAAAAATCGACTTTTTATGAATATGATTCCTGATTCTGTCAATTCTAGCAATTAAATTTTAATTTATGTAAAATGCACCCAGTCATTTTTCATTGGCGTGAAATTTTATTCTATATCGCGTCGAAAATATCGACGAAAAAGACGAAACAAACGAACGAGACGAAAAAAAACGAAAAATGATGAGCGAAAGTTGTGGTAAAAGCTGCTTTGTTGAAATTATCATTAAAGATTTTAATCTGGTGAACAGAGCGAAATATGGTGAATGATTAGGATTAAAGACAACAATAGCGTGTGCCGCGTTCCCTCGCTATGGAAAGCACAAAATATACACACAGCCAGCCACTGCACATAATGCCAAATTATCGATCAAAGAATGAAAACAGAAAAAAAACCCTTCGATGCACACAACTGCATATCAAGCCAAACTGTGG
Source organism: Sitodiplosis mosellana (assembly GCF_009176505.1). NCBI lineage: Eukaryota > Metazoa > Arthropoda > Insecta > Diptera > Cecidomyiidae > Sitodiplosis > Sitodiplosis mosellana. Next base: position 2,689,172 of record NW_022595245.1, read on the forward strand.
CCCTGTCTCGACTTGTTTGTTTATTCGTTGGCTGTTGTTGTTTTTTCTCGCTCTTCTGTAATCCAAAGTCTAGACATATTTCCATGTATGAAAATTCTGAAGCCTTCATTATGCATCGGTTCGGTGTACCGGTATCTCATTTCATTCCTTTTCATTTCTCTGCGCTTTTTTCTCTCGTCTTGTTCTTTGTTTTAATACGACGAGACAACAAATAACGATTCCACTGAATAATTCCCTTGCAATATGTCGCTTTCATAGGCAAATATTCAAAAACATTTCTCCCAACTAACGGAACGGTACATGCTACACACTTTGGTCTTTCCTTTGTAGCACTGTGTGTGTGTGTGTTTGTTGATTGATTGTGTGACTTGGAATGTAAACAAGCCAAACCTTTGCACAAAATCATTACAATTTTTTTTATTTGCGGCTTTTCATTCGATTTATATTTGCAACATATTGACGAAATGCAAATGTATGTTCATTAAATCCAAGTCGCATTCATAAAACGGACTTTTTTTCTTCTTCGCTCTTTGTATGTGTACCGATAAATGTCATGAGCCAGCTGACTCTCGAACGGTATAAACGATTGATTTTAAAGGTCTTTTCACTGCGTCAAACTGTGTATCATTTGGGAATGAACTCGATTTTGAACGTACGTTTTCGTTTATATATTGAATGAATTGAATACCAAAATGCTCATTTACGAAATATGTTACTATTTTCGGTTCAACACGCTAACCATCATCGATGAAGAAGAAACGCTGCACAGTAACAAGTTGGATGAAGCATTTCTGAAATGAATTTCCAGTGAAATTTGTCGAAAAACAAGGTTGTTTATTCCTTCGAAATGATTTAACTTGAAACATTGGCCCTTAAAGCCTCTTCAGTTTCGAAAATCTCCTTCAAACGGAAAATGTTGGTATTTTCTATTAATTTTCTTCGAGTGCTTTGTTTTGAAAACTGTTCCATGAAAACGCTTAAGATGATCCATTGGGGATTGAAAATCCCACATTCGATGACGTCGAATGGTATGTTTGTTCCATCCATGGTACCGGTTTAGTAAATAGATACTACAGTTATTACGAAGTTCATGAACTTCAAATATTCCAAACATTATTGAAAAGTTCGAATACCTATGTCACTTTATAACAGTTTCATTGCGAGCAAATGTTCAAAGAGCTACGAAAATCGATTGATCCCTTTGATCCAGTGAAGAGCAAAAATTCACATCGCTGTTGGTCAACAAAAAGCCATATCAATAACATTTCAGAAGATTTTTTGCACCCACATTCTACCGTGCAAATATCGGTGTTTCATACAAAAACGCTAATTTTTTTAAATGAAAAACGCTTCTACTATGAAAAAGAAACTCTGTTTCTATGCAAAATTGGCAAAAAAAACCATTTCTCTAGTAAAAAATGTGCAAAAAACACATTTTTCCCAAGCAAAGAGCGTTTTTTACACCATCTGCAGACAATAATATCGCCAGTTCATAGGCTTTTTCCTCTTATTACCATACCTTTTCCACCTAAACTCATTTTGCCGTGTGTACGAATCGCACAAACAATAAAATGCATGTATGCAAAAGTGCCGAATGGAAGTAGCGTTCGTCAACTGTTAACATTTGAGTATTAACTTCAGCACCGTATGATTTTGCAACGAAAACCGTATGATTTTTTTTATCATTCCAATCGCATTGCTGCTCAATTTCGTTTATCTCTTTGTTTCAGCCTTTAATGTTGAATATAAAGTGAACCGTTTCTTCTTTTTTTTTTACAACAATGTTTTCATGTTGTTTTGTAAGCGATTTTTTTTGTATTTTGTTTTCGCTTCGATACAGAGAAAGAGATTAAAGCGAATTATTATTATTAGTTTGATAAATGAAACCAGCGAGATTGATTAAAGCAAAATGAAAAAAGAAATAATTCGTTGGAATTGATTTCAAAACGAAATTTGGACAAAAAAATATTCGAATTCGCTCTATATATGTTAAAGGTTTTGCTGAGATCAGCTGATGCCGGTCAAACCGTTAGACTGGAAACACTATTTCGCGGATTGGCGATTTACGAAACAAAAGGCGTTTAAATTCCAACGGTGTGTCAACAACAGCTAGCATCATAACGCTCTCGTTTCTATAATTTGTACGTCGATTGCATTATTATTGTTAATGAGTTAGAAGTGCATGTCAATTATAGATGCATTGTTGGGCCAACAGTGTTGGCAGAAAAAAACGATTTTGCATGAAATTTGCTTTTGACATTTTCTAATTGGATTTTCGTTTGATTTACGATCGACACTCGAAACGAAGCGTTTCATATCATCACTCTTTTTGTGTGTGTGCGATTTGTGGTTGGCGGTAAATTATGATTGTTCAACGGACGCTTGGTGTAATTACGCTTGCCATTCTTATTCAAACATTGATACATAAATTAAATGGCGTGAACAAAACCAAACACATCGACGAACAAAACGGGCTGTTTTTTTCTATCTTTTTCTGGTTGCCATTGCGGTGCGCGTTTTTTAATGAGTATTATATGTTCAATTGTTGCTCACAACGGAGCCGGAATGAGACCGAATTCAATCACAGCAAACATTAAAAACCTCGAATACGTGAAAAATTCATCGACGCCACTCCAACACTGTATAGATACTGGAAACGGTAAACAATTGTTGGCAAATGATGTTGGATGGGCGCAAACAAAAAACAACAGCAACAGTTCGACACTACAATAATACTAACAACAGCGACAAAAAAGAGACAAACAACGACACTAAATTAGTTTTTTTTCTCGTGTATAAAGTGTGTACAGTAAACGAAAATGGGCAATGTTCGATGACTTGAATTAATTACTTCGAAATGAAGTGTATGTATATATTTGACCATTTTAAGTGTGCTGCGTAGCCAAATGTATTGTGTCGCTCAGTTCTCATTTTGAGTGCTGTTATTTTTAACAGCCACAGAGCGAGAGAAGAAAAAAACAGATGAAAATATATTTAAAATTTTGTGCACGTTCGCAAGTGCAATGTGTTTGCATTGTACATTGCACAGCCATAAAATGCGTTGTTGTGTTTGCTCATATGAAAAAAAAAAAACAAAAACTTTGCGCACTTTTTGACAAACATTCGCAGCACCAATCAAGCGAACCACGAATTCGCACAACCAACGAACGGTGCACCACACATTGATTTTACATAATTTCACATGAATGAACATCTTTTGTGTGTGTGTTGTACTGTACATTCGCCCCATTTTGTTTATCGGACGACGATAAATTTAATTCTTTCAACTGTAAAACAGCACAAAAATATTGATAAAGATCGCGTAAAACGGTCGTAAAAATATATATTCACACACAGATACGGCCGATGGCAATGATCGTTGAATCAAAAATAAAAAATAAACAGAAAAAGAATCTAGAGAGGTGAACGGTTTTTCATGACGAGCCACAACACAATCCAAACAAACAATCGATCGATTCGCAATTCAAATTGAAATGAGGCCCATGCAGCACATCACAGTCGGCCGATTGATATGAAAAACCGCTTTTCAACGCTCAGACGTTTATCTTTTCGAGCCGCGCGGCATTTAAAATTCATAATTCGATCTAGATTTTAACCTATTGACTGTACACAATTGTCGGTTTGATTTTTTTTCCTCCTCTTGTTCGAATGAACGACGCTCGTTTGCCTAGCCACGATGCAAACTCCCGGCCAACTGAGGTCAAACGATCAATTTATCTGATTTAAAGTACATAATAGCTCGAAAGAGATAGATTGCTTTTTCATACCGTTTTCAAATAAAAAAAAATCCAATGCATTACAATTCAACTATTAACAAATCATTTTCCTTGTTTCGAAGAGCGTATCGAATGGAGAAAAAGGTCCACACAGTTGAAAAAAAAAACTCAGAAACTTTGTATGAGCCGAATGCTAGTTCTTTTTTATTGTTATCACAAGGAAATGAATTTCAATATTTCGGCAATGCTTCCGTGTCGACGTAACATCGGCTGTATATCACAGCGGTGACCATATACAGAATGAATGCATTGAATATCAATCAGATGAAATGAGGAACTGCAGATTAATGGTTTTTTATGACTGAACTTGCCTATGGGCGCTTTATAACGGCAACAAAAAAAAGACAATCGCATTTGATTTGTTTGAAAGACAAAACAGTTTTTATTCCACATTTCGCCTTTGTTTCACTCACTCTATCTCTATCTCTCTCACATTGATCTCTCTCTTCTCTGTTTCTCTGAGTGAGTTGTTTCTCTGTATAAAATCCGTTCTCGAACGGTATCAAAATGATAAAATCATTTATCTACCGACCAAACCACAATGCCACGAAAAATTAAAAAAAATCTAGCTGCGAACTGAATAAATCGGCAATTCAGATTAAAAAAATTAACGATTTTCAGCGAATAATCGTTGATATTCATCTACGTTGAAAATAGATTGGCCACAGAACGGAACACTCGGCATTCTTATTTGAATGATATGTCCAGCAAAAAAAAACAAAATCTGCGTGCGGACAAAGCAGCTGATTGATGTGCAAATGGATGCGTTCGGATCCTTTTCCTATCACAGAGTAGCTATAGCCCTGTCAATAGACATCTCGTGAATATCAATGAAACACAACGAATGCGCAATAAACAATGGCATGCGTAATAAACGGGCGTCGAGTAGCGTGAGTTTAAATTAGCATCGATTAGTGCAGATTTCTATATTATTCTTTTTATAAATGGAAATTAGCGGCACAATTCATACAAGATTAATGGAGAAACAGAGAAATTAACGGCTATGGGGATTGATTTTTTCATTGCGAAATACTACGTCGTCGCTGTCGTCAGCAGAGTGAAGAAAAAAATCGAGTCAGAAATAGATCTTGAATGTGGGAATTGTCAGATTGTGCAATTGAAATTTCAAATCAAGATAGTATTGACGTTAGATTTTGCGCTCGATTTACAGTTTCACCCAAGAGAGTTTCTACACACAATTTAAAAGTCGGTTTTGATTCCAGCAATTGATTGCGATTGGCTGTACGACTTGGGACTTTGAACAGCAACATAAATGCGAATGCGCTCGTCGTTGTCGTCATCGGTTGTAATGAGCCATTACTAATGGCAATGTGCTGTTTATGCAAAAAAAAAGAAGCGGATCGATCGATTTGAAATACAGTAAAACTGTTGTTATCTGTGATTTGCAATCGATTTCCATTTTTAAATTGATTTTAATTGCAATTTATGTAAAAAAAAAGACAATCCGTAATTGTATCGTCGCGTTGATTCGGAGTTGAATGCCGCCATCGCACATTGGCCGCGCACTACTTCCACATCATCTGGCGAATATGAATTGTATATTCACACAGTGGCACATAGTTCATTAGAAACAGATTTCTCTAATTAAGCGAAAATTTAAAACGTTGCACAACGAAATTCGGATTCGCCGTAAAAAAAAAAACACAGCCACAGAAAATTTACATTTTGATGTAAATAAAAGTTCTTATGCTTACACATGTGCGCATATTTGCTCAGTCAAATGCTGATGCTAGTGGTGCTGCTGCTGTTGGAGTCCGGGACTGTTGTTTGTGCTCACAACTATCACAACATACGATTAAAATATTTTAAATGCGCAGAACGCAAATGTCGATTAAGTAAAGCGAAAATAAAAGAGAACAATCATCATCTGCGGCAGCAGTAGTCGATAGGCCGTGTGCAAGCCGTGTGACGTACATATAAACACAAGTGATAACACACAGCGGCTACAACTGGAATACACAACATGCCACGCAAATCGTTGTTTTCTTCTTCTTCTTGCAATGAATACGTAAATGGATCCCTGGTTCTTATCATCATCATGCAAAAAATGCACACACCGAGAGAGAGAGAGAGAGAATGAAAAAAATAGCGCAAACAAAAGCTTCATTTTATAAAAGTAGATATGTTCATGAACCGTCGTGGTCTTCGTCGACGACGTTAATGCAATTAAATCGACCGTATTCGTTTAACAAGCATAAGGTTAAGCGATAAACTCACATACATACGGCTTATCCAATTGATTCGCGCATTTGCATGTTTTGCTATACACTACTTTACTAACTATAGATATACATCTAGTTTTGCTGCTAAAGACTCCCGTTCTGCTTCTCCATGGTGTGTGTGTATATATAGGAAATAAACAGAGAAAAATAAATATTTGGACAACGCACACATGTTCGAACCCATGCAAACGAAATGAAAGAGACACAAACAAACGAGTGAAAAAAATCACACGTCATACACAAAAGATTCAATGGGCTTCCTTCATCTTCGCAATTTTTTTGTTCGATAATATTTTTTTTGCAAGCTCAAATCAATACAAAAAAGCGACTCGATCATTTTGTTGTCTTCAATGAAAGAACGTTTCATTCACCTCGCAGAAAAAGCACTTCAAGTGATATGGGCATAATAATTTGCGACTACTTCAACATACATATCCGTTCGTATTCGCTTGCCTTATCGTCAGATTTTGGCGAGTTCGAAAAGAAATTCGAAAAGTGGTTGTCAAAAAATCGAAGAAAAAACTGCTGCACGCCCTTGAAGAATCACATGGAAACAAAATTCGATGTGAAGACGACCGTTTAAAACGGCTATTGAAGCAGCATTGTTCAAATACTCATTATTAAATAACATGATTTGGTCATTTTTACTGCGTCATCATTTCCTTGGGAAGCGCAATGAGAGCAACAAAAAAAATGAAGTAGAGCGGATGTTCCAAGTCATTGATTTGAAGCCTGTAAAATCCTTCCTTCCAATGAGACCAAGCACATGCTCTCTCGTTCCGCATTCATCGCTTCGCAATCAATCGATCAAGTGTGTTGTCACACATTAACGAACTATGTGCGGGATGCAACACGATGCGGAACCAATGAAGATTTAACAACAAAACGAAACAGACAACGAAAAAATTGACTGCACGTTTTTAAAGTCAATTAAATTTTTTTTCTGCTCATTTTTTTGTTTCGTTCGTGCTGAGGCTCTAATTGAAGCCTATTGGATTTCAATAGCAAATCGCAATGACTGGAATTGTATTCCATTGTTTTGTTTCCATATATATATAGAAATCATCGTTTTGTATGCTTCGTAGCAATGCTTCACTTCGTTCATAGGTTACAACGCATTGTTGTAGTGAATGAACGTGCTTTTTTTCACTCTGAATCGGCGTGTGTCTCATTGACACAACCGCATTACTAGATGGCCGTTGTCAATTTCACACCGCGTGAACCGTGCTCGTACAAATGCTTTATTGCTTTCAGCGATACTGATATGAGGCTCGTATCACTAAGCCGGAGTTTAGTTCACTCAGCTTTGTTAGATGACACTTACCACGTTCGAAACATATGTTGTGTGTGTATCGGTTTGCGAGTGTGTGCGTATATGTTGTGAGAGATTGTCTTTGTTTCGTTTTGATCTTGTTTCTTCATTGTCATTTGAGACATTTTAGCGCATGAATTCGCAATTTCAACGTGAGCCTTTGTTTCAAACCAATTCGAATTTAAGAAAAAAACACACACATTCGATTGGTTTCAGTGAGTTTGTTGTTGCCAATCAAACTGTTATCGCATTTCAGGCGATTTTATTTCGGTTGTATTCGTGTGCCTTTATCATTTCGTGAATTGCGATGCCCTCGATAGTAATTTATTGAGCAAAATGACGGCGACGACGATGAAAAAAACCTCAACTCAATTGTGCCATTTACTCAGAAACATCATAAATTGTGAGACGGGGGTTTTGCATGAAGTCGAAACTCTGCACATTGTTTTTTTTTTCTCGTTTGATCGACATTTCGGTTCACCTAAACTTTAATTTAACTCGCATTTGATATCATGCGCCTGCTGCTACTACTGAAAACCCCTAGCCAAATTCAATGGAAATATAGTCATCAGATATATACAAAGTTCGATTTTCATGCTACTTGAAAATCGCGATCATACATTACTACACATATATGAGGTCCAAAGAGTAGCACCAGATAAACGAATGGAACAAAAAATCACGCAAAAAATTACCCACGAAATTCACATTTAAAATTAAATTTTTTTTCGGTACGGAAAGAAAACGTGACGGAATAAATCTTTTCAATGTTCTTTTTTTTCCCTGTTCGTTCGTTCGTTTGACTCTCCAAAGTCGATTTATGGGTATTTCATTGGCTGCATATTGATTGTTTGTTTGAATTGAAAATTATATTATTTTCTAAGCCATTCAGATGTGAGCATAATTGTTCGACCGCAGAAGTATAAATAAATGATCCAACTGAAATCGATCGGAATAATGCCGAATAAGCCATAATAATAATTTGAACATTTCAAAGGTCTATGGAGAGAGAGAGAGAGAGAGAGAGAGAGATAAAGGCAGTCAAGAGCACGATGAATTGCAATTGGCTTTGGCTGAATGTTTTCGAATGGATTTGATTTTCTAAAGCAAACCACCTAAATGGCGATGGTTTTAGACTGAAATACACAGTTTGAACAGAGTTTGGTGTGAAACTCTTCAGAGAGCAAGATGTAGATGTGCTGAAATGTTAAGCATAAATTAATATTTAATTGCATTAAAAATATTGGCAAAGTAGAAATGCTCAAATCACCATGTTCTATCGATCTATTTATCTGGCCTAACCAAAGTAGTGAGCAAAAAAGAATATCGAGCAAAAAGTCGGGTGAATGTTGAAGTAGAGCATTGCAAAATTGTTCACGTGTTATTTTCATCTCTCCTCTCCAGTTTCTTGGAATATATCAATTAAAGTTCATCTGTGTGCCGTTCTGTGATGACTTTGAATCGCTTGTTTTCTAGCATCGATTTTTTTTCTTCTCTTCTGCTTCTTTGATTTGAATCGAAATATAGTTTATAGCTTTCTATGATGTTGCTGCAAGCGTTCGCTTGTGAACATACACTTCACGAGTAATTATTGCGATGTACGTTTGCTCTCGGTTTGCTGAGCACACACACACACACACACGCCAATCGAATTTGATTTTGAACTTAAAACCTGAATATTATGATCAAAAGTGCAATTTTATCTAACATTTACATGCTCTTCGCCTCTCGCTCTCCTTTCTCCCAATCTTTCTTCCCCCCAGTGCACGTGTGCACACTGTTTGAAGTTCATTGGGTTTGTGTTTTTTGCGGCTTACTTGCTTCGTTATTAGTTTCTATTGAGCGGAGTCGCAACGCATAGTCTTCGCCACTACTTTTCGATTTTGCATTTCTCTTTTTATTACCTCGGGTCAATCAGCCGCGGTTGATGTTTAGCAACAAATAAAAGACGAATGAAATTAACTACGATATCGTGTTATAAATCAGAATTAACTCAAAGCGTCTATCAGTCAAGCTGAATAAGAAAAACTGTGGAAAGAAAAAGAAATTCACGACTTTCGACGTTTGCTCTGCGTTTCCAGAGTAGTTTCTCTTTGGCTCCAGCACAACTCAGAACATAATGTTCATGATATAATTATTTAATATATCCATATTTTGCGAGGTAAAACTTTTTATTGTAAAGAGTCAATTTTTTATGGGAGATGACTGAATGGCCAATAATTTACTCGAAAACAGCAATAAATTGAGCGAAAGAGTTTGGAATACCGTACTGAAGGAGTTTTGGAGATTACAGCAACACAGCGAGCGAGTTTGAAACGCAGATTTTGAGCACGGCTTAAACAATTGATGAAGCTCTTGTTTCAACGAGAAAACTTCGCCTCTATTTACGGGATTTTTTTCTTCGGTTACCTTTAATTTTACAGCCGTACTTGAATGGCTCGAAAGCAATCAACAAACACCGACCGAATATTATTTCGAGTAGTTTAACCTTAAATATATTGACTTTTAAGTTTTCGCCGTGGTTGTATTTCGTTTCAACGGTGCTGCGGCTGCCTTTTTTTCGATTGTCTTCGATTTACTCGTAAATTATTGACTTTCATCTCGTTCTTTTTTAAAACATTTCACGTACTTGTAGAATTGTTGGGTACGAAATTACAAAGCCAAAAACAAACTTCATGCGCACAGAACGCGAATAAGAATCGATGAATACAGTGAGAAAGGGGGAAAAAAACACATCAAGCACGATGTATACAGCCAAAATACCATTATAAAACATCTCTTGAACAAAGGAACCAACACGAGAAAAAAAATCAAACGCAAAAAAGGTGAGGCAAAGAAAAAGAGATTGCCACGATGGGAAATCAGGTTTTGTTTCGCCATCACTACTACTACTGCTGCTGCTGATTTTGTTGTTACTTTTTTTGATTTTGTTTTGTCTTCATTTTTTTCGTATTTTTACGAATTGTCAGTGTTACTGTTTTTATTTCTTGATTTTGCGCGATTGTTGTTGCTGCTTTTTCTACAAATCCGTGCATTTTGTGGTCTTTTTCCTCAATACTCATCCAATGGAATATTGCTTTCAATAAAAATTGATTTAGAATTGCTTTTTATCATTAAATTTAATGATTGCATCGGTTGTTTCATTTTCGGGCGGAGGGCAATGCATCGATGACGAAAAACAATGATTATTTATTGCTGCAAATGCTCGACAGACCGAAAATCGCAAAGAACATCTAAACTGAGTCCACTGCGAACAAAGTCTCTTTTACGCTAACAGCAATTCGTACACGAATGAGTCAGTGCGACAGTTGGCGTGAGCGAGACAAAGTTTGACAGCAAACAATTTGGTTATATCGGTTTAAATGTTCTTTCAACAAACAAACAAACAAAAACCATCATTATTGTTATGAACATTTGGACATTAGGTCTTTTGACACGTGAATAATTGTTAAATTAGTGACATGATGGACGCTTCTCCGTATATATGTATACACACACAGACATTTTGCAATTTTTCAATTTAGCCACCGAACAAAACCGGATTTGGTTAGATGATTGCAAACAGTAGACCATCCCACATTTCGATCGACCGAGAACGGTGGAACGAATTTGGTTGATTTTCATCGCCACATTTTATTTGAAATATGCTGATTTTATGGCATCCACTCAAGCTATGCTCGATAGATATTGGCCTGATAAATACGATGGAACTATTGACTTTGCAAATTATTCAAAGTGCCCGAGCGTATAGAAAGCTGCTTTTTCGCTAATAGCGTGGAAATTCAATTAGACCATCGTTATGAATTCTCGGGAGAAATGGCAAAAATTAATCGAAGAAACAGTAAAAAAATGCACACTTCCTAGCTACGATTTTTCTGGAACTTCCTGGCGAAACAGGTCAATTCGAATGTCTTATCCAATTTGAGGATCTAAATTTAAATCAATAATTGCTATCTCAAAATATTCCGATAGCACAAGATAGAAGAGGAGATTGAAGAAGTAAATTCAATGGCATTTATTAAACGCAACCAATCTATTCTGTGCTTTGATGCGTTCCTTCAAGGAATTTGTTGTTTTGTATCATTTACAAGCCAAAGAAAAAAAAACACCAAAACTCGATTACTTTCCTTCCCATGAAATTTCATCTCTTCAATATGCATAACAGTGCTTCGCTCTAGTTGCCGAGTGTTGGCTGTATGTGGCGAAAATTACTGATGTCATTTGCAAACGTGATGTGGCTTGTCACTGAATGAGGAACGTGGGTGCAAATCACATCTCGTTGCATATCGCTTTTTTTCCTCCACGGTTCGAAATCTACGCATACATCTATACGATTTTCAGTAGAGTGGAGCGGTCTATACGATTTTACGTATTATCTGACGTTTAGAAGTGGTTTTTGCGGAGAAACATATATTCCGCGCTTGTATTAGTTAACTACGCATCTATCAACGCTACAGAATGTATGTTTCTCTGCAAAAACCGCTTCTAAACGTCAGACTATACGTAAAATCGTATAGCCCGCTCCACTCTACTGAAAATCGTATATATGTGTGCGTAGATTTCGAACCGTGTCTTGGCACAAAAAAAAGAGTTATGAAAAAAGTACACACACACAAGCCGAGAGAGAGAGAGAGAGAGAGAGAGAGAGAGCCGCTCAATATGCTCATGTGGTTGTAACTGTAGCAATGCATGTAATATATGCAAAGGCCAATCAATGATGCCACATTTAATTTATAAAATGTAGTCTCTGATATTCATAAAATAATTTGAGGAGTGAAAGCTTTGGGTGAATTATACATGCGCGTAATATGTACGGATATTGAAATGTATTCATAACACACTGCCAGCCCAGAAAACAACAGAATGGATATCTCACCTGTGGATAACACGTGCAGCAATCCTTTGAAGTGGAAAAATATGTATCACATAATATTCTTTGGTTTTGATTAATTCCATTCCATATCGGAATGTCATGCATAGGAATTGGAAGCCACGTGAGTGTTTCTGGTGACAGAGAAAGAGAGTGAGAAATGCGTCAATGCCGGCTTAGATCCTGGTTGTTTTTTTTTCTTCTTCTTCCTCTGAATGTGACATAACGACCATAAGATCCTTGACAAAGTTGTTCAAAGTACGCTTTTATGTAATCAATTCAATTCGGTGTTTTTATTAAACCAAGCGTCATTCTTACCAGTCAATTTCAATCAACAATTGTTTCGGTGATTTGTTCAAGCATTCACTTGGAAGAGTGTTGAGCAAACCAAATCAAAAAAAAAAAGAAACAAACAAATTTCATGGAAACTGATTGTGTGATGTGGACGTAGAAGAAAATTGGCCGATTCACAGTATATCACAAAGTGATATTTTTAGCATTGAAGCTCTTTTTTCACTTGGCACGATTGTGTGTTTGGTGGACTTTTATCTCTCGTCGTCTGCTTTGATAGACATGTTTAAATTTTTTAAATTGCTGCACAAATCAACGGTATTGGACCCTCGGATTAAAGTACTATATTATATACAATGCGTTCAAAACAAATTTATTTCGATAAAATGCTATAAACGGTTGATGTTGATGTGCTGTTTTTTTTTCTCTGCAATTTCGCATTCGTAGCCATGAATTGACCCTGATCTCAGCGGGCAATGCGCGAGGTACAGCAATTGTTTCTGATCACACTCATTCGTTTCGTTCATCTGTTCATATGTTCGCTGAATCGCTTGCCTCGTCTGCTGCTGCTGCCGCCTCATTTTTATACGCATTTTTATTCCTCATCTTGTGTACTGATGCTGCGAATATATATGTTAACTGTTCGTAATTCAACATAACGACTGATTCTATAACCGTCCCATTTATTATTGATGCACTAAATGAGATTCGAATGCCCACGAATACCATGGAAAAAAACAGTGCGACTACTGTTGTGTACATTTTTTTGTACTCTTTTCTTTCGCCCTCTCACGCTCTCTTCGGTGTCCCTCTCTGTTCCCGAGAATTTCGAAAAGGTAACATTGAGCAGTGAGCTGTGCAATATTTTTCTCTTAATAATAAGGATTCCCATTCGAATTGGCACACTCTGAATTTCGAAGAACCAAATACAGAATAATTCCATTCCAATTTTGGTTTCTTTCTCTCGCTCTCCGTCGCTCGTTGTTTTTTGTGTTCTGGTTTGTTGTTGTTATTGTTGAGCGTTTGATTCGCAACCTTACAATCAGCTTGCTTTTGAAACGCAACCTTTACGTCAGCTGCGTTAGAAACAAGTTAAGTAATCATGCTGGAAGGATTCCAATTAGTGTACACAGAATAATCGTTCACTTGACTGTTTTTTTTCTCTTCTTCTTCTTCTTCTCGTTTGCACAAGCTGCGAAGTCACCCAAATGTACTGTAGCGAATTTGGTGTGTGTGTGTGTGCTCTGTTCGTTTGCTTTTGTTCGACGAGTATTGGTGCTTCAATGATTTTTGTCAACAATGACATTAAACATTTGCTAGCTAAAAGTTCTAAATTTAGTTTTACGAATGAATTGCCTACACAGCAGCAGTTGCACCGAACAATAATTGCTTTCAGTAAGTTTATTGAAATGTGAACACACAAAAAAAAACGAATTTTGGTCAACAAAATGCGTTGTAAGCATCGAACAAAGAGGGCAAACCAAGTGTACTGTAATGTGTACAATTGCAGAAAGTATGGAAGTAACATGGTTAACGTAATATGACACTTTTGAAACGTGATTCTGGCTTTTTCCGACTTTGTTTGCGTTGCCGGCCACAACGAAAATAACGACAATGACAATAACAAACAACTTTGACACAACTTTTTTTTTGCCTTCGCCAACTACAATTGAACCAAAGTTTAATTTTCTTTCCTTTCATTTCAGCCTACGGTGTGTGTGTGTGTGCGTGTGTGCAAAAACACAAGTTCTTCATTTGGGCGATGCTCAAATTAAGAAGGCAGCTCAAGATAAAATAATAAACCAACAACGGGCAGGAGAACTAGAGAAAAAGCCAAACGCGCGAACGAGTGTAAAGCGAATCAAAAATATGGCAACAGACAATAGTCAATTAGATTTTCGATTAAAAATCTATGTCTTGGAATTGGATACAGTACCCATAACAATGGCACCACCACTACCATCGTCGACAACAACAATTCAACAATCGTCATCATCAACGGCAACGACAGCATCAACAGTCAACACAGCCGCCTCTGTAACCGATTATGTAACACGCACAATCGACACATTCGACATTAGCCGCAACAGCATAGACTACCGAGCCGAAGGCAATGCAAATATTGTACTCGCCATACCACATCGATGTCAGGTGTTACGTTTGCCAAAAAAATTCAAAAGGTTATACACAAAATTCTTTTTCATTCGACTCATGCAGCCAGCTCAAAATTCTAGTCAAGCCACTCATTTGTCTTTCTAATTTCATATGTTTGTTGTTGCTGCGTCTTTCTGTCTTCAATTTACGTTTCCAAATAACCTACATTTAACATTGAACCGATGAGAAAGACAAAAACTAATGAAAGAAAAGGCAAAAGGAATAGCAACAACTAAAACCCAGTCCAGCACACTCTGTTCATTCTAAACACGGCGAATTTCGGTAATTGAGTAGAAACAACGAATAACGCATAAATAGACATCACGCGAATGAAACGAAACGAAAAAAAAACATTGCTATGCTTTATTTTTAACTTTCCAGTTTTATTTAAATCCATTAATAAATAAAAAAAGGCGTTTTTCAAGAGATATGAATAATGCGAATTGTCATTCTGTCGAATTTATTCGATTAAACCTGAATTTATTGAAGGAATTTCCGAAGGAAAGAATGAAAAAAACGTCTCAAAAGAAAGCATAATCAAATAGCATGGTTTCGAACGAAAAAAACAAAAGCCGAAAAAATATATATACAGAGCCGATTTTTGTTGTTGCTTTGCACAAAAGTGTTATCATAAAAATGTATCCGAAGGCTAAGTACCATCATATTACCATGTAATTGTAACCATTTCGACGTCCTTTGCTTGCGAAATTAAATTTAATGAATCGGTTTTTGTTGTTGTTCCGTTCCTTTTGCCATGTCTCTTTGTTCGTGTCATCTGATACATGTAGTATTTCGTTTATTTCATTTATTTTTTTTTCTTCTTCTTCTTCTTCTGACTGTACACAATTTTTCACTTGTACTTTGTGTAATTTTTCACTTGTATTCACTGCGTTGTGTGTACATATTTTTTTTTTCGCAAATATTTTCAGTAAACAAAACATCTGCCGTGCAGAAACCGCAAAAGAATATGGTTGGCAAAACGAACGCATTTTCTACGTGTATAAATACATCGATCGTGTTTCGACGCTGTTTGGACCAAATATATCAAGCCGACCGATTTTAGTGCGGATCGAATTTTGCAATGTTGATTCATTCGATACATGGTTACACAACCACAGGCCATTGCATCGCATTCAGTCGATGATGATAACGATGACACCGACGAAAAGAGATGATTTTGATTTTGATTATGGTTTACTTTATCACGACGCCTGTAGCCTAAATTTAAATTTGGAAAGTGTGGCCATGCCACGAAACATCTCTAGCAATAGCGGCATTAACATCAGCAGCGGTGATGTGTTGGCCGTTGAGATTAAGCCAAAACAAGGATGGGATATATGTGCGCTGCCCGAGTGGTTGCTGGAATTATTTGAGATTGGCCATGGTGTGCGGAACAAATGTCGATTTTGTGCAATGCAACATCTCAAGGTGGGTTTAGTGTTTGCCGCCTGCGCCGCCACACACAATTTACCTAATTGGAATGTCATTTTCTGGTCTATGTCTCATGATAATTGTTTATTTTTGGACGAAAAAAAACAACAATAACACATACAGGTTAGGGGACGACAAGTACATCAGCTCAGCAAATACTGTCCATTAGATTTATTCTCTGGGTAAATATCGATAAGTCGGCAACCGATTCGAAACGGAAACATTTATCCATCTTTTTGGTTATATGTTTTCTGTTGCTATTACATCTCTCTTTTTTTCCATTTTTTTCGGTCGTTGTTCACAGTGACGCTGTACGCATGAAAAAATCCATACGTAATTTAATCACTGCTCCTCAAAATAATTTTCGAATTTTTCGGAATGGGCAGCTCGTTTTTGGCGATGATGATGATGATGACTATCAGGAGCATGCTTTACAATCCATATTATCCCCGTACTTTGGTGCAAATTCGTAATATTGTGGAATTTTTTTTATTCAAAATGCAGATCCACTGAGACGATGATAAATTCATTTTGCTTTTCTCTCCCTCTCTCTCTCTCTCTCTCTCTCTCTCTCTCTCTCTCTCTCTATCTATCTCTCCATCCACAGAAATAACGTGAACGATTTTATATCGCTGTTGGTGAATATGTTGCAATATGATTTTGTGAGTGGCTGCGATCCGCGCTTCGCTCAAGTGGAGGTAAGTGGGCAATTGGCATGAAATTATTATTTTAAATCCATCATCTTCAAACGAAACGTACTTTTCCGCGCGCACACACACACACACACACACACACACACAGGCAAACGATATAATTTCGGAGTCGGAAACAGCGAAAAATCAACTCTCTGCATGTATTACATCGAATTCCAGCCATTTACCAAAGCAATCGGTATTGAAACGTGTTCTTGACTTACAACTACTTGCAAAGGTAAACGTTTTTCTCTCTCCTTCATTCCGACGAAAAAAATCATATAAAATACGGAAGTAACAAAAAACAAACTAAAGATTCGAAAACGATTGATTCCATTCAAATAGAAAACCATTCCATATGTTGCCCAAAAATATACCGAGAACTCAAACGGATGGGAAAATTTAATCAGAAGCAAACAATGGCCACACTTACATGTCATCGCATTGCATGAGAAACTGGGCCGCCACACAACCCATCAAAATCCCGTTGATGTAATTGACTATGAATATTTGAAAAGTACGTGCAATTTGAGTGACGAAGAAATATATGAGATTGGAGCGACTGCGCTCGACTCTTCCATCATGTTGACATTTCAGAGTTGCGGCCAACAAACCAATCATAATTTGGGGTAATTTGGATAACATTAGGACACACTTAAATCGTGTTATTCAAAAAAAATCATTATTTGTACTTTTAGGTATCCATTAGTTAAACTAAATGATCAACAGTTCATTGTAAATGCAACCGTATTCGATTTAGATCCAAAGCTTTATCCACGTCATTTCATGAAATACGTACAAAAAACACGAGAATCATTCAATGCATATAAACTGTTTCTAGGTGCTAAACATTTGTGATATTTTCTATCGTTGATTTTTGTTTTTTATTGTATCAAAGTGGCTTTTAATCTGTCTTGTAACTATTCCGTAACATTTTCTATTCGTTCAATAAATTAAAAAAAAAAGTGTAATCAAAACAAATCATCAACTGTATTTTTCAAAGCCATATTTGAAGCGATTGGCAAGAGATGGCGCTAAAGAAAAGTTTGCGACGTCGCTTTCAAATAATTTAATGTCAATGCTCAAAACTCACGTAATTATCACCACGAATTTACTCTATTCACTCGTCGTATTTATCCAGAATTCATTGTATGTGAGAATTTTTCCATTAAGTCACCTGCTCCTAAGGTGTGGATTTGTATCTTCTTTTTCTGGATTTGTTCATATATTTGGATAAATCGCATTAGCAACGGACTATTTCGACTATTCGAAAAAAAATCGTATAATTTTTATTCGATTAGTTCAACGTTATTTTTTAATTTAATTGCATTCCGTATATATCGTGATAATAAAAAGTAAAAATCATTGTAAATTCAACGATTTTGAATTTAATTTTTAAAAAACCATTTTTTGTCGTGTTTATCGCACTGAAAAACAGCTAAAGTCATCGAAAAGATAACATTTCCTCAATTAAATCGATAACAACCGTAATATTTATTGACAACGAACAACGAGCCGCCGATAAGTGAATCAAACATCTCAAATAGGTTGGCGAAAGGAATTCCCATTATTGTACGATCAGATTACGACGACGATAATTTGAGAACGGTTCGTTCTTTTCGAGTTGATTTTGATTGGATTGAAAAAAAACCATTTTTATCGACAGACTGGTGTACAAATCCATCATTCAAACCATTTGACGACAATAAATGCAACGCATAAAGGTGATCTTCCATTTGGTTCGACAAAAAATTCGTCTAAAGTTTGCGAAGGCAATATATTAGGAATGCCATGTTCTACATAACTGCACACACAGTCACGCAAAATCAATTTGCAAACACTAACACCGAACATCATCAATTGCCCAGTCCCGATCCATATTCGGTGTGCATTGATCCACTTGGCCCATACGGATTAGGCACTGCCGATGAAAAGAAACCACCAATCATTCTACTCCCGTATACAATTGACAAATTGCCTAGGAAGAGCAGCGGTGATCTACATCAGATTATAATTTCCGATGGTTTGAGGTGAGCATGGACAGTTTTAATGGACATTTGGATTTTTTTTAGATTTTTTCTAATTCAAGTTTTTTTTACATTTCAAGTAGCGAAAAATTAAACATTGAATCAAATGAATAAATAAATTTAATTATCATTTTATTCATGTTTTTGTGTTTGACTTTAGTCACTTTGAAAAAAAAATTGGTTCAGAGTCATTCATAATCATGTGAATTAGTCGAAAAAAAACAGTAAAATGGAAAAAATTCAAGAAGAAAAAAAAACGAAAAAAAAAATCAGAAAATAATCGTTAATCAATTTTTTCCAATCAATTCCAGAACTCACACGACATCAGTAAGCAGTACGAAATCGTTGTTGAGCGACACAAGTTTGGATCAAACCGGTGCTCATTGGGGTAGTGAATCGATTTTTGTGATAATGATGGCATTAATATTTGCACTTTTGCTATTAACGCTAATCACTTTAGTTTCTATTAAAATAATCGGTTAAAAACCGTTCGATAGATTTGCTCAAATTGAAAATTCGGATAATAAATCCCATTTGGATTTAAATTGTAAAATAGTATTGGAACCAATGACAAAGAGTTTCAATCAAAGAAATAAGCACAATCGATTTGATAGAGGAAGCGAAAAAAACAGTGTATAATTTAGATAATAATTTAAAATAGCCCGTGTTTGGACTTTACTGTGAATGTTTTTTGTACATGCGTTCAATAAATCGTTGTGATGTCGTTGTTTGTACGTGTAACGGAAGGGAAAAAAATATTCCACTTGTTTTCTTTTTGTAAATGCTTATCGATGACTTTTGAGTACTCTTTCACCAGTACTCTAATTGATTGGTGAATATCGCGTTGAAAGTACATGCGATCACTTTTTGTTTTAATTTGCTGGTTCTGTGCTTGCTTCTGACGAGTGCTTGCACTTCTCAACGGAAGCAGTAGCATCAGGTTCTGCTTTCTTATTTATTTATGCTTTTTTTAATGATGTGAATAGGTTTTCAATGGGCAGTAGCAACGAGCATACATGTCTGCAAATATGTCACGTAGACAATTGGAAACAAAACAACGCATTACATTGACATTCTAGCGAATGGCTTAGGCGTTCCATTTATCTATTTTACCACGAATTCCTATTGTTGTTTTTATTCTTAACAGCAGCCGGTGTTGGCATTAGCAGCATCAGTGGTTGCAACGGCATAAACCACAATTGCAGTTTAACACAGTTTTGTATTTCAACTAATTATGGCGAATACGTCAACGAATGATGATAAATGAAATCGGCAAAAATGTGCCTTAGTTGGCACGCAGTTGGATTAGTTTTTGCTTCGCTGGATGCAGTGAATTCTCACCACTTTGATGAGAATAATCACTATCGATGCTCTAATATTTCAAATATGGTAAGAGAAAATGAAAAAAAGGAGAAAAAAGCACCGAGTGAGAGGATTGAGACTGGAACGACATCGTCTTGAAATTATCATCGTAGGAAAAAAAAGAAGAAGAAGAAGAAGAATCAAGCGATATATTTATAATTTCATTCCAGTTACAATTTTTTGGATTGACGGCGAATGTGCGTCACACTTTTCAACAGCGAACAAAAAAAATGATGAGACAAACAAGCCTCAATCAAACGTACGACGACGATAACACACATTTGTGCTCCCAGATGGATTCGTGTTGTGCAAATTTTCATACAAATAGATGCCAACGAACTTAGTTCACATTATCTGTGACAGAGAGAATTGAACGAAATCAAAAATTGGAATTGGTTGTTCCATATACCCACTCATTATACTGGCACAGTTCTGACACATTTGAGCTACGATGCGGTATATTACTGCTAAAATGCGGTAGTTTTGAGGTGACAAGGCTAAAATCATCGAAATTTGACATTCGATTGCATTGTTTCAAATTAAATTTTAACATTCCATGAAAATCGGTCAAAATCATGGCTATTTTATAAGATATTTCTTCCTGTAGACCTTCAGCAAGGCCTTTGTTCGGTTTCTTATCGGCACACTCTTTCGATCAATAAAAATTACGGAAAAATTTGGCACGAGCAATTGCAATCGAACATTTGGAGTAATAAAAGTCATGATCTGCTTGTGTTTGGACGATCCATACAATAAATTGACGCCGCACAATTCCAATCAGTTATAGAATTTAGAACTTGCTCTTCTTAGCGCGTCGATGCCTTAAATGTCGATGCATAACGTGCCGTACTGCGATCGCATAAAAACGTTTGAATTCGAATGACAAAGCGACAACATAATTTAGCATTTTTATGTGTATTTCACAGCGTTGTGTTCTCCGATGAGTGTGTGTGTGTGTGCAGTAAACACATCTGTGTACACAAGCAATCGGCACAGGCGAGCTAAGCGATACGACAAAAACAAAATACAATCGTCTTCATCGTCGTCGTCGTCGTCGATGCCGAGACAGCAAAAATATTCTCGCTTAACGTTATGAATGCAAGTGAAAAAAAAAGAAATAAAGCAACAACAATGGCTAAACACATCTCTCCTTATTTTATGCGTGTGTTATTTAAGGTTTGAAGAAAACAACGGAACGAAGAAAAAAAGAAGAAGAAAACACTCAACGACTTTTTTCTTCTTTTGTTGTTCAGTTGATAAAGCATTTCTGTAGTTCATATGCGGAATAAGTTCATATCATCGGCCAGTCGATCGGTTATTGTTCTACAGTACGGTCATAAGTTAAGTGTCGTCTCACTCTCTACTCTTTATTTACAATTGTCATTCAATTTCAATTGTGTTCACATTTGTTTTATGAAAATTTGAGTGTCAACCATAAACGTTCTCTTTTTTTTTGTCTCGAATATTGCATTGAAAGGACTGTAAAATGTGGCTGGTGTCACACCGATTGTGCGCTTGCATTCTGTTATTTATTTTAGTTTGCAGTGAATTGACCGAAGCCGCTGCGAAACATCAACGACGTTCCAAAAAACGAGAGAGAAAATGTGGATATGATGTGAGTGTTGTTGCTTAGTTCATGCATTAATTAAGCGGGCATGAACACAATTCGTTTTTTTCCCCTTAAATTCATGCGCCAAATATGGAGTAGTCATGTTGATAATGGAAATAGCACGCTTTCATTCTGAGAAAATAGATGGTTTGAATCTGGTGTGCAGGAAAAAATATTCGTCACTTTTGTTATAAAAATAAATAAATTCGCTGATAAAACGGTGATATTCAAGCAAGTACTGCTCTCGGTTACAGTCTTTGTTCTGAATGCAATATTCAAATTGACAAACAGGTTCAAGTGTTATGAACAACTCTCACTCTCCGAAAAATCCTGTTCTTTTGGTTTAATCCCGGTTTTCTCTATCGATAGACTCTTTATATCCGAATTTGTTGATGAATATAGCTAATATAATTGATAATCGAACAAAGAATGATAAGAATAAAAATTGAAGAAAAAAATGATGAAGCAATGAGAATAATTTCTCTTTCGAAATGTACGGAAACAATGACCCTCTATCTCATCACTCTTTTTTGCTCTCACACCAGAGGACAACAGCAGATAACATTTTCAATTGAATTTAGAGTTCAATCAAGTGATACTTTGCACAAACAGATACGTAACACACGATGAGTAATAAGTGGATTTCATAAATTAACACCGATAAGAAATTGAATTAACTCAGCTCAGCTCAGGAAGTTTGACATTATTAGTCATTTAAAACGCAAAACATAAACAAAATAGTGAGAACGAAAGTGGTACTTGTCGAAAAAAACAAAACCATTCAATTCTAAATTTATAAATGCGTGCATTTAATGATGGGTAATTTTGAACTCGAGTTTTAAGGATTTTTCAGTCAATCACCTTTGGATGATTCGAAGACATAAAAGAAAAATTCCAAATGGATACTAAACATATTTTTGTTCTAATTTCTTACATTCAATACGTTTCTAACAGTTTCTGGCAGAGAAACACCATTTCATCAAATATATGAAACATATATGAATACGCAGTCTCACTTAAACGGGAATTCCCATTTCCCGTGTTAAAAATAGACGAAATGTTGCTCATAGAATGTGTGCATATGAATCGTTGTAATGCAGAACATTTTTATTTTATTCTTCTCCCTAGAAGTGTGATTTTGTGATAAAAAAAACAGCCTTTCTAATCATGAAAATAGTAAACAATACAGCGGCACCTGGGGACTAAGTGCAACGTGTCATACTTTCAACGTTTGAAATACACAGACGCACTTACACAAACGCATACTTGTTACAGCAAACTATGTGCATGATTCTCTATTTCTCCAACCAGTCGCCAGGTGACACTTTATTGTCCTTGTTTGACGTTTCCTATCTATTTGTACAGATGATAAGAGAGGCTGAAAAAAGTACAAAAGAATAATGATGTATTGTTTTTTGGTTTATTTGTTTTAAAACTGTGATAAACTTTGTATTGGACTTAATCACATTGTATACAAATGTGTACCCTTATCATACACTATTACCGTGACGAATCTACTTGAATACCCCAAGTTCAAAGTAAATACTATAAATTATCAAACATTTTTGTTTTTTTCACTGGAACACAATAAAATTTATTGTTTTATTTATTGATCTACTTCGATTCATGGATGGTTTGATTGATAAAAGTAACGCTACTG
>NW_022595245.1:2713019-2740776 GCF_009176505.1 Sitodiplosis mosellana
TCTACTTCGATTCATGGATGGTTTGATTGATAAAAGTAACGCTACTGGTGGAGTTCAAATTTCAAGAATGAAAACATTTTCCAAATTCAATTATCTGTTGAGTACTTTTTTATGTGAGACGATTCCAATATCGTCTGGATAAAATTAAATCCATTTACTACTAGACATGGAGCTTCCGATATAGAATTTTATTACGGGTTTAATTGCAGCACTCAGGCTTTTCCCATATGTTTCACATATTCAAGCATAGCGCGTACAATCTAACGACATCATCGATCCAATCGTTTTTTTTAACCACAATTTCGGAAAGAACAACTTTGGTTATCATTTAATTGACGATTGAGCACTTAAATCGATTACTGTTGCATACACAAACCGTTCACTTCTTTTTTTCCACTGTACTAAAATCAGATTATTTTCCATTAAAGTAGAAAGCATGCAAGAATTCAGTTTGCCGTCTATCAGCAAATGATGTTTGGAATAGCGTTGAAAAGAGAACCACAGAAAAATGCAGCAAATATGGAAAAAGCGTAAAACACGATTCACATTGTATAAATTATTATTATTGACAGTGAATGATTTGTTTACTTCGATTGTTTTACGGTTTTTTTTTGTCTCTTTTCCGTTTGTCTTTATTCCGTGGTTGGTTTTAATATACATATTGTCTGGAACAAATTTTAATTGGCAACTACAATTTTAACTACAACAAATTATTGTTGCTGAATTTTTTCCTCTATTTTTTCATTTTGTTGACTTTTTCTCTATATTTCACTTTTTCTCTTTACTTTTTTATCTCTTCCACTATTTTCTCTCTCTCTCTCTTCCTCACTCTATCTTTCCCTTTTATTTTGCCTCTTTTTCTACTTTTTCCATATTTCCAATTTTTAATTATTTTTCTCTTGTTCTCCAATTTTTTTTTGGCATTTTAAAAGGGTTGCCCACAACCAAAGCCCGATATGTTGAATGTACACATCGTGGCCCATACACATGATGACGTCGGCTGGTTGAAAACAGTGGATCAATATTATTATGGGGCCAAACCAACTATACAAAAAGCCAACGTAGAGAATATTCTTGATTCGGTGGTATCGGCACTGTTAAAAGATCCTGAAAAGCGATTCATTTACGTGGAATCGGCCTTTTTCTTCAAATGGTGGAGTCATCAAGCGGCAGCATTCAAAGAACAAGTCAAACAGCTGGTAAACGAAGGTCGGCTGGAATTTATCGGTGGCGCTTGGAGCATGAACGATGAGGCAGCTACGCATTATCACAGCACTGTCGACCAATTTACATGGGGCTTACGGTATGGTAACATGAGACAGACGTACGTTGAACGAAAGATATTAATAAAATATTTGGTTTCGGTCAATTATCAGGAAATTGAACGATACCTTCGGAGAATGTGGACGACCGAAAATTGGCTGGCAAATCGATCCGTTCGGCCATTCAAGGGAATTGGTATGTGAAAATGGTTGTCATCAAATTAAATTTTTGATAACGCTGATGACCAATGTAAACAATGACAATCAGGAAATTCAAACAATATTAATGCGCAAAATAACTCTTGTCCTAAAAATGTAGGCATCATTGTTGGCACAAATGGGATATGATGGATTGTTTTTGGGTCGAATTGATTACCAAGATAAAGTGAATCGGTTTACAAACCGGGAAGCGGAAATGGTTTGGCATGCAAGTGATAGTTTAGGCGAAAAAGCGGATTTGTTTACCGGCGTTTTGTACAACACATACAGTCCACCGCCAGGATTCTGTTTTGATATTCTCTGTGCGGACGAGCCAATTATCGATGATAAAAGCAGTCCCGAGTATAATGTCGATCGAAAGGTAAATTTAATTTGCATTTGACGCCATTATTTTCAGTCATTTCGGAGTGAAGCTCATAAAAACAAACATATACAGTCATGGACAAAATTGAGCGTACGCCTATAAATTTTGTGTTTTATTTTTTCCAGTAACTTTTCATCTCAAATGTAATATATCAATGGGAAGTACATAAAAAATCAATAATATTGGCAATTTTGAACATCTAAATTGGCCGGCCAATAGGCGGCTTATGGCTCTCGGTAAAAATGGCCAAAAATTCAGCCGTTCGATTTGAAAAGTTTAAATGCAGTTTTGAAGGCCTTCAGGAGCAGATACTTTTAAACGCTGAAAACTTTCGGATCGCCTTCAATTTGGGCAAGTTATGGCCGTTGGAAAACCCAAAAAAATTTTGACGAAAATTTTCGTACGCCTATAACTTGGTCAAATTGTAACCGATTTCTATGTTTTATACTATTAAAATTATCTTCATTAAATGGGCTTTCCAACGACATATGACATTTGGCAATCAAACGCTTGGATTAATTTTTCGGAAAAAATCGGCCATTTTTCCAACAGCCATAACTTGGCCAAATTGAAACCAATCAGAAAGTTTTCAGCGTTTAAAAGCATCTGCTCCTGAAGGCCTTCGAAACTGCATTTAAACTTTTTAAATCGAACGGCTGGGGAAAAAGTTGAATTTTTGGCCGTTTTTACCGAGGGCCATGAGCCGCCTATTGGCCGGCCAATTTTGATGTTCAAAATTCCCAATGTTATTCATTTTTCATGTACTTCCCATTGATATATTACATTTGAGATGAAAAGTTACTGGAAAAAATAAAACACAAATTTATAGGCGTACGCTCAATTTTGTCCATGACTGTAATTCATTTTATTTGCGAAAATTTGTTAAAACTTTGACCTTTGAATCGAAACAAATACAAAACACTGTTGAACCCGGTTCGTGACATCGCATAGTTGAGCGTATTTTTCGATTTCATTGGCAAACAAGCCAATACAACACGAACGAATAACATCATTGTTACCATGGGCGGTGACTTTACCTATATGGACGCCGATATTCAGTATACGAGCTTGGATCGATTAATTAGGTGAGAAAAGGAGAATAAAAGGACACGTGTCGTATATCGATTTGGAGATGATAAGTTACCATAACACTCGCATGCTGGCCTCATATCTCCTACTCTCCACCATTCTTCGCTCTGTGTTTGTTTGACCTGTGTTTGATTTTGAATCAAAACCTTTGCATTTCGTCTTGATGTTCTGTTTTGAATCATGTACCACTTTCGAATTGCATCATCATCGCAATATGAAAATAAATAATTAAACCGATTTTTATCGAATTTTAACGCACTTTGTTATTCTATTGACATAGGTTGGTGAACTTTTGAATTACATTAAAACGGCCCATTCGAAGTACCGTACACATAATGTGCTAATTACGATGGGGGAGGATTTTCATTATCAAGTGGCCAATATGTGGTTTAATAACATTGACAAAATCATTTTGTAAGTTTCACTCAAAAATTGATTTTGTCACTAAAAAAAACCAAAGTAATTGATACATCAATTATGAAGCCATATATGGCTTCGTCAGGGTTTCACTTCATATCAATCGGTATCGTTCCCATTTTATTTTAAACACATTCGAAGGTGTTGCATTTCGATAAAACAAAGATAAACAATTTAAAAAGGGGACAGACACATGGACTTTATGCAAACAAATAAGCCGATTTAACACAGAAAATCAAACAAATGCAAAGAAATAAAACAAACCGTTCAAAATTCAACGCACGTCAAAATTGTGTCAAGTTTATTGATTCAGCCCATTGTTAGCGCCTCTAATCACGGTTTCGGAAGTCTGTATTTTGGTTCTATTCTTTGTCATTGAATTATTTCATTATCATTTAGCATAAGAAACATTTGGATTTGGTGCATTTTTTCATACTAACACGTGCTATTTCAATTAGGTGGCGGATTTGTTAGAATATTTCAAAAATGCTTTGGGTGCTTATAGAACAAATAATGTTCTAATCACCATGGGTGATGATTTTAATTATCAACATGCACCAGCATGGTTCAATAACCTTGACAAAATCATTTTGTAAGTTTCAATTCCTTATCTTGAATTGCCATAACACTCTAAATTCTCTTACCAATAACACTCGATATTTACATTGCTTGGTGATTGATGTATTTAACCACAAATTTTTATTGGTCATAAACTTGCTTAAATCAACTCTATGTTTTATTGGAAAAGAAACATCAATCAACGACAACTCAGCGGATTGAAGGTGAACGCATTCTATTCAACACCATCGTGTTACTTGAAATCTTTGTACGATTCGGGCATCAAATTTCCAACAAAAAGTGATGATTTCTTCCCATACGCATCTGATCCACACTCATTTTGGACCGGCTATTTCACATCGAGACCAACGCTTAAGCGATTTGAACGAATCGGAAATCATTACTTGCAGGTATGGAATTGCTTGTTCCGGATAAAATTCATGCCTTTTGGATAAAATTTAACTAAAATGATTGTTTTTTAATCAAATCTAAAACGAAATTAAATCACAAACTAAAGACGGATTATTTTGTGATGCATTTATCAATTAAAATCAACTTCCATCGAACTCTATTAAATTCCGTTCAATAATTGACTATACAGTAGAACCTCGATTATCCGTCAGGCACCGGACCAGCGCATTGACGGATAATCGAAAAAAAACGGATAATCGAGACTTTCATATAAATAGAACAAAATAATCCAAATTTCCATACTTTCTAATTAGTTAATGATGAAAAAGAAGGTGATGTAAAAAATATATAATAGATATGAGAACAGATTTGGTGCATTGTCCAAAATATTGGACAATCTTGTATATACGAGAAGTGTACCGAAAACGCAAAGCCTCTGATTTCAAATCTTATTGTGCGAATGTACAAGGGGCACACAATTGATTTTGATTATCAAAGTTAGTTGGCAACTTTATTCGTATGTTCAAGCAGACGTGTGCAGGGGGGGTATTCCGGTTTTACCCCCCCTCTAGGATTCCAAAATGTGGACCCCCCCAGCGATTTGGAAAATTTGACACTAGATATAATCGATTTTCAAAAGTGAGGACCTTTTTTTTTTGGGTCTTCACTTGTTTTTTGACACCCATTGGCAAAAGTTTAGACCCCCATTGTGGAATTTAGACTGTTTTACACTAGATATAATCGATTTTCAAAAGTGAGGACCTTTTTTTTTTTTTTAGTCCTTACTTTTTTCGGAGACTGGTTTTACACTAGATAGAATCGATTTCCAGACCCCCCCCCCCGGGCAAAATCATTTTACCCCGCCCCCTAGAATTTTTGACCTTGCACACGTCTATGTTCAAGTGAAATAAATTGAAAAATGAACTGAAAAAAAACTTTTCCACCTTGAAAAGGTGTGACGGTTAACGGAGGTGACGGATAATGGGAGGACGGATAATCGAGGTTCTACTGTATTTTCAATTTCTAACCGCTTTTTCCCGTTTCCAAGGTGTGTAAGCAATTGAGTGTGTTAGCAAAGAAGAAAACGGCCAGCTTTGAGGAAAATCTTTCGAATTTGCGCGAAGCGATGGGTGTAATGCAGCATCATGACGCGGTAACAGGCACTGAAAAGCAACATGTAGCTGAAGATTATGCACGTTTGCTACAAATCGGAATTGAAAAATGCAGTGAAAACATCAAAGAGTCACTCAACCAATTGACCGTTGATGACGACAATTCGGAAATAACCCGTGATGAAGGATTCGATTCGAGATTGCGTTTTGAGTACGAAAGTTGTGCTGATTTGAATATCAGTTCATGTGATGTTTCTGAAAAAAGTGATAAATTCGTAGTTAGTCTATACAATCCGTTGGCTCATTCAACATTCCAATATGTCCGTGTCCCAGTTACGGATGGTGATTATGAGGTGTTAGACTATAGAAATGTGCCGGTGGCTTCGCAAGTGGTTGCAATACCAACCGAAGTTCAATCTTTATCCTTCCGAAAAAGTAACGCTGAGTCAGAGTTGGTCATATTGGCCAATGAACTCCCGCCACTTGGTTACAAATCGTACTATGTTCAAAAGAAGCCTAAAATTGCCAAGTCAATCGAACCGGTTGTGACGCTAGTCACGCACAGAGACGAATTCATGGCTGATGATTCGTTTGCCGGCAGAGAAACGGGACCATTCACAATTGGAAATCAATATTTAAACTTGTCATTCAATGAAAATGGCCTTTTGGAATCGGCCGCAACCGAAGAGGTACAAATGAAAGTTCAACAAAACTTTTATATCTACCAAGGATTTTTGGGCAATAATGAAGTGTGGGAGAATCGATCATCTGGAGCTTATATTTTCAGGCCAAACGGCACTGAAGTATATGATGTCGCCAAACATGCTGATGTCCGTGTGATTAGAGGCGATTTGGTTGACGAAGTTCATCAGGTGAATTTGCATTTTTTGCTATCAAATTTTGCGCTTTTTAAATTTTCGGTTATATCAATGACAAAGACACATTCTTCGCAAGACAAAAGAAAAAGAAATTAATTTCATCTTTACTTTTCCAGACCTTCAACGAATGGATAAGCCAAGTGGTGCGAATTTACAAAAATGAAAACTATGCAGAATTCCAATGGTTGGTCGGCCCAATTCCTGTCGCAGATAAAATTGGCCGTGAAATTATCACGAGATTTGATACCGATATTCAATCAAATGGAATTTTCCACACCGATTCGAATGGACGTGAAATGTTGAAACGTGTGCGTGACCAACGACCCACGTGGAATTTGACACTGTGGGAAAAAATAGCTGGAAATTACTATCCAATCACATCGAAGATTGCTATTGAAGATAACACCCGTCGATTTGCTATTCTAAATGACCGTGCACAAGGTGGGAGCAGTTTAGCTGATGGATCGATTGAATTGATGGTAGGTGTCTGGTTTTCAAAGATACAATTTTTGAAGTAATTCAAGGAAATTGGCTCTATTTCGACAAATATCAGGTTCATCGTCGGCTATTACATGATGACGCATTCGGAGTTGGTGAAGCCTTGAATGAGACGGCATATGGAGACGGATTAATTGCACGTGGCACAAGTTACTTTGTGTTTGGCCCAAAAAAACACACTGAAAAAACATCAACTGAAGCGAATGAACGATTTGTTCAGCAACAAATCCTTTTACCGAGTTGGTTATTCTTCAGCAATGTCAGCCATCTCAGTTATGATGTGTGGAGGAACTCATATAAAAATATCGTACGTGTTTCTTAATTCATTGCACCAAGCATCTCCTAAATTTGCAATGAATTATTTCCATATTTCATTTCTAATCGATTCGATTTGTCAATTTTAGTTCTCCGGCCTGTCGCTTTCACTTCCCAAAAATATCCACTTGCTCACATTCGAGCCATGGAAATCCGATTCGATTTTGATTCGTTTTGAGCATATTCTAGAGAAGGACGAAGACAAACAGTATTCTCAAGCAGTGACATTCAACTTCCAAGATGTGTTCCGGTCGTTTGATGTGATTTCAATTCGTGAGGCAACACTCGCAGCTAATCAATGGTTGGATGAAGCGAAACGCTTGCATTTCAAATCTGATAATTTGAATGAAACTCCATCCACAACGGAAACCGCCACTGTCAGAATGTCTGAGCATGAAAGAAGACATCCACAGATTGATATCAAACCAGATGTTTCACCGCGACAATATTCTAAACGAGCATATAAACTCATACGCCAAAATGCTGTCGAAGGTGACAACAATGACCTGACGATTACACTGAAACCGATGGAAATTCGCACTTTTATTGTCGAATTGGAGCCGAAGCCATAAATAAAACTAGAAAAACTTCCTTTATATTAATATTCTTAAATTAAATTGGTATTCACGGGGAAATGATATCTTAATTGATCTTAAATTAGAATTTTGAAGATGTTATGACCAGAGTCACAAAACTTGTCAGTTGCTTGAACCTAGAATTTTATGAGAATAATAAAGAGACAAAAAAACATATTTGATAGAAATGGAATGTGCATTTTTGTTTGCTGAACATTATTTGCCGAGAATGATCTCTTGAAACGAATAGATGTAAATTGTTAATGTGAGCTCGAAGGTAAAAATTTGCATACCATAATAAATCTCGGTGCACTCAAACTAATGATGCGGTTTATTTCTTATTTATTCCACTCTAGTTTTGCTCTCGCACACTCTTCGTATGTTTCTTTCTAAGCTGATCCTTTTGCGTGTTACATACGAACTGCAAACGAACGTATAGTAGTCATTAGTAGTTCTATCTAGCGGTGTGCGCATAGTTTATACTATGAAATACATAGAATGGAATATAAGAAGATTATGCGAGGGTACCGAAATAAGGCGAAGTTCAAAATCATAAACCACATAATAAGTTTGGGTGCACATATTTTTGTTGAGACGATACGTAAGTATTATGGATTAGTGTCAAAGATGTCCAATTTTTAGTCTCTGACCTTTGCTCTGCCATCCTCATTTTGTGTGTACGATAGAAGAGTGAACGTAAAACGACGAAATGTGATGATAACCTAGCAACCCCAGTTTGAAACGATCGTTTGAAGTGTATAGATCCTTTCGTAACAAGAAGGTTTGGTTCGTGAGAACATTTACCAAAATGAAGGTGATTTCTTCAGTTATTCTACTTGCTGCATCATTTTGCTGTCAAGGTGAGCATTTTTTCCCTGTATTTTTTTCAAATCTAGTTGATCAATCCTTTATTGACCGTAGTATTTTCGTACGAATTAGAAGCAGCAATAGTGTCTCAACAACATAAAAGAGTGGAACGAACATGTGGATATGATGTAAGCATTTTAAGTTTTTATTTTTGCAAAGAAAAAATTGAAACCAAATTACAAAGTGTGAATTAACAATATGATGTGATTTTGATTTCAAAAGGGTTGCCCAAAACCAAAGTCAGACATGTTAAATGTGCACATCGTGCCGCATACACATGATGATGCTGGCTGGCGAAGAACGGTCGATCAATATTTCTATGGTACGAAAATGAAGCTTCACAAAGCGAGCGTTCGAACTATTCTGGATTCGGTTATTAAGACACTGCTCAGTGATCCCGAGAAGCGATTCATTTACGTCGAATCGGTATACTTTTTCAAATGGTGGAATCTGCAAACGGACGAATTGAAATCGCAAGTCAAACAACTGGTAAATGAAGGACGATTGGAGTTTGTGGGAGGTTCTTGGACTATGAACGACGGAGCAGTGGCGCATTATCAAAGCATAATTGATCAATTCACATTGGGATTGGGGTAAAAATGAGATTGAAGTTAAATTCATAAAGCCATATTTTTAATATAACAATGGTTTGATACTTATTAGGAAGTTGAATGACACTTTTGGAGAATGTGGCCGACCGAAAATTGCGTGGCAAATCGACCCATTTAGCCATTCAAGAGAATTTGTATGTAAATACTGACGTAAATATTCAAATGGTTCTACTTTTAATTGTCGATATGCTTTGTAGGCATTTCTAGTCACACAAATGGGGTACGATGGATTTTTCATAGGTCGAATCGATTACGAAGACAAAATCAATCGAATCAAGAATCGTAACTTGGAAATGGTTTGGCATACAGGTGCAAACGCTGACATATTCACTGGTGTTTTATATAATTTATACCACCCACCGCCAGGATTCTGTTTCGACGTTTTGTGCGATGATGATTTGATTGTTGATGACATAAACACCCCTGAATACAATTTGGACAAAAAGGTAATTAATAAATGAAAATAAACGTTTTCGCTGGCGAAAGATCATTTGAAGACCGTTCAATATATATCAGATAGTTATATAGACTCCATGACTCTATGAAGAATTTTCTTTTTGCTTAATTCAAATATAGTTGGAGGCTTTTTTCGAATTCATTGAAAAACAATCGAGTGTTATGCGTACGAACAACATTATTCTCACAATGGGCCGTGATTTTACGTACATGAATGCGGACTATTACTTTTCAAATTTAGATCGATTGATCAAGTAAGAAAACAGAATTAATTATATCGACTTAAATACTTCAATCGATGCGATAATTTTATTCTTCTCTCCACAGACATATCGATAAGCGTCAACGCAACGGATTGAAAGTGAATGCATTCTATTCAACTCCATCGTGTTATTTGAAGGCATTGCACGATCAAACGGGTATCACATGGCCAACGAAAAACGACGACTTTGTTCCGACCGCTTCGACTCCCCACGAATATTGGACTGGCTATTTCTCATCACGACCAACTCTAAAGCGCTTTGAACGAGTCAGCAATCAATATTTGCAGGTGAATAACATTGAACACAGTGCAATCTGTACCCTCAGTGTTCAGAACATTTTTTTTTTGATAATTCCCAACACCAATACTCAATATTAGATAATAATTAATAAGTGTTTTAAAACTTTTATTTTTAGATATGCAAACAACTAACAGTTTTGACAAAGAACAAAGTCTCAAATTCTCAGAAAAACATTGATCATTTGCGAGAAGCGATGGGAATAATACAGCATCACGATGCAACATCAGGCGCCGTAAGGCCATACATTGTGAATGATTATGCGCGATTGTTACAAATTGGAATCGATAAATGCAGTGAGAATATCGAAGAATCGTTAAATCAATTGATCATTGACAACGGTAACAATTCAGGAATATCTCGACATGAGGGTGTTGGATTGGATTTTAAAAGCTGTGCCGATTTGAACATCAGTTCATGTGAAATCTCTGAGAATAGTCACAGATTTATGGTGACACTTTATAATCCATTAGGTCATTCAACACATCAATATGTTCGAATTCCGGTTCGGAATGGCAAATTTGAAGTGTTTGACCATAAAAATGGGTCGATGACTTATGTATTGGTACCTATCCCAAGTGATGTTCGAAGATTATCAAATCGAGAAAATGACACTGTGTTTGAATTAGTCTTTTTTGCGACCGATCTACCGCCCCTTGGATATAAATCGTATTTTTTGGAAAGAAAATCCAATCTGGCAACTGTTAAAAGTGAAGTTCCTGCAAAAATTCAAGATGAATTTATAACAACTGATGCAAATGGACCATTCACGATTGGAAATCAGTACCTAAACTTGACATTCGACGTAAATGGTCTTCTCGAATCAGCTGCAACTGAAGAGGTTCAAATGAAAGTACGTCAAAACTTCTACTTTTCATACACTTTTCGACCAAATGGTACACAGGCATCTCAAATTGTGGCAAAAGCCAATGTTCGATTGATTCGAAACAAGTTGGTGGATGAAGTTCATCAAACATTCAATTCGTGGTTAAGTCAAGTGATTCGAATTTATAAAGCGGAAAATTATGCAGAACTGCATTGGGTGGTCGGTCCAATTGATGTTGATCATGAAATCATCACGAAGTTTGATACTGATATCAAATCGAATGGAGTTTTCTTCACCGATTCAAATGGCCGTCAAACGATGAAAAGAAAACTTAACCATCGTGATACATGGAATTTAACGTTGTCAGAACCAACCGCTAGCAATTACTACCCAATCCAATCGAAAATTGCTATTGAAGACAACACCCGTCGATTTGCCATTCTGACCGATCGCTCACAAGGTGGAAGCAGCTTGAAAGATGGATCGATTGAATTAATGGTGAGTTTTACACGTCATAAGAATTGAAGCTGTCAAATTGAAGACTTCTCGATCTGCAGATAATAAATTTAATGTTCTCCTTGATTAATTTAAGGTTCACCGACGTTTAAGTATAGATGAAAGCCCTACATTTGGTAAAACTTCAAACGATATGGCCGGGAATGGACGAGCTGCACGAGGTACACATTACTTTGTGTTTGGATCAAAAAAAATCGCGACAAAAGCATCAACAGAAGCAAACGAACGGTTTATTCAGCGACAAATGTTTTTGTCGAGCTGGTTGTTTTTCAGTAATATGCGTCACTTAAGTTACGATTTATGGAGGAAATCGTATGAAAATACGGTAGGTACTTTTGAAAAAAAAACTCCTTTGACCTTTTTGATATTCATCTTCTCATTTTCTTTTCAGTTCTCTGGAATGTCAATTTCATTCCCCAAAAACGTAAATTTACTTACATGTGAGCCGTTGGGACCCAATTCTATACTAATTCGTTTCGAGCATATTTTTGAGGAGAATGAAGACAAATTCTACTCTCGACCAGTGTCTTTTAATCTTCGGAATGTGTTCACAACGTTTGATGTGACATCGATTCGTGAAACAACACTCGCAGCTAATCAATGGTTGGAAGAATCGAAACGATTATCATTCAGTACTGAAACTAGTGACGCGAATAAAATAAACACAGAGCGAGAAATTGATGCGAAACCAAATGATGATGACTTCGAGATTTCATTGAAACCGATGGAAATTCGAACTTTCATTGTCGAATTCGAATGGAGGACGTAAACCGTTGAGATTTCGACTTTGGGCCACAACGTACAATTTTATTTAGAAGGCCAAATGTCGCTTTCTGAAATTGAACTGATTGAATTTGAACAACTTTATTACACGAAATTTGTTTTATGTTTTATTTGAATACTTGACATAATAAATAATTAATTCAATGGAGAAACAATGTGTACTTCTTCTGTCTGCTCAAAAATAGGTGAGATCAGTCAAAATGATATGAATTTGGTGTATGTGTGTTGCAAGCACCTAATCATATGACTAAAATGGGCAAATTATCATTCAGCAAAAGTAAATTAATATTATGGTGCAGGTGATGAACACAGTTTATTTGTTTTGACCATAAATTACCATTTATTCTATTAATATAATTTATGCTTTTTATAAAATTGAATGTTCGTGTGTCTGTCTGTCCTATATAGATTCAATCGGCTAGTTTTTTTTTAATTTCGGCTCTGTTATTATGCGTTTCGTTAGAATTCTCCGAGCTGAGAGAAAAAAAATTGACATAGTAAACAATGTGACTAATTATTATTACAATTGAAAAACAAAAAAATGACACAAAAAATCAGGTTTGAATAAAAAAACACATACATTTTGAAACGATAATCAATCTTCCTCGGTGAAAAAATCAATATCTATGATTGTTTTGAGTAAATAATGTAAGCAATATGTAGGTATGCTCTCAATTTAGTTGAGAGTCGGCTGAAAAACAGATTCTAAGCATCCCAAATGAATTCTTTATTGGATAGCATTTGAATAAAACAAACAGAATAAATTTATTCACTTTGTATTCACACTTTTTATTGAGACTCAATTCAATTTTTGAAACAGTCGTTTGGCAACTGTTCAACGGAATAGCCATAATTTAAGTCTATTCTTAAATTTAAAATCGTCACTTATTTTAGAAATTTAATTGTCATTTTTTTTATTTTCACCCAATCAATTGAACTCATTTTAAAGTAAAATTAATGTATTCATTGGAATAATTTGAAGTTTCGGAAAAGTTTAAGGAAAACATCTGAAAATGGGGCAATCATCAAATTTATTAACAATTTGTGTATTACTCGCAATAGTTTCTGGTGAATTAGAAACGGCTTCAGTGGTTCGAAACAATGGAGCAAAAGAAAGAGTTTGCGGATATGCTGTGAGTGTTTTAAATATTAAGAGAAATAACGACATTCATTGAGAACTAAAATGATAAATCAATTTTGAGACGATGCAAGTTAGGATAAAATTAAAAATAGTGTGAGCGGTGCATATAGTGTAACTGATTTGCTACAACTCTAAAAACATATACATACACAAGTTGACATAAAATGAATAATCCTCTTTCGGTTGAGTTCACTTTGATAATGAATTTCTATAGAAATGATGATTCAGAAAGAAAGTGGCGTCGAATTGCACGATTTTAGTGCTTACGGTATTTGGAACTGTGTCACTAGAACATAATTTATTTACACTTATCTACAAAAATATTCAATAAAAAAGCTAATAATTAAGATCACTCATTTTAAGATGGGTGTTTTTGCAAGAGGTTATAAGCATATTCCAGATTTGCAAATAATTTACTGTCAATACTCTTATTACCATGATTTTTAATTTGGATTATATGAGTAGGTCATACAATATTCTAAATTTCAAAATTAATTCGAATCCATCTGTTTAAACCGTTTTCAAGGGTTGCCCAAAACCAAAGCCGGATATGTTGAATGTGCACATTGTGCCCCATACTCACGACGATGTCGGTTGGTTGAAAACGTTTGATCAATACTATTACGGCACAAAATCGTTTCATCAAAAAGCAAATGTACAGAATATTCTTGATTCGGTGATTGAAGCGCTGTTGAGTGATCCAAACAAGCGATTTATTTATGTGGAATCGGCATACTTCTTCAAATGGTGGAATGATCAAACGCCAACACTGAAAGAGCAGGTCAAACAATTGGTAAACGAAGGACGATTGGAATTCATTGGAGGCGCTTGGAGCATGAACGATGAAGCTACAACGCATTATCATAGTACTGTCGACCAATTTACATGGGGCTTACGGTAAAATATAATACATTCTTGATCGAAGAAACTGTTTTGGTTTTGACAAAAACCGTTTTGTATATATCCGTTTTGTCCAAAATTAGGAGACTGAACGATACCTTCGGTGAATGTGGACGTCCAAAAATTGGATGGCAAATCGATCCATTTGGCCATTCAAGAGAATTTGTAAGAGATATACTCAAATCATAATGATGATTTAATCATTTGTTTTACAAAATTCGACAGGCATCACTTCTTGCGCAAATGGGATACGATGGATTATTCTTAGGTCGTATCGATTATCAAGACAAATCCAAGCGACTTGCACTTAAAAATGCCGAAATGATTTGGCAATCAAGCGCCAATTTGAAGCAAAATGACATATTTACTGGTGTTTTGTACAATATGTATCAAGCGCCACCAGGATTCTGTTTCGATGCCCTATGCCCTGATGTAATTCTCATCTTCCGAATCTCTGCTAATTATGTTTATAATTTTTATTTCATTTAATTTTATGTTCACCAGGATCCAATCATCGATGACAAAAACAGCCCCGAATACAATCTGGACCAAAAGGTTACTTGCTCTTGTTAACAATTTTTTATTCACAAATTGTTCGAAATGAATTTTAATCTCTATGCGTATATTTCCTACTTACTGTCCATTTGAAAAAAAGATGAAGTTGTTCTACGATTTCATTGAGAAACAAGCTAAAACGACACGTACGAATAACATTATTCTCACGATGGGAGGTAATTTTTTTCATAGAGTTTTTCATTCCAAATATGTGGTAATTTTTCTTAAAAATTCGCTATAGATGACTTTGCATTTATGGATGCGGCTTTCGCTTTTTCCAACTTGGATCGATTGATAAAGTAAGGACTAAAAAGACTGGAAATTGGCATGCCAACGATTTTAAACATTTTCATTTTTGCTCCCTAATGTCGATCTTATTTATTGAAATAATGAAAAAAACGTTCTCATTCTTTAACCATTAAGAAACACAAATAAACGTCAAGCCAATGGCCAAAAAATCAATGCATTCTATTCAACTCCGTCGTGCTATTTGAAAGCATTGCACGAACATAATACTACATGGCCAACGAAGAGCGATGATTTCTTCCCATACGCTTCCGATGAACATTCATACTGGACGGGCTACTTCACATCACGGCCAACATTGAAACGCTTTGAACGATTCGGAAATCATTTCTTACAGGTATGCCGCCATTGTATGCTAGATTGCATGTTAGATTTCAGTTCGAGTCCTTCCTGATTCACTAAATATCACAATTTTTGTATTAAATGACAAATCAGTTGAACTAAACACACATTATTTCCTAGCTCATTGAAAACTACATGCGCCACACTTTCTTCAATTTCTAAATATTTTTTCCATTCCTAAGGTCTGCAAACAATTAAGTGTGCTCGCAAAGAACAAAACTGCCAACTTTGAAGAAAATCTATCTGTTTTAAGAGAAGCGATGGGTGTAATGCAGCATCATGACGCAGTGACAGGCACTGAAAAGCAGCATGTTGCCGCTGACTATGCTCGTCTGCTACAAATTGGAATTGATAAATGCAGTGAGAACATCAAAGAGTCGCTCAATCAATTGACAATTGATGACGATAATTCGGGAACGTCTCAAGACCAAAAGCTTAAATTCGATTTCAAAACATGTCCGGATTTGAATATCAGTTCATGTGATGTTTCTGAAAATAGTGAAAAATTCATGGTGACACTCTACAATCCATTGGCTCATTCAACACATCAATATGTTCGAATTCCTATATCTCTCGATAGCGAATATGGGGTGTTTGATCATAAAAATGAAGCCGTGAGCTCACAAATCGTTTCAATTCCCAACGAAGCTCGAATAATACCCTTTCGAAAAAGTCAGGCAGAGTCAGAGCTCGTTTTTCTGGCCACCGACATACCACCACTCGGATATAAGTCGTATTTTATTCAGAGAAAATCCATTGAGAAAGAAGCCAAGAATAGAAAAATTGACAACAAAATTGATGGATTCGGTGCATCTACTCGTTTGCAAAACGTTTTAGCTCCCTTCTCAATCGGAAATCAAAATCTCAAATTGAATTTTGATGACGATGGAATTTTGGAATCAGCTGAAAGCGATGGCGTTCAGATGGAAGTTCAACAAAACTTCCACTTTTATAAGGCATTCGTCGGTTTGAATTTCCGACCTGACCAACGATCATCTGGAGCTTATATTTTCCGACCGAATCAGACTTGGGCTACGTCAATTGTTTCCCAAGCGCGTGTACGAGTATTTAGAGGCGATTTAGTAGATGAAGTTCATCAGGTAATTTTCAACATCCATCACGTGATTCTCTGTTCAAATACTTGATTCGAAATTCAATTTCAACACCTTACCTACCATTTTTCTTCTTTGCAGACCTTTAACGAATGGTTAAGCCAGGTGATAAGAATTTATAAGAATGAAACATACGCCGAGTTCCAGTGGGTTGTTGGGCCAATTCCAATTGGTTTCGAAATTATCACAAGATTTGATACAGATATTGAATCGAATGGAGTTTTCTACACCGATTCGAATGGACGGGAAATGATAAAAAGACGACGCAATCACCGTGATACATGGAATTTGACGTCGTCGGAGCCAACCGCTAGCAATTACTACCCAATACCATCGAAAATTGTTATTGAAGACAACACCCGTCGATTTGCCATTCTAACCGATCGCTCACAGGGTGGAAGCAGTTTGGAAGATGGATCCATTGAATTGATGGTGAATTCATTTCCCTTTCTTTGGGCTTTAATCACTCAAATTATTAACCTTCTGATCCAATTTCAGGTTCATCGTCGACTACTACGTGATGATTCGTTCGGAGTTAGTGAAGCTTTGAACGAGATGGCGAATGGAAAAGGATTAGTTGCACGAGGTACAAGCTACTTTGTGTTCAGTCCAAAGAAAAAACCATCTACTCAAGCTAACGAACGGTTTCTTCAGCAACAAGTTCTCCTGCCAAATTGGTTGTTCTTTAGTAATGTCAGCCATCTCAGTTACGATGTGTGGAGGAATTCATATAAAAATATCGTATGTGTCTCTTCATTCATTGCACCAAGCATCTCCAAAATTCGCAATGAATTTTTCCAATATTTCTTTTCTAATCGATTCGATTTGTCAATTTCAGTTCTCAGGCCTGTCGCTTTCACTCCCCAAAAATATTCACTTGCTCACATTCGAGCCATGGAAATCTGACTCGATTTTGATTCGTTTTGAGCATATTCTAGAGAAGGATGAAGACAAAGAATATTCGGAGGCAGTGACATTCAACTTCCAAGATGTGTTCCGGTCGTTTGATGTGATATCGATTCGTGAAACTACACTCGCAGGTAATCAATGGTTGGAAAAGGCAGAACGACTTCAATTCATAGCAGAAACAGACAACCAGAGTACCAATGCTGTGATAGATGATTCAGATAAAGACTCAGATGGCACACCAAGTGAAAACTTTCAAATCACAATAAACCCAATGGAAATTCGAACGTTCGTCGTCGAAATGAAACGGAAAGCTATGGACAATAATAAACTGAAACAAGTCAAATCTACACCATCAACAGCGTAGTAAACAAAACCCTAATTATTTTTCCTTATTTATTTGTCAACTTAAAATTTTTATTTACAAGGCAAAAAAAGACAGAATTTGTTTTTCTTAACAATTGGTTTCCTTAAATTTAAAATGTTTACGGATCTGCTTATTGCTCCTAAAAGACAATTTAGGTAATAAAAAAAGAAACAATTCAATACGAATTGATTTGTGTGTGTGTGTGTTTTTTTTTCTCTCTATATTTTATTTTCAAATGCCGATCATTCGGCATTTACACAATATTCAAGACATACCCATGACATTCATGAAATATATATAATTAATTATCGATTTTTATTCCATCGGGTGTTCACTAAATTTATTTTAAATTGTTTAAAAACTACATAACTTATGTCGTAGAAATGTTCTTATAGATCCAATATTTTGGGTCGTTTGCGGCATCGTTTCGATTTGCGTGTGTGGCTGTCGTCGGTGTCTTCGACCGTTGACTCTGGATCGGTGGTGAGTTCGTTTGTGAAATCCGTTTCAGTGTCTTCCGATCGGAAGCTCCTTCGTTCGGTAATTGGCAACGTGGCGTTTGGTTCATTGGACGCATTATGAATGGTATGTTGCGTTGAACTGAGCGCCGTGTGAATGTTTGCGAATTGTGTTTGCATTTCATTGGTTGTGTCCAATTCCATTGGATGGATCTCATTTGTCAGATCAACCAATTCGATGGTTCCTTCACTATTGACCTTATTACCAATATCCACAATGGAAACGTACGGGTTTGTTGTCGATGCAATTGAGATGTGTTGCTCTTTTTTACTTTTCCTAACGGACTTCTTGCGCGGCGCTGAGTCTTTGGTGCCTTTTTTTCTGCCACGTTTTTTTGATGTATCAAATATATCGATAGCCGAATACCGCTGGACCGTGTGTGTTTTTCGTGGGCTAGTTGTTCGATTTGTTGTTTTCGGTCGCTTTGTAGCGCTGAACGAAATGCGACGCGTATGAAATGACATGCGTCGCGCACTGAATGAAATGCGTCGTAATGCGGATGAAAGGGAAGTGAATGAGGATAGGGTGATGTTTGGTTTGATGTAAGTCTTTCGGGCGAGTATTGTCGATGGTGTACTTTGTTGGCTGCTCATTTCATTCGTACTGTCAACCATTTGACCATTCGATCGATTCATGAATGTCTGCAGCATGCTGCTATCATTCAAATTACTATCACTATTGATACTCCTGCTATTATTGATGGACTTATTGTAATTGCGACGCTTCAGAATCGTTGCAATCTTCTGCGAATCGATCATGGGAATGCCGAAAATTTGTGAAATTCGTCGTGCTTGCATGGCTCTCAATGCTGGTGTTTGTGTATTGAAAATGGCATCGATGGTCATTTTGATTGTGTTGCGTCGTCGTGATCGTTTTGGTTTTGCTGCTGGCACTTTTTCACGTGATTTCTCAACCGGTTCCGGTTCGGGTGGTTTTTGTTTTGGTTTACGTTCGCGTAGCACTCTCTTTTCAAAGACCACCTCCTCTTCATTGGGATCCTTTGGTGGTTTCGGCTGCCTTGGTTTTCTCGGTTGTCGCGGTGCTTTTGGCGGCTTTGGCACGATTGGAGTGGTTCCTGGTTCTGGCAACGGATACTTTCGCGGCCGACCACGTTTCCTTTTCACAACCACCTCAGTCGATCCTATTTCACTTGCGTTCACACAAGCAAGCGATTGTACGTGTTCAGTCACATTTGGTGTATCGATCG
Source organism: Sitodiplosis mosellana (assembly GCF_009176505.1). Lineage (NCBI taxonomy): Eukaryota > Metazoa > Arthropoda > Insecta > Diptera > Cecidomyiidae > Sitodiplosis > Sitodiplosis mosellana. Next base: position 2,732,692 of record NW_022595245.1, read on the forward strand.
ACGTCGATGCAATCGGAGTCGAAGCGGTCGGTGTCGATGATGAATACATTGGACTACGAATTCTCGGTGAACCACCCGATCGAACTGGTGGCAATTCCGTTGTATTGAAAATATCACGCAAAAATAGCTCATCGTCATTTCTTTCGGTTAGCAAATATCGATCCTTTTTACTGCTGTTATTCTCTTCGATCGTTGTAACCGGTGACGGACACCCTGACAAACTGTATCGTGATGTTTGTGTGGATATAGTTTTCGTTTCCACCAATCGCCGCGGTCGCCTTGTGTATGTTTTGAGGTGGAAATTCGGATCGATGCCATTGGCAAGGAACGTGAGAGGACTATCATTTGATAAGCGTGGCGATTTAACCTCCTCCGGTTTCGGTGATTCCGCAGTCGGGCCATTGCTCCACAGATCATTGAAAATTAAAGCAGCATCGCGATCCTTGAACAATACATCTTGTTCGGATTTCGATAGCAATGACGTTTCATTGATAACACTGGCCGTTGATTCTGCCACCGGCACAAATTCCATCGATAAATTCGCTTGTGCTGGTTCGGTGTTCTCATTTTCCTTGTTTGATTCAATTTCCACGTCATTTGTCTGCGGAATTGGACTCGACGCCGTGTTAACTCTACTTGTTGCCGCTTCTTTCGTGTGAACGTCATTGCTTGTGCCACTCTCGTTAAGTGGTTGTCCATGATTTTTCAAATCATTGTTGACCACTTCGTTGATGGTTTTCAGTGTTTCCTCGTGATTTTTCAATGACGAATCGCTTGATATAATATTATCACAATTTTCAGCCGGCTCAACTTCTGCGGGTGTTTTCGAATCAATATGATTTGGTTGCACAGTTGATGGTGTTTCGTTGGTTGCATCTGGATTATGATCGCTGCTCAGCGTTGTCAATGATGAATCTCCGTTACTTGAACAGGGAACTGGTTCATGAGTCAAAATGCCATTTTCTTTATCCAATTTTTCACTCTGCACATCTTCCATTCGACACACACTTGATTCTCCATTCTCTGTGATTTTGATATCAGACGAAGCGCTTCCATTGCCCGGAATGCTCACTTGCGTTGAATTGATGTCATTCACCAGCCGATTGAACATCGATTCATCGAGCGTCGATAAATTTCGATCGTTCTCCCCATTCACATCTGGTACCTTTGCTTCAGAAGTCGATGGCAGTTCACTTGGGCTTGGTTGTTTCTCCAATACTATATCCGAGTGCTGTGCACTCTCGCCATTACGGTCGGTGACTAAGGAATTGGTTGTATCCATGTTCAGATCACAGCTATCAAGAGAGGAAAGTGATGGCGTATTTTTGTTGTATGACGGCTGTTGCGCCGGCGGTGGTGAATCAATCGAAACGGTTTCGACAACATTTTGGCTATGCGACGACTGATTGCCCATTTGTGAACTAGCCGAATACCAATCGAAATCATAACTCATATCGTCATGGTGACTGCATGTTGCACTAGAGCCTTCATGATTCGAAAACGAATCATCCTCATCCTCGTCATCAGTCAATATAATGATTTCCTCGTTTTGTCGCACTTCTGATCGCAATTCGGCCTTTTTTATGCAACGAATCAATGGCGCTAACGCATACTCTTTATTCAGAATATCGTTGGAATCGGCTATAGTTACAAATCCTTCCTCATCAACGGGCAGATATGGCTTGAACAGGGAATTCATACTGTAAGAAGAGAATCAGAATAAATACGCAATCGAGAAGTATAGTACTTTGAGTCGGATAGCATTCACTTACCAAATTGTTTTCTTCGGTTTTACACATTTAACGAAGGCATCTCGCGCTTTACGCCGCTCCTCGGGAACTTCTTCGATGTACAGCCATTTTTTGAACATAATCAAATTCTTCATGAACAACGTGTCCGGTAGTTCGATGGGCATCTTTCGCACAAGGAAATATCTGCAATTTTTTTTTTTTTGAAAAATATTTGTCGAAATCAAATTTTCATAAGTTGTTTAGTGAATGAATTTGTTGGATTTTGAATGAAACTTTAACTGAAATGAATAAAATTGTGACATAGAAAAAATCATAAAGTAATTTATTGAAAAGGGTTTTAAAAAAAAGTACGTATAATTTATATAGATTTTGAATCTTAAGTGCATTTCAGTGACTAAAGTCACCAGCCAAGCCAAAATGGGTTTAAATAAATATTTGCACAAAAGTTTGGAAAATCAGTAAATAAAATCATTTATTTGAGTGTAATTGTTGATAAAAATAAAAAATGTAAATGAATAAAAGAATGACCAAAGCAAAATATCGACCAGCAAATAAATTCAGCTATACTCACTCAAACAGAAGCACTAAAATGCCGCGATGCTGACGCCACAACCGTTTTGTATTGAGCAAAACATCCAGAACCATCGAATTATCCGAATGCTGCACAATAGACACAATGATACGTGTTAATTTCTGTTGCCACTAGAGGCCTTTAGTTGTATGGATAAAGTGATACTTACATCCAAATACGTTTGATAGATCAAAACTATCCGCTCAGCAATGGATTTATCATATTCGGCACCTCGCAATGACGCACACAGTTCCAGATCCGTATAAATTGATAATATTTTGATGAATCGCTTATAGTACCGCTTTCCCTGGAAATGATGAAATTCATTATTAGTTTTGGTCTCATAAAATACATTTTAAACATGTGTCGAATTTCCAATTGGACGAATAAATTATTTAAAAAAAATACCAAATACCTTTTCCAGCGACCGGAACAGATACTTGTAGATATGTAAGTATGTGCGAATGTAGTGGGATAGAAAATCAGCGGTATTTGGTTTGATTATTTTCTCATAGTCTTTCGTCAATTTGCTAAAAAATGAAAAACAAAATTCGATTAATTTCGTGATAATGAAACGATATTATCGATTGCAAATTGATAGATTTTCGTCTATTTTCAACCGAATTTTGTATGCATACAAACATTATAAAATGTCCAAAATCTTTAAATTGCATCTAACATTTTCAAATTTATTCCAAAACGAACCTAATAAAACGATCCATTGACTCAAGTATGGTATGCTTCTGTAAGGTTTGAATGCTTCCTGTATGACAAAAATATTTTCAGTAAATAAATGTCAATGTTCGAATGACGTCATATGAGAAACTAACCTAAACACATGCGAAGATCCTTTTCGATGTCGGACAACCAGTGGGCGAAACTCAATGCGGCTTGTTTTTGTTTCTGTTTTTGCTTTTGACTGGTTGGTTTTTGTGCTGCAATAGCTGCGGTTGCAATCATAAGCCGATCGATGGGTATGCGTTCAAGTGGCTCAAAGGTGCTAACCATCTTGGGCATTGCCACTTCATTGCTGTACGATGTTGATGGTGTGGCGGTGGCATTTTTCTGTAAAAATCGCGATTCATCGTCGCTGGATGAACTTTGTGATTCCTGATCATGGTACGATTGAATCAAATCCATTTGGATGCTAAATCACGTTAAATTTGTCAGCGTACCGATTGTTGGTTGGTTGGTTGGTTGTTTATGTCTTAGTTGTGTATTTGCCTGAGTACAATGGGAGGGAAAGAGAGAGAACAAACATGGCATCAAAACTCACGAACGCACATATCAATGTCATTGAAAGTTGATAATAAATAAAATCACTGGTATTGAATGCACAAATAGAGTATCATCACAAGCCGATTTTCCATTTTTTTTTAAACAGTCTTTGTAACAAAAATTGCGATACGATTTCAGTCGTCAACCACACACACTCAAACATAAACAACGCGGTAAGTGAACTGAACACAGATTTTGTAAATTACGCCAAAATTTGGCGTGCATTTTTGTGGGAAATCAAGTTATTAAGCACCATTGCATCGAATAACACGGAAAAAAACACGACAACCAATATAAATCTCGGCAAGAAAGTCATTAACGCTAGGGCTAAGACTGACGTCGAGGCATGGTGGTGTTGTATGTGCGCCAAAGCGTTTATTTTTTTTCCTCTCTTCTCTACTAACAAGTTTTACCTTTTTAATTCGATATTGATTGCATTTTTCACACTGTCTTTGCATTTATCGTAAGCACTTTTTATCAAATCCAATGAAATTTCAGCTGCTTTTGCATTTTACACCATCAATTTTTATGCCATTGAGATTGTTGGAAACTTTTTTCTGGCTCTTTTCCATTCAGAATCGACTCAGTTTTACATATTTTTTTTTGACATTTCGATATTTTCTATCAAATTATATATCGGCAAGTGGCGCACCAATCGTGTTTCAATTCTACTATCACAATGGGCCAATGTCACGCGGATGTGTTCCGTGCGTATCGGATGTGCGCCATTATTGTCAGATGGCGACACATGTAATTTGGTTGTGAATCGTTTGAATTTACTTTTTATTTCTTTTTTCATTTTTCTTTTAATTCAAAGTTAATTATCATGGGAAATCAAAGTAACATTCATTGAAATAAAAGCAAACTACATATATTCAAGTGTAACGAAATAAACTAGGTCATTTTGAATTTCTCTTGCACTGAGTGTCAAGTTGGCGAACGTTTATCAAGTTTCGACTATTTTCAATCGAGTGTGTTGTGCGTTCCGTGCAATTCCAATGAGAATGTAAACCACAACGTATATTGGTATGCAGTAACAAAATTATAATTTGTGTGGGCGAACAAGCGAGAGAGAGAGAGAGAAAGAGGAAGAGAGATCGAGAGTGAGTGAATAAACATTGATTGCAACGCCATGAATCAACGACGAACGGAAGGACACATGGTAATTTTGTTCTTTGCCATGCCATATCAGCAAAAACCTCACAAAACGTTAATGCTGCGTTACGAGACTAGAAATAGATTTGCAGTCCTTCATTTTAATCCCCCAGACGATGTTATTCATCTTCCAAAATCCGATGTGACCGCAAATAGTTAGATGGGATTTTCCGTTGCAAAAAGGAATGTTGCCGCCCCGAAAAACGAGATCATTTGGAACATTCAGCCGAAATGTGTGTGTGAATCGGATAGAAAATCAGTTGTTTCAACACCGTAATAGGATTTTTGACGCATGTAAAGGGGTCCAAAATCCAATCCCAATGATATTATTCATTAATAAGGAGATAATTTCATTTATGTATTCATCGATGTCAATGTCTTCATTAGTATGGAAGAATCTGGGCTAAGTTTACCTAGCCACCACATACCATAGACGTATATATTTATTAAATATGAATATTTTACAAATTCAACACTTAAAGTGTTTGTTGTGTGTGTGTGTGTGTGTGTGAGTAGTTCCACGAGCGAAAGAAAGGCGATGATTCGTTCGGGAGGATTTTTGGGTTTGAAAGTTTCGTAACCACTTCAAAATTGTGCCATCAATAATAATTCCGTTGAATTTTTTATAGGTCAGCTGCTTCGATGTAAAATTGTAAATTATTGGAGCCGGAAAATCGTTTTCGCTTCGGTCGATTCGTACACATATGAACATGAGCACAGTAGTGCATTGGGCTGTATTGCGAGTGAGGGTAAGAGCAGAAGTGGAAGGAGACGTAAACAGGGAAAAAGAGTATGTGTGTGTGTGTGTGTGAGAGAGAGAGAGAGAGAAAGATAGAGCCATAGATGATAATATGTCTTCATTGAACCGAGGTCATTTTCAATAGACGTGGTCATTGTTTCTTTCGATTGAGTATTGCCTTTTTTGAATCACTTCGTGGTGCTTTATGGTCGATACCTTTTAAAATATACCATTATTTATGGATATTTCAAGGAGGCATGAGAGAGGGAGAATGAGCTACAATGCATATATATCGCCCTACGGCCGTTGCTTGATTATTATGGTATGCAAGTACCAAGTTCCTGGTGTGTGTATGTATGTGTCTGTGTGTCGCAATTTCCCATTCGGACCCTTTTTCGTATTTCCTATAGCTCAGTATCTGTTTGGCCAGACGTTATCATTCGTTATTTATGCGAATCATACAATTGTGATATTGTTGTCCATAACCGTTTTCTCAAAAGCATTTTTAGCATATTTGTGGCAAATAACCCGAGCCGAAAGCAATCGTGAGTAAGCGTCTCTGTGTATACGGTATATACTATACAGAGAGAGTGCAAAAAGCATATTTCAAAAAGGCAAAACAGCAAAATGATGACGAACTCAATTTGAATGTGGATATCGAATACTTTGAGCGACATGAAGGAATGGCTTTGCCCATTACGCCAACCGTAACAACAACAACAACAACAACAACAACAGCAGCAAAAGCTTCGATGGCAGCAAAAATCTAGCTCTTTTTCATTAACTTCACAGGAACAATAAAGGATGGTTTAAGTGAAATGACAGGCTACGGAAGTACATATCTTTGTGTGTTTATAATGCGAGAATGACCGTAAAATTCTGACATCAATAACAATCTTCAATTCTTCTGGAAAAATGCCAAAACACGCTCGCTCACCAACACATACACATGAATCATGTTGATTTTTTGCATTCATCACTCACTTCATTCATGAATTTTCATTCGGACGAAGAAAATGGACAGATGTAAACTCTGAAGAATTTAACCAACAAATGTACACAGAATTAGAACAAGAGCGAGGACGAGAGGGAGAAATAGAAAGGAAAAGAGACGGACAGATCGAGCAAAAAAAAGAAAATAAGCGGCGAGCGACAGCGTTCGGTTCAGTGTTTGGTGGAAAGCAATTTTTTCCACGTTTGTTTGGTGCAAAAATGCTTTAGCAATTTAATTTTGTGTTTTCTGAGTTGTGAATTCACACACACAAAAGTTGCTTTTCGCAAACGCTCAATGGAAACGGTTTTTGTCGCTGTTGGCAATGTTTGATTCTATTGTTTGTCGGCATAGAAGTTCGTTGATTTCTTTTTTGTTTGTCAAACGATGAAGAAAAAAAAAATTCTACAGATTTCAGTATCGCATTCCATGCCAAGCCACACGCCTGTTTTCATATTAGACTTTTTTTTATATTCCAGCGAGCGGTGTGGTGTGTGTTGGTGAATATGCCTTTGGCTATTGTTTCGTTTTTTGTGTGTACTGATAGGTCTGAAGGGTTTTTTTGTGTGCCATCCTAATTCCTGTTTTCACTCTGACATGGTGTAGATATTTTCGCTTGTCATCTTCGAAAGAATGCACAAAATAAATGTGTTTACATTTGGTTGCTGCTGAGTTGACTTTTTTTTTCTTCTCTTCGCCGCACTGGTTTCATTGCACGATGTGATATTTTGTGTGAAAAAAAATTTCCGTCAAGAAAGCCATCATCGGAATGGTCCATTCAAAAGCTGTATGTTCGTGTTTGTGTGCCAATGAAAAAGTCACACAGCACAACACGAATAACTAGAGGAGTAAAGTGACGGAAATTTACTTAAAAACATATTATGAAACAGCAAAAACGACAATTCAAATGAGTGCCATTTGAGTCAAACAATGGAGTAAAGTGAGCAGCGCCACCACCACCACCACCGCCTCCCCTCGTGCCAAGCAACATTTTTTGGGAGAAAAAGGTCGAAATGGCAACCGAAAAGTGATATCTTATCCGGCGAATCAATGAGTTACAAGAAAGCATTTTTGCCCATTAGCCAAACCAAATGGCAAGCAATGTGATGCGGCCGCACGGCGCGCGCACATCGTTTCAGCTTTTACCTAATTACTTGAGAACAAAACTTTTAACACAACATGATAAATGGAATAAAATTGAATGTTGAATGCGTGTATTTGCCCTATAATGCTCCTGTTCTTTCATCTTGGATTGCTTGCTTGCTCTTTGGCTGGGCTCTGTTGTCAGTTGACGGTTTCGATGTCGATCTGAACTATGACGACTCCTCTTTTTACTGCTGCCACCATCCACTCCAATGCCTCATTGCTCTCTCTGCCGTCGCCACCACCATCATCAGGCTTCTGCTGGATTTGTCGTCAATGGTTAAGCATTTAGCATGCTTTTGTTGTTTTCCCTTTTGTCTACATGTCACTAAAATGTGATTCATGAGCGGAGCTTATAAATGAACAATTTACAATGTATATAGAAAACCAGATACAGCAGATAGACAACGACAACAACGAGCACATTGGAGCACACAGAAGGGAAATGAGCATTTTA
>NW_022595245.1:2741176-2805909 GCF_009176505.1 Sitodiplosis mosellana
GAAGTAAAAACATTATAATTCAGACAAAATAGCACAAATTTTAAGCAAAGCAAGGGTTGAGACACACAATAAATCCTGATTGATTAACTCACACGACTCCCTTTCACTTATTGACTGGAACTGTGTATAAATATATTTTTTGTGTTGGAGTGTGTGTTTTTTTAGTACCTGTGGATGCGCAAATACGTCACATATCGTCATATATGATTGCTGATGCTATCGTAGCACATGGTCGTCGTCGTCGTCGTGGATGAAATCACAGTATATCTAACGTTTGACTTTGTCACTGCATTTAATAAGGTCTAGCACACATTTACGACATTTCCTACGAACAGTTTCAATTAGGAGAGGGAACGCTTTTTTTTATAAAATAGGTCATTTCATTCAAAGTTGAAGCGAACACATAAATTCATCCTTCCATTCGAATGGCATCCTCCATAAACTCGACAAGCACAATCAACGACGAATGATGGATCAGAGGAGGGTGTGCTGTGCACAGTAGACGTAGGTAGTGTGATTGCCAGTTGATTAGCCGATGATACAATGTACACCGAAATGGATACGATATACACACACACACGGAGCACCAGATCAAACGTATACTGCTCTCAGACAGGCATTTGAAGCACCCCGATTCGCCAATACCAACGGGCCAACGCAATCGGTGATACAAAAGCGCCTCTCCACAAATAAAGAAAATAGGCAAAAATAAATATAATGGACAGTGTAATAAATTGATGGAAGTTGGCTTGGGATGAAAAATATAAACGCTTGTGCAAGCAATCTTGAAAGCAAAAATGTCGTTAGGTTAGTTCAGTTTCCTTTTATGTTCAGCTCAATTTCCAATCAATTTTTTCCTCTCTATCTCTCTTTCTCTCTCTCTCTTTATCTCTCTCTGTGCGCTTCATCGTCGTCGTAGTCACTCATTGTCACATTCATGATATGGTGAAGTAACCAGGGGCGAAGAAGAGAATGAACGGCGTCTATTGTGACAGCATGCAGATCATTCAAATGGAAAATGGAAATGTATTTTAATTTATTCGAACGAAATTTTTCGGGCGAATCAGGGTGAAAGAAAAACGCGTGTCTGTGCCAAAAATGAAGAAGTAAGAAGAGTAGCATCAGCGGCAACAACAAATCAACCACAGAACTTCCACATATTTTATGTATTTATCACAGTGTGTTTTTTAGCCTCTGCGATATGGCGATGCACAGAGGAAAAACAAACGTGATTTATTGAATTGAAAAGTGAAGAATAAACATGTTTTCAATTGAATGAACCGGCCAGAAAAAAGAATCACGCTACCAAAAATATCACGAGATAAGCATGCCCATACGAGAGAGAAAAAAAAACGTTATGTGCTCTCATTGAATGGACGCAAATTTACAATACATCGCGCATTGCATTGAATCAATGAACCGCCACCAATGATTCCGTAAAAAATAAAACATGCTAAATAATAACCGCGACAATGGCTGCCAATTCCATCGAACTGAATAACGGTATAACAAAACAAAAATGGAAATCCCATCAGGCGAAAAGGCCCCCACAGCTCTGTGTATATCCGCAGCATGATGAAAACAAAAACAAAAAAAGAAATAACAAGCACAAGTTCGATTCAAATCGATTTAAATCGGTAACAACGTACTTTTCGGTTTCATTAGACGGCACATTCCGTGACTCGTCGATTTGCAATATACGAGCGCGTTTTTGTTCTTTCTTTTTTACGGTCAACAAATAGACAATAAACCGATTCCGAACCGAATATAAAAGCCATTGTGTTGTATCGGTTAATTTATTAGTACAATTTAACGATTGCAAATATATGCACGCGTTTGTTTGCACGGGGTGCTGTGCCCTGTGTGAGTGTGTGTTTGTGTAACCCACTGATGCCAACTCGCCGCCATTCAACGACGACAATAACAATAGCAGCAATGTAAACATATTATATCGGCATTTAAGTGATTGCGTAATTATATCTGGCTTATAGTATGTAGTGTAATAGGTCGGCGACTTTATGCTTACCATTTTAAGGATATTACACACGGGTGGCTTCGAACCGTTTTTCCCCTTTGCTTCCGAATGCATGGCAATGTACAGTGTGCGTCGAACGATCTGCCTATCTTGCGTATAAACCTTGATTGAAGCTTTGCCAAATCGTTTTATGTTGTAATAAATATATAAAAATTCTCGGTGTAAGAGTTTTATTGCGATATTCAAATGCGATGTACATCTCCAGGGCTGATGGAGAGAGAGTGAGTTAGAAAGGCTCGCTACTGCTCCTCCATTATGGCCACATTTCCTTCGAATATGTCTTATTTAAATTGCACGATTTTGATTATATTTATGTGTATGATTACAGTAGGTTATTTACATTGGCCATTTTAGGGTTTTGCCTGTTTAAATATAATCTTTTTTCAACTAAAGGTTGAAACTTTAATATGCTAATACATCATTTCTCGTTCGCTCTCAAGAGAAAGGGAGAAAGAATAAGAGCAGGCGGGAATGCTCGGTCTGACAAGCAATGCCTGGATTGAAAATCCGATCGGAATAAACGATAAACCAGGAAAGGTATGTGGAAAATGGTGAACTTAAGTGGAAATAGCATTTTTATTGGTAACAGAAACACCCGTTTACATACATCACCGCGTTTTCCTTTTTGAAAATGTTGTGATTTTCCACGTATCTCTTAGTTGAAAATGACGATTTCTGTGCAAATTTTATGATGCGAAAGTCTTAAAACTATTTCGGGGTTGGTGAGTAATTCGTTTTTATTTTGTTTTTTTTTTTGTCTTCATGGGCCTAAAACCATTTTTAGGTTGGTTGAGTGTACTTTGGGAAAAAGCGAATGAGCTTCAGCATCGATTTGATAATGTGTTTGATGGTCGATGGAAATGGGCTGAGTCAGCCTATCGAATATGGGGTAATTGTACTCTTTTTTGTATGGGAACTTTTCTCTCTCTTCATATCATGATTGAACCGTTCATGTGTGTGTTCAATGTCCATACCTGTTTCAAGTACATATGAAAACCGGATGCTCAAATTCAATGACCGGAAACTCATATTTTTCTCTTCATTGCGGCAAAATATGAGCAGTTTCCTGCTTTATATGCATACCGCATATACATTTCTTCATCTCTGTATGCGGCCATTTCATTCATGTTCAAATGTTGGTAATGACGTTCATGATTACTTTAGTGGTATCGTTTAACTATTGTTTGTTAATATTATTTTTTTTCTCTGCTGTGCTTGGGCACCAACGAACGGTAGCGGTCATTTGAAAATTGACGCTATATTTCATACTGCATTTTTTTAAAAAAGCACCCCAAATGCGGGCACATTCATTGCTGTCCACTATTCACCAACTGCGCGCTTTTTTTCGCTATGCGCTTTATTATTTCGATTTACGATGTTGTCATTTTTTCCTCTGTTTGCTTTTACTCTCTATTCTCCCGTCCGTTTCGTTTACCAGCCACTTTTTTTCGCACATCAATAAAACTTTGACATCCGATCCAACGGTCCGTTCCGTTCGGTGTTACATCCATATCCATGCCAAATGCCTTACATTTGCCAAACTAATAACTTTTCGTCGGCACACGCACACACCATTCACGACATGTTGCATACGTTACCATATTTCATGGGTGTGAGTGTATGTTTGTGTGCTGTTTTTTTGTTTCGTTCTTTGTTTTTACTGTTGCCCTCTTATTCTCATCGCAACAACGACTAAAATGTGCTTTTAGCATTATGCTACATACTCATTCGCTTGCATTTGGAACATGGGGCACATGGAGAACGCTTTGTGTAAATGGCCGTTGATGGCGTGTCACATTGCCTACAAATGTATGCTCATATATGTACCAGACACAATACTTATTTTCAAATGTTTGCTCATACATTTCTCAACGTATATCATTGCGCTCTCATTCACTCACTTTCTCACTCTGCTCTCTTCCTCGACCTCACTTTCTCATTCTCTTCGTCTCGCTCGTGTTCGGTCCGACTACATGAATTGATTTCAGACACGATGGCAGAACACATGAAAAAAAAGGTTTATATCGTATATCGCATGTGTATGAGAAAACTAGTGGTGTGTGCGTGTAAATTTGCAAAAAAATGTATACCGTTTAGCGGACGGAATATTAAGTATATCCGAAAGTTTAATAACGATACGGGTACGGGACGAGAATATGCCACAAAAGTATACCCTTAAACAAAGCACCGAAAAACAATGATGAGCATGCGTAATAACAACAACAACAACAACAAAACTTTACAATTTTATTCAGCTCAGCACACTCGGTGGTGGCTGGTCGTCGGTCGATTGTAATAATAAAACGAAAAATTGAACAACAACAACAACAACAACAACAACAACAACAACAACGGAAATCATCTTGAATTTGGAAGACGGGCTTTTTAGATTTCTTTATTGATTCCCTTTGTTTTTTTCTTCCTTCGCCATTTTCGAAAAGTAATCGTCATTTCGATTTGATTCGTGCATTGAAAGGAGTATGTGTCGAAGAGTAAGATTGACTTTTGCAGTATGACTCATGAGCAAATACTCATACATTCACACTTCGATGGGATATTTTGATGCAACTTTACCGTAAATAGAGATGAATTTTTGCACAAAATCTATCAGCGTAAGTGTGGTATAGACGGCGTTTGATTTATATATATATATATATATATCATATATATAGATAGCGTTTGCACATATCTTCTGTCGAGTTTCCGCAAATTGTATTTATTTAATCAATAGATGATTACATTACGCGTTGAACAAGCCATATCACACGACGATGGCAACGGTAGTTCAGCGGCGACCAGACAGTTGTCGCTACTAGTTTGGATGAATAAGAGAAAAGGAGAAAGAAAAGAAAGAGAAGTAAACAATTTTTTTGCTTCTTCTATTTTTCTCTCATTCTTCTACACTAGTAGCGACAACTGTCTGGTCCCCGCTTAACTACCGTTGTCATCGTCGTGTGAGTATTTGATGCAACTTTACCGTCAATACAGATGAATTTTCAAATCTATCCATCCATCCATCCATCATTTATCATTCATTCATCATCCATTCATTCATATGTTGAATAGATGTATAAATCAATGGATAGATGGATGAATGGATGTACCATTTTGCGGACTTATGACCGCTAGCCAAAGTTAGTACGTAAAACTTGAAGTTTCAACGGTTTACTTACTTCAACAGCCACTCAAAAGTATCGATAGAAACGGAAATGGCAAACATTGTAAGCAGAAATACAAAAAAAACTGTAAGAAGAAGAAGAATGTGAATAACAACATTGTTTGTCGAATTCGAAGAATTGTTTTTCAGGTGGTGGGGGAGCGGCGAAAAAAAGTTTGGACCAGTTTGCTCTGTCGGTGTAATTTCATTTGAAAGCTAACGTGTTAACATACAAATTATGTACAATATGCCACAAACTCGAAGCACTAACTTTGTTATGAACATTTTTTTGCCATGGTATGTAGTGTATGTGTGTGTGTTTTTTTTCTGGCCACGTACTTCAAACACAATGAAATCTGTGTATCTTTCTTTGGTTAAGTAGTCATTCTCCCATTTAATTATATTTATTTGGTACCGACTTTATTCGGTTAATCCCAATCATTTTCTCCTGCAATGTTCTGAGAGTTGGGCAAAAGCATTAATTGTGAGTGGTGGAGAGTACCCATCAAGGAATAGCACATTTTCGTCATTCAATGACAGAGAAAAGAAAAGAGAAAAAAAAACTGAATTAACGCCACCAACAAATCTTTCAGCAAAAACACTGAGTTAACAATTCGTTTAGCTGCAGGCAACCGAGATTGGGTGGCGAGCATTGGTTTCGAGACAATGCGTATTTTGTTTTCGCATTCAAAAGTCTGTGGTCTGGTTTTGCCGGGCCATCACTGCGGTCTTACAGCAGCGGCAACAGCAGCTTTCATCGCCTTTCACTCTCGCATACGCAAAACACCACAACATTCATTATATTTATTATTTCATTGAAACGCATTCATTGCCATATATTTTGTGTGTGTGAACGCTGAGCACATGGAGCTCACAGCGACATGCACACAGTGATATATATATTTATATAGAAAAGTGAAAAGGTACCCTCCCGAACAAAAAGCTGTTGGCAAAAACGAAAGAATATGAAAAAAACCCAACGACAACAGCAGTAGCAGCAGCAGCAAGATTCAAGCACACCAACACATAATGCCACTATTGAATTGTGTGTATTTTGGTGTCAGAGTAAGAGGACGGTTTCAAGGCACATTTACATAAGGTTCATGGTACATAGCAGATTATTTGATTCACGCGAGAATAGAGATTCATGTAAATTTTCGCTTCGTTTTTTTCGTCGTCGTCGTCGTCGTCATCGTCGCCGTTGTTGTTCTTCCAAAAGCTAAAAGTTGAGATGTGAATGTACGACAACGGTTTAATATATTAGCTGTTAAAGCATATATCTAATGCAATGGATTTCCTCTATTGTCATATTAGACGCGTGTTCTGATGAATGCGTTGGATTCACGACGAATCATTGCCGTTGAGAGGAGCGATTTTTATCACACATCTCTTTCCCTCTCTTTTTTCTCCCCCCCCCCCCCCACACACGCTTCTTCTCTTCTGCTCGCATATCGCTCCTTGGCAATGGCAGCCAACAACAACAAGTTAAAACCTTAAATAAAATTCAATTGATGTGAAACAAACTGAAAGACAAAATACAAAATAAAAATCCTCCTGAAATATCGTTGCCGAGATAACGGAAAACAATCATTGCACTCCCCCATCTCCTTTCTCTATCTCTATCTCTCTTGCTCACTCAGTCTTTCTCTCTCTCTCTCTCTCTCTCTCTCTCTCTCTCTCTCTCGTGATTCTTTCCCTACATTAACTTTGACTTTTAACTTTGCGAACAGAAAATGTTGAAAGCTTTTTCGTTCCGACCATGCATGATTATGGTGTGTAGGTTTTTTTTGGGTTTTATTTTGCGTATTTTCTATGGCATTCACGCAAGACTTGATGCTAGTTTCTTATGCATGGGATTTGAATTTAAAGCCATTGCGAAATCGATTCTTTGCCATACACACCCATACACCAACACCCAGTCACAAGTCGTTTTGTTCAATGTTTTGCATAAATTTACGGAAATTATTAAATTTTGCGTAATAATTTGTTTTATTTACTGTGGATGATTTGCATTAGCAGGCGCGTAGGACATTCAAAAGTTTATCGAAACAAAAAGTCGGCAATGGCATGGCATTGAAATGTGTTCTCAATGCTCCGAACTACCACCACCACCACCACCGCCGCAGCCACAGCCGCAGCAACAATACAAACTGAAAACAGCATTCATCCATCAGTGTTCACGCTGACTGGGCATGTGGCTGTTATATGATTTTGTCTCTGTGTTCTCGTATTTTGAATACACTTTGCATTTAAGATATAGACTTAATCGCACGCATGTGACAAAAACGGGTATAAAAGTTGAGCGAATTGACGACGGAACATGTAGAGATGAAAAAGGAAGAAAAAAAACGACAACAACGACTTCGACCCCGAATACGAATGCGATGCTCAAAACTGCGGGCAATGCAATGTGTAATACAGAAAGCACAACGCCGTTGTCGTTTTTGTCGTTGCCTTCGTCGTTTTCCCACACAAAAGGACTAAACACACATAAATATATTTTTAGATAACGTTTAGCATTTTATGCTTACGCTTATGGCAATATTGCCCAAAAGCTGTCAGCAACTTCTGGATATATTCAACGGTTTTATGTGCGGCTCTGCCGGTGTCGATGTGTGTATATCTGTGTTTGTGTGTGCTCGGTCTTTGTGTCCATGGCCGTGTTTCGTTTGTGAATGTGTTTTTGCCATGCAGTGAAAACAAGACAAAGGAAGTTTTATATTCCCATATTACCGTTAACACACGGAGGCTAGATGCTGCGATCCATTTAAGCGATGGTTTCAACACATTACCACATACCAACACCAGTTAAAATCCAAACATAAACGTAATAGATTTTTCTGTCTTCCTTGCATATTCAAACGGGTCTTTCGGTTTAATATTGTTGCCGCGCTGTTGATGTTGCTGTTTGGCGATACATGTGACGTGGTCTGTGTCTATCTCCCGAGTTAAGATAGGATACATTGTGGAGAGCGTCACCAATGCAACCGACTTTTGTCATATCTTTATGATACACATGCGACCACTTTGCCGAAAAAAAAACTTTCAATGTTCATCATACATACTGCGAGGGATATGCGCGCCCAAATCAGCATGAAGAATGATGCTCCACGACGACAATGCAAGCCGACAAACTTTACAATGTTTCACGTCGATCGAGCTTGCTTTCATTGGTTGGTTTCAATACCAAATGAAGCGTGACGAGCATCGAAAAAGAAAAGATAGAAAATAACGAATCTAAAGTTCTCGATATGTGCTCATGTGGTAATTTCTGTGATTTGCACCCAAGTGCAAGCAAGAAAAAGGCAAAAGAGGAAGACATGCAAAGAGATAGGTAAAGAGAGGCAGGCAACGGTTTGATATCTCTTCCTTTGCCAGAAAACTTCGATTGCTTTTCTTTCGGAAACTTGGTCGCCTGCGTTCACTTACTCTGTGTTTCATTTTGTTTCCGTCTTTTCCGCTCTTTTTCAGTTTTTCGTCTCACATTTATATAAATATTCTTATCGACCATCGATGTGTTCAATATGTGTATATGAAGGAACCAGCAGCTGCAGCAGCAGGCATACTCTATCAAAAGCAAAACGGCTTTTGTGTATGGGCGAGATACTGTGTAAAAATTCTATTGAATATACTGTATTGAGTGCTTGAAATAGCAATAGAATAGAGGTGATACCACCGACAAGAATATCAAAACCGAATATATATGGGAAACGCGCGCGCTGCGACCAAGAAACTAGAAAATAGAGAACAAAAAACTGTACACACATTGTACATAGTATGAAAATAAAGTTGAAAACCATTACAAAACTAATACGTTCCACTTTAGAATGTGTACATTTGCCATTCGCCACATATGTTGTATGTGTGTGTGTGTTTGTGTGAAAAGAGTGTGGTGAGTTGATGCGCAGCGCGAATGAATAACGATTTGTAGTTTGGTGTGTTTCGCATGCATCCGATTTCAACGAGTCGACTTCTCTGCTGTTTTTTTTTCTTTCTTCGTTGCTACTCCTGTCGCCGTTATTGCTGCCGTCGTGGTTGTTATATAAATCATACAATCATTCAATCTATTCATAGCACACGTAAAAGAGATAAACGAACAAACATGCAATGCTACTACAACACATATGCCACTTAGACTGTATTTTCCAGCGCGCGCTAAGGAATCATCATGGTGAATTTATGTTTCGTAATATTCAAGTGTGTGAAGCCATGAGTTTGTGCATACACATCCATCTAATCTTTGGGCTGTGAATAAGAGACACACTCACACACATTGCCTTTCTTTACACCATTGCTGTACTCAATTTTGCTGTGGAGATTGGTGTCGACGGTGTAAGAAAAGCAGAGCAATATAGAGCAAAAGAAAAAAATCGAGTATTCAATATGCATATTTAAGCAAGCGGTAACGAGGTAGTCGGTAGAGATGTGCGTGAGCGCGCACACTTCTCTTGCCCGATTATGATATCCAAAACGATGGCAAATCGGAACGATAGAACCGACAAAAAATAACCTGGCTCAAAAACGACGTGGATCGGTTTCATCAGAGTATTTGTGTGTGTTACCGTCATCGTCGTCGTCGTCGTCGGGTGTGAGCGCGTATCTGACAGAACGGAAAATGAAAAAGGTGGTTTACCGCATTTTGCATGTAATTGTTCTTTCGGCGAAATAAATGTGCTCCGTGCGATTCATTGAGTATTTCATTCACGTTCCAATGTGAATAATAGCCGAACGAACCAGCAGACGTTATTTCATTACTTAACGCATTAGCACACACGCACATACACCAGCGAACCTACAACGGTGCCAATATTACCCTGTGCACTCTTGACGACGTTCGACACATAAATATATATATACACACACACACGCGAAGGAATATATCGAAAACAAAACGAAGTAGAAGAAAGGGAAAAAAATAAACGAAAGACGACGGCAGCAAGAAAATGAGCGCGTGCATTTTTCGGAAGGCTATAACATGTTGAACGAATGTTCTTGGTGCGCGCACATCGTCCACATATATATATATTTCTTATGTCGATTTCCATCATTCACATTCAATTTGTGCTCTCGTACAACCGTCAATTTTCCCAACAACGAATTCATTTTTAGCACGAACCTTTAATTGCTGCAAATGTGTACAAGTGCGCCGAAGAGAGAAAGAGAGATGCGAATGTGTGCTCGACCGTCTGCCTTAGAAAGAGCCCTTTCTTTTCATGCAAACAGAACGCGTTTCAGTTATAGTTTTTTTTTCTTTTTCGGTTGCTGCTGCTGCTCTGCTGCTTCATTTGGCCGTTTTTGCCTCTTCGGTCGTGATTATTTGATTGTTCAGTGAGCGGAAGCATATGCGATCGATGTATTTGTACATGTTCATTGAGCACTTCTCCGTATCGATTGTCGATTGCTTTTGCAATCATGCTTTGGCGTCGAACAATTCCATGGTACTTTTCTTTGCCATGGCAAGCAAACACGACCAAACCAATTTTGCTCTTTCCTCCGTTTGTATAGTGTGTGTACTCTTCCTTTGTGTACAAATGATGAGAAGAACCCATCTCTTGCGTTATAATTATGATATAAATTACACAAGAAATTTCGTACACAAAAATCGAGCATTTATTATTGAAATGCCACGGCTGGCTGGCAAGGAAACACACACACAATGTAAAATGAAATTTTTCATTTGTTATTCTCTTCCAATCGAATGCTCTCAACGCGTGCTTACATTAAATCTAAACAAAACAGATGTGCGCCGCTGGTGTGTATATGTGAGCACCGCCGCAACGCGCAACAATCAAACAAAATTGAGAATATGAGCCGAATAAATCAGCTTTGGCTGCAGTAATAGCTGATGGTTTTCTCGAAAACAAAACAAAATCATTTGTTTACATTTTGCATTTTTTTTTCGTTGGATGATGAGAGAAGAAAGCATGAACAAACATTGGCACATAGATTTGCCGATGAAAGCACAGAAAGAGGGAGAGAGAGAGAGAGAGAGTGAGAGAAAAAACAACACCAACAACATTAACAAAACGTGCAAATCAATTTGTTTAAGTAAATTGAGTGGGCAAAGTTTTCTAATTTATTTGTAAAATTCCGTTTTTATTTCTCGTTCTCGTTTTCGTTTGCTCCATTCATTGTGCGGCCTGAGCGTAAATTGTGTTGTGCAAAGCACGGCTGAACGAAAATCCATGCCACTATCTGAAGAATGGGAATTTATTCGGCTATGCGATGAGCCGTTGCTGCTACATTTCTCATTGTCGTAGCGTCATGTTTAGGCAGTCATTCAATGAGACACTTTGGGAGTGAGAGAAAGAATCATTGGGGAGAGAAGGAGAGAGAGAGAGAGATAGAGAGTGAGGCAAATGAGTTTTTCCCAACATTCCTTTTGCTGTCAAGTTTCCCGATAGCGCGCGAGAAAGAGAGAGAGACAGAGAAGTGTATCGGCAATAATGAAGCCAATCGAACGATGATCAGCAACAGCTAGCATTTCGACACATGCCAATGGAAATGGAACACACAATCCAATGTGCAGTACGTTGAGATATACGGGGCAATAGCAATAGCGAAAGAATACGCACATTGTGTATCATTTGTTCGACGGTTGTTTTTCCACAATCACTATCCATTACAACCATGCCATATCTCCATTACCTATGCCATGAGAATATTTCGATTCGGCTCCGTGCGCATATTTTCCAACTGCGTTTTTTTTTTTCAGAACGAACGCGCCAAGACTGAAAGAGAGAGAGGGAAAAAAACATTCTTTCTTCATCTACACGTTCGACACTGTGTATTCCGTAAGCATTGCGGCATGTATCCAGGGCGAACTCACAAAGGAATCATTCACTCTCGCGCTGAGTCAGAGGAGCTCGGTGTGTGTGTGTTTTCTTTTGACATGGCATTTTCAAATGACAAACGATCATGGAACATCGTTAGTACACACAAATACATACGAACACATGTTTCCATTCCGAAAATGGATTTCATTGGAAGACGGATCCAAAAGCTGTACATGTGTTTTGATTGCTGGTGCGCATGTGATTTATATCAAAGCTTGAGTGGAAAACGTGGGGCAACAGCAGCAGCAAACAAGCGGCCAAATGCACACAGCACGGTATAGCATGAAATCCACATGCACATACACATACACACGCGTGGAAAGCACGCACGGCAAAGGAGTAGTTGCGAAAAATATCGAAAAGACGAACAACGAATTTTCCAGTTTTCGAACTCACCGAGTGAGTGCCGTTTGTTTTTTTTTTCTTTTCTTTTCTCGTCCCGTTCGTGGTTGGTGTTCAGTGAACATTTTGCCTTCGTCATTGCTGTGTGTGGCTTTGTTCGCGGCTCGCATTTCGCATCCGTTCATCATAGACACCAGTTTTCACAATACATATCAGTCATCGTCACAACGCCGAACAGTTCATTCATCATCAACGAATTTTTCGTCCCGATCACACGAACAGTAGAGAGAGAAAAATCTCTCTGTATTTTCCTTTGCCAATGATCAAATCCTCTACCTTGAGAACGAGAGATACACAGAGAGAAAGTAAAGCGATAAAGTTCTTCAAACCATCTTCAAAAACTCGACACACAAAAAATATATTTTTCTTCAGTAGCAACACAAAAGCAACAACTTTTCGCTCACTTTGTCCTTTATTCTTAATATACGATAATAATTTTTTCTGTTGTTACTCTTGCCATTTTTACCCACATAAATATACGTTGCAAGCATTAAGCAAGCTGATGTTTATCACACATACAATTGTGGTGCAAAAAAAAGAAGAGAAACTTTGTCGACAAAGACTAACATAGAGAGCGAAAAAAAAATTTAAATTACATTTTAACAAAAGGCAACCGAAGGGACAAAGTAGTGAGTGAGTGAGAAAGAAACGCTTTATTTTTGCGCTGATATAAAAGAGCAGTCGTAAAGAAATCAAGTTGGATGGGGAGAATGTAAAAAAAGTTGGAAAAACGAACAAGCAAAATATAATATCGGTGAAATGTGTAAAAAAAAGAGTGTTTCTTACGAGTGTGCCAAGTGCTTCGAATAAACAAAACACACGAAGAATATTTTCTCTTTTTCTTTTTAAAATGTATGTTTTTTTCGCGGTACTTTTTCCTTCGCTGCTTTTTTCCGTCTGCCGTTCGCCAGTGCCTCTCAGAAGAAGAAAAAACAAGTTGACACATTTTTCATAAAACTTCATCACGCATACGATTCTCGTATGAATATGCGATTGATTCGAAAGTATTATCAGAGTTAAGCTTTCTTCGGGTCTCGATGCCAAAAGAAAAACAGTGTCAAAGCATAAATACGAGTTACGAGAATGTAGAACAACTTTTGATGACTGCTTTTTTTCGGCATAATGGATTGTTCACTTCTTTGATTTTCATGTGCTTGTACATGAACACAGTCGTGCAATTTTCCTCTTTTCCTACTTGTTTCCGCTTGTTTGACTTGCGGTGGCAATCACACGCGTCCATAAAAAAGTCATCTGAAAATTGTCACATTTTTCATGTGAAATATTCAACAAGAGCCATGCCGCTATTCAAAGTTGAATTTTTCATCGGGAGTGCTGCCGCTTTCGCGATTACAACCGAAATCTGCTCTCTCATTTTCCACACCGTTTAGCTTGAAGTTCATTTTTGTTTGCAACATAAAAGTGAACGAGGAAAAGAAGCGGAGCCGTCAAATTCAAGCTCATTTTCTTCCATAGACATAATAATTTATTGAAATTGATATTTCGGTTAGTCTATCGACCAGTTTCGTTTGAAAACATCAACCAAAAAATATATACGACCCCTTTCGACCAAAAAGTTTGAGACTTCGACCAAAAACAAAGAAGTGTGTACGCATTCTGCCTATTTGGAAATTCGATCACGAACCTAGGGGAATATCACGCTTAAATTATTTCAAATATTTCAAAAAAATCCAATTTATCTCTAAGAATCTGTCGTATGAAATATGGTGGATATTTGTGAATACGGCGAAATATTGTGGATTTTTGTGATTATGAATGATATTTAAATGTATTTATTTAGATTTAATGCAAAAAATCTCAAATATGTCCAAAATCCACAAAAATCTGATTTATTTATTCGAAATATTCGAAAATATGTCATACAATTGATGTTTATTTCAAATATCTCAAATATCTCACAAGATTCAGGAGCGTGATATTCCCCTAGTCACGAACTATTTTTATTTACATACACAAAAACCAATTAAACAGACAGAATTTTTATTTAATAAGTCGATTAGAATCAATTCGAGGCACGGAACAACGGAGAAAATATACCGTCTATCGTGCACACTCAAAATCGATATGCAGAGTCGTGTTTCGCTTCGTCAAACGAGCAAAGAGAGACAGAGCGAATGTGAGATATTGAGGAAAAAAAACATACTTTTCGCATTATCTATTAAAAGGCGGCACTTCGATATGGCTCTGGCTCGACTCAGCACAATGAGCACTAACAACGCGAACATAATTTTTTATGTGTGACACCACAACAGGAAAACCGTTCAGGTATACCGACAACCGACACACATACACACACCGCCCTGGATTTATATTCTAGTCACGATATCCGATTTCGACTAAACGCGCGACGAAAGCACATTTTCAAAGTCTCGGACAATAAATTTTTCAATGCAATTTTCCATGATAGAGTAGAGCCGAATGCGGGAAAAAAATGTGAGAGAGAGAAGAAGCGCCCAACCTCCAATTGGTTCTCTTAATACACACATTTTCAAACGACTACTTTGGCCACTGCTGCTCCAATGTGATGATGTGCTGTGTGTGTGCTTTTCTGTTTTTTCCTCCGGTGAAAGCAGCAAAAAAAAAATCCATAGAATTTTACGAGCAAGTTTTTCCATTACGGCCATTCGCGGGTACATTTAATTTAGTTATTCGTTGAGTAAAAAAAGACGATTTCATTTTTCCATCTTTTATGAAAGAAAATCTGTGTGCGACCACCACTCGGAGCTGAGATTCTTATTTTCGCATTCATGCCCGACAAAGCATTTTACGAGTGACGGCTTTGACGTGTGTTTTTTGTCTCTTCTTCATCATTCTCTCGAACGTATTAAAAACGCTTAATGCCCCAGCGTTGGGCAGCATAAAATAAAGAAGACAGAGGGGAGAGTAAAAAACAAAAAAGTTTGTTTTTCAATGTAAATTAAATTTTTTTTTGTATACGTGACAGGATAAAACAATTAAATGTCATTCAAGTGTAAAGATTTAGTGAAATTGATTATTCTTCCATTAATTACCCGGCTATTAAAAGCGCTCTCATGTGCAATCAAAAAGCAATTTTCAATCAGATTCAGTCGTTTACTCCGTCATTCCTTCGTTTATTCGTTTGCTCGTACGCTCGCTGTAAATTCTCTCAGTTTTGGTCGATACACATAAAAATGTGAGAATTGAAACGAATATCACAGAAAACTGAAGTGAAAAACACAGAAAAAATTGTTGTTTTTTTTTCAGTTTTCACACATTTTCCGCGAGTATGACGTCGATAATTTACAACTTCTAAGCTGTGTGTATAACGCACGCATTCACATAGCCTAAAATAGCGGAGAGACCGAATGAAATTTTAATGAAATTGGAAAACAATCAATTGAATCAATGGTTATAAAAGTTTTTCTCTCTGTTTTAAATGCACAAGTGACTTTAACTTTAAAATCACATCTCGACATACTGAGAAGCCATAAAATCGGTGATGCCATTTCAGAATGGGCAAGCAAACGAATTGGAATTAACGACGAAGTGAGAGAGAGAGAGAGAGAGAGAGAGAGAGAGAGAGAGAGAGATTGAGTGAGCGAGACAGTGTTTGAGTGACTGAGTGAATGAGCGAACGAGCGTGTGATTGAGCAAGCACGGAGAAAGAAGCGAAGGGGGAAAAATATAGCGAAAAATGTTGATTGTGAAATCATTGAATGATTGTTTTATGATTGGGATAAGAAGCCAAATGCGTTTAATATTTTGCAACGAATGGTCTTGATAGCATTTTATTGGCTGATGATTTACACAGAGAGACGTTCGCTTGCTCGCTTGTACGAAGTCTAAGTGAGCAAATGGCATACAAAGTTTTCCATTCTCTCCCTTCCACCGCTCCATGTGTTTGTGTTGCAACTTAAGCACATTTACTCTCTTTCACATCGAATTGGTTTTCCACTTCTTATTCATCTCGATTTTCATTTCTCTTACATCCTTTCTCTCTCTCTGTGTGTGTGTTTCTCTGTCCATCTAGAGACATAAACTGATATTTATGCACAACTCGGATACATAAAATTGATCAATCAATTTGCCAAAGTGGTAACGGAAAATAAACCGCAATAAAAGTAGCACAAGAACATTATGTGATGAGATGTGCAGCAAGTGAATTGAAAACTAAAGAACATCGACCAAAAAAGCAACAACAACAACAGAAGCAACCGAAAACCAAAACGAAGAAACGACACCGACAACTTCAACGACTACGACGACAACTATCGATAACAACTAAAAGAAAACTAACAACCAGAAATACGACGAATGTTAAAAGTGATAAAGTGAAAAAGCAACTCTATCTGTACATGTTACATTGTGAATATGTGTATGTGTGTGTGTGTGTGGGGAGAGTGAGTAAAGTGTTTGTGAAAAATCGATGGTGAAGTTTTGAATCGAAGATAGAAAGAGAGAAACGGGAAAATAAATCCGTAAAATAAGCTGCTTCCTTTTTAATACTCATGTGCATGCAGAGAAAGAGCAAATAGTACAGCTGTAGCAGAAGTAGTTGGCCAAATGGTATGTATTGAAAATCAATGTATGCGCATATGCATGGAAAAAAAACCAAGTATTGATGTACGGTATGGTAAAATGTACAGAGCTTATATGACAATGATTGCATATTAAATAAATTATAACTATCGATGAGACATATAGAGAATAACGCAGTGGTGTAGTGAGTGAATGGGAGCCAGAGAGTTGATGTCTATTTTTTGTCTTCGTTTTCGCATGCATGACATTTTCGTGAAAGCCAACGTACATATTGACCTGATCTGTCTTTATAGCCAACGTGTGTTGGTTGCTTGGCTGCCACAATTACTGTCGAGCGTACTCATACACAATGTGTACAGTACAATGTCACCGTGTCGACCAAGTGCCACCATCAAATGAGCAGCAGAGAAAGCGTTCGACACAAAGACGACAAAAACGACGAAAATTTATGATTTTTTTGTTTCGGAATTGTTTTATCAATATATATGGCAACCTGGCGAATAAATGAAGACTCTGGTCGTCGTGGAGGTGTGTATAAAGAGTTTCTTTCGAGTGCGTGAGTGTGAGAGAGTGAGTGATTGTACGCGTTATCTGTCGTATACATTTTCCCGAGCACATGCTGTTCCAAATATCATGCGGAATACCAAGTCAGCTGGAATGAAAGAAACAAAAGAATTGTCGACGACGACCGAAAAAAGGAGATCGCAAATCAATATGAACATCGACACGATTGTGTATTGGCATTCGACACTGTCGAAAATGTTTGTTGTCCTGGGTGGATTCGCGGTCGGTCGAACAGGGCGGGTGGGCGTACATGAGGATAAAACGCTTTGGAAAAAATGAACAACACACACTGAAAGTGAGCGAAAAAGCAGAAATTTATATGACGGAAAATTACTTCTTCGATTTTATGGTCGTGCATGAGCGACAGTTGAACTCTCTGCTGTTGTGTGTGTATGTGAGTGCGACTGTCATAACCTAAATTAGTATATCCACCGAATGAATGAACTATATTTATTCTGCTTTTTTTTCTTCATTCGCATTCTTTTCATGTGGAGGTGAACTGTGTCAGTTATTTATTTTACGACTTTTTCTCTCTTTCCTTGTATATATACGCAGGCGGTGCGCAAGTTGCTGTTGTTCATGTTTATGTGCGATTTAGTTTTTTTTCTTCTCCATTCTCAGATGAATAAACACTGAAAAATATGAAATGGTAGCAAGTGTCTGTCTCTTTCTCCTACTGTCTTTGTTTTCACGTTTCATTGGACGCAATATGGAGGTGCACAAAAGAGACAAGCAAACGATGGAATGTTGATGCGAACTGACGACAAAATGTCAAAAGCACAGTATAGAAAAGAGAGAAAGAATCCAATATTTTGATCAAATAATGGTGTTCCATATAGAATTTATGGCATTCACTTCAAATGAAGAGAAAACTTTGAAACAACTCTTGGAAAAATGAAAATAGCAAAAGTTAAAAAAAGAAGAGATCGCGAGTAATGCAATCTCCCATAATAATTTGTGGAAGGCAACGAAGAAGAAATCAACTATACTTAAGAACAGTTCTTAAATGAAAAAAAACTCTTAAATTACGTTGCTGAGGAGGCACGGACAACATTCTTGCGGTTATCCACGTTGTTGACGACAGCATCGTCGGAGGCTGAAAATTACAGTTAAAAACATTGACACTATACCAAAAACTACAAATATATTCTATTCGTTTAGGAAACTTTTCGCCCCGAAAATCTGCCATTTCCGTCGGTGTGACATAGCACATTGGCGTTTTTGTATTCCATCGCTTCAAGGAAGTTGGGCTTGCAAAAGCACAAAATATCATGACAGACACCAGCAAAACAAAAACTTGAACCATATCATACGCACACACGTAGACATACGCAAAAACCAACAACTCTGACTGCCTGCCTGCCTACTTGCCTTGACATATGCGAATATATTTTTGACGCATTCAAAACGAATAACTTGTGATGGCAGAAAAACCCACGAAAATGTTCTTGGTGGAAAAGTTGTGCTCGTGCTTGAACGGGAACAGTCAAGTCGAGAGAAAGAGAAAAAAATGTTTTGAAATAAAAATATATATTACAAAAAAGAGACCGACCCAACGAACGAACGAACGAACGAATGAATGAACGAAGTCAACCGAAGTAATAACAATAATCATTATGATTAACGAAATGAAAGTGCTGAGTGGCTGAGTGTGTGTATGTGTGCGCTTCTGTATGCTATGTGCATGAATGTAATGAATAAAATTATACTATGAGTTGCAGACTTTTCCGTTGCGTTATATTCAAAATCATATCATACGGTTCTCACTCTCTCGGCTATATGGCTCAAAGTTATTCGTTACATTTTTCATTGACGTTGACGTTGACGTTGTGCGGGGCGGAATTTTATGCATTTTCTGCTTGAAATGAAATAAAATAAATTCAATCACAAAAATATAAATTTCGGCGCCGTCACACTCGGCAGTGAAGTTGAAACTTTTTCGGCAGCTTTTGCTATTGCTGTCACTGTTACTACTGTGTATGAGCTATGCTGAGGAGAGCATTTGCTGCGGAAATACTGGATGCCAGCTCTTTTCCACACCGTTCACTTCCAGTGAAAATTACATAAATAAACATCATTTCTATTTTGCGACGCCCGACGCGGTATGCGATGAAATTATGGGTGTTTTTGTGCTTTTGTTTCTGATAACGTCCCCTTATTCCCAGTCTCCACCGACAGCAAAGCTGTTTCTCCTCATTCACACTACCACCGTTTTGCAAAAGCACCAGGCCGCGTTCTGTTTCCACGGTGCCATTTTTTTCGCCTTCTTTGCTTGTCTTATTTACATCAAATTGAGAATTGATGTGTTTGTTTTAAATTAAATTGGTCGTCGTGTGTATACGAAATCCCAGTTTAAGAGGTCGACAAGCGAAAACGTCGAACGACAAATGAAATGAAGTGAAATGAAAAGAGGGAATATTTATACGTATATTCAGCATGCCCTTCGACTTTAACTGAATGGCAGAATGGCAATAATAACAATAGCCCAGGGGGATAAAAAGCTGTACGTGTAAATGAATGTAAATGAATGGTTTTACCTGTGTTATTGCTGGTGCTGTTGTTGTTGTTGTTGTGCCTTGTCAAGAAAAATACAAATAAACGCATTAATAATAACGCAAACATTTCGAGAGTATTTTTCGCATGCAATTGTAATTATTTCCATGGGTAAATCCGTGCGACGAAAAGGAAACAACCAAAACAACGTAGAAATATTCTACACATTCTCTTCGCCTGACAAAGCAACAGCAACGGCTACGGCCACATTAAACAACAGAAGCGCGCGCACGCACACACACGCCCAATTATACACACAAAGCGACACAATCGGTACTCACGGCCTGAAATGTGAAAATTACAAGAAAATTGCACCCGAAAAACAAAACAAAACCGGAGCGAAATGCTTTTAATGGTGAAATACAAAGCAATTTTAAAATGTGATTCAAACACAGAACAGAAAGAGAGAAGTTTCAAAGAGAGGCGCCAAAACTTTTCGGCGCATCAGATCACCGAGACGAAGAAGTAATTCAGGTTGTCCAACATGAATGCTTAACGAAAAATTATCCACATTTTTTGAATTTATAACGAAACAATTAAGCTAGTTTACATTTTTAAAAACGTTGTACTCTTCCGTCTGAAACCGGACGCTCAATTGTCGAAGCGCATTCGTGGCGAGTGCGAAAATTGTGGAATCGGACAGCTGGAACTTTATAATGAGATGAATTATAACAGAGAAAAGGGCCGACGGGGGAAGATAGAATGAGAAATTGAGTGGAAGAGAGAGAGAGAGAGAGAGAGAGAGAGAGAGAGAGAGAGAGAGAGAGAGAGAGAGAAAATGAACTAAGTGCGGGAGGAACACAAAAATTGAACGCAACCGAGTACTCTCATGATGCTAAAGCCAATTTATTTACTTTGTAACAGCATATTTTCGTTCTGGCCACCATTTAAAACCATACTGTGTACAAAAGATAATGTAAATGTAAGTGTAAATGAAAATGAGACGCAGGCGGCATTTTCTCGCTCTTTTTCTTTCTCTTTCACACAGTGTGTTTTTCTCTCTGTGTTTGAATTTACAGCGAAAGCATTCTTTCTTGTCCATACACTCTCACGCAGAGAAAAAAGACGGCGTCGAATAGGAATCCGTACTTTCGTCTTTTATTTAACTTTTTTTTGGCTGGCAAAACTTTGTGCGAATATTACGGCGCATTTATGTTCCATAATAATTTTGCTCTGTGCCACATTTTGCATCATCCGGGTTGAAAAATGGTGAAAATGAATACCAGACGAGACGAAAGCCGATATAACAAACGCTCAGGCCAGAAGAAAAAGAGAAAAGAAAAAAAATCGCATTTTATCTAAATCGTAATAATAATAAAAAATTCAAAAGGAATGAGGGCAAATGGCAACAACAGCAACCAAATTGAAAATACAATTTAATCCTGGTGTTTTTAAGTGAATAATTAAACATCCAAATGGAACGGTCACGAGTTTTCCTATCTCTCTATGTGTGTGTGTGTGTATGGTTCTGGTTTTTTCGTCACGATTTGTTGTTGTCGTCATCGTCGAGTGATTCATGGAAGAATGAGCGTGATCAGCAAATGAGTGCAAGGATTGAAAAACAGGGGTGATTTTAATCAGATTGTTATCTGCCAACCCTATCGCTGTGTGTTGTGTAGGCGAATGGCTTAAATTGTTTGGTTTTGCTTAGCTTTGTTTGATAAAATCCAGCTTGTTTGTCCTTTTTCATGCGATTCGCATCAGCAGAACCAATGAACGCCATGTCGAACATACGGTTTTTTCCGTTCTGATTTGAGGCAGCACAGCTCTCGGGAGAGAAATCGCAACCATGAATGAAACTTGGTCATCGTATTGATGACACGTCGCCAATTTTCACTAGTGAAACTCCAAATGGCTACTCTTACAGTAACGCTTTCTATCCGTTTCGAAAGCGCTGTGCAAGCACACCTCGCATTTGGCTGAACTGTCATAAATAAATACAGAACACGTAATGTGACCAAAAAAGTGTATGTTTAATATGCTGTTTGCATATTATCTCCGCGTGTGCATTGAGTGGCGTGTGTGTGTGTTTGTATGTGAGCGAGCGTAGCGCGTGAGACCCGAGTGCGAGATATCGATTGTTGATACAAACAACGCCTTTATGTGTGCTTTGTCATTTAGATTATCAATTCGAGGCCTTTCACGCCTCGATGTGAGAATAGTGGCAGGCACGAACGGCGATAATGTAGGTTCGCTCGAGAGCGCACCGAAGAGAAAGAGAGAACATTTTCAATGAATCGTACGAGAAGGAACAGCGAATGTTGGCACGCACTCAAATGCCTCCAAAGCATCTGGAGACTATCCCATTGGCACATTGGCATCAGATTAAAAGTTGATGGCATTAAATTCATGAGATCTCTCGCAAACACGAAAAATATTGAAACGAAAAAAAAACACATGAGTAAGAGAGAAAGCCAAACCGAATTGACCATCATCTTGTCCGCCATACTGCACTTTTCATATAATTCATGACATGAGCTTTCGATACGCGCGCACAAACTGCCAACTGGAATGAAGCATTGAATTTTTCATTTGATGTTCTGCCGTAGTGTGTAATTTTGGAGTTATTCGTTTTTCGCCACATCGTCTTCTTCCATCGCCACATGTATTTTATTCGTTGTTTGTATGTTTGTTGCTTCGTTGTTTTTATTTTCTGCGCTCTCTTATTTTCCGTCGTCATTATAACAACAGCAGTGGCTGCATGTATAAATTATAAGCCGAATGCTAATACTTTGAGTATGTACGCGAGCTGCGCGCTCGTCTTTCATTCAATGCATGTGAGTGGTGGCAGCGTTAATGGTGCTGGTAGATGGTGGTAGTGAATCGCGTATGTCTCATCTCTATAACTTTATTTTCTTCGATGTGAATAATTTATTAGATTTCGTAAAATGTGTACGCTGCACTTTGTATTCTCTCTCTATCTCACATTCACTCCGTCTCTCTTACTTTGTCTCTCTGCAACCTTTACTCACAACCGATTTCAATATATATCTACCTCTCTCTGTGTGTATTATTTTATACATGTCCCAAAGTCAGTTGTTTCAATTGCGCTAGCAACTCCTAGAGTTTGTGTCATACATAGATGTGATCAATGCGAGAAGCGGTGTGAATATGGCAACAGCAAGAGCCACTAGGGAACTAACGAAAAAAAGGCACGGCTGGATGTGGCGCATTTTGTTTAACTTGAAATCAGTGTGGATGTGAGAGAGTGAGTGCGTTCACATTATAAGGTACACCAACTGAAGTTGGAAAACTCACTTGTTTACTAATAGCCGTGCTTTTATCAGCTTTATTCAAGTCAAACACTGCTTGCAAACGGTGTCGATTGCTTCGTTGTGCATGCACTGCAAAATTTATTCATTTTTCTACGTCGTAGTCGTTGTTGTCGTCGTTGTTTTTTTTTTGTTGCCTCATTCACTCAGTGTGTATTTTCCGCTGACTCGATACCATTGTATCTTCTATTCCATTTGTTATTTGATAAATTACGTTCGGTTGAATAAACGTTGGCGCGTTCATTTCTGTTGCTTGAAAAATGAACGCAGAAAAAAAGTACATCGTTCCGTGCATTCACCACATACACATACTATGGTGATGAGGGTGTACAATGCTCGATCGCGCGCTTTCTTTCCCTCTCCCTAGCTATCTCTCTTTAGTGTGTGAATGGGGATATGTTTATGGGTATATTTAGTGATTGCGTGAAAACAAATCTACTCTCGTACCTTACGAGTCGTATGAGTATATAAATACATTCGGAAAGTTGCGTTCACACAGTGAAATGGGAACTCACGGCGAAACCATCACCATCACCGTAAAATATGATTAGAATGTCGAAAACATTGAAGGTGTAAACTGGATTAAAATACAAAGTTTTCTAAACAGAAATAGAAAATTATCTACAGTGTGCACATGTGTGTGTGTGTGTGTGTGTGTGTGTGTACTGTGTGTGTATATGGTTAATAGCACTAAATAAGCAATCAAATAACCCGCTGGCAAATACGCAACTTCATTGTACCACAATTATTCAGTTGGAGTTTTGAAAGCCACAATAATTATTCATGACACACTTTACTATTACTACCCGTTCCATCACCGTGTATATTATTACGTGTGGAGAACGCCCATTACCTATGTTATCATTAGACTAAAGTGGAATTTTCGGAAAACTATCGATTGTAAATTCAATTAAATTGAGGCAATAAGCTGTGTGTGGTTGTCGCTGTTGTTGCCGATGAAACATAATTCGGTCCATTTTCTTACACTATTCCCATTCTGCCTCCATTCTAATGCGAGAATATATATGGATTGAATCCGATTAATGGCATTCATATAAATAATAACCATTCATCTATTTATCTATATTTTAACGAAAATATGTTAGCCAACCAACCGGCATTTATTGATGTTATTGAGGTTTACCTAGCTTATTATTATTATTATTGTTATTGTTGTTTATTCTAAATTATTAATATCCAACGGCGATGTCACGGCATAATGAATTGTTGTGCGGATGACATACGCCACGTATGGCCGAGTGAGATACAGTGTCATTTTTGGTCAACATTTTTGGGACAACAAAGAAAATTAATCCCATTAAACGGTAATGAAGTGACAGACGGAAAATACACACGGATGCGTGTGTTTAACCTCTTTGTTTCTTGAATTATAGGTCTTTTCGGCTGGAGACCAAAGCGCTGAATTGAAGAGAAAAAAACAAACGGGATAACTATTTCTTTGCGACACATTTTTGACGCTTGTGTAATCATATGCGGCTTGACA
Organism: Sitodiplosis mosellana; assembly: GCF_009176505.1. Lineage (NCBI taxonomy): Eukaryota > Metazoa > Arthropoda > Insecta > Diptera > Cecidomyiidae > Sitodiplosis > Sitodiplosis mosellana. The sequence goes on from NW_022595245.1 coordinate 2,766,018, forward strand.
ACCGTCAGCCAGTAGGCACACCCCGAAGCTACAAATTGATTAAAATGTCGACACTTCTAGCGAATAAACGCGCGACCGCACACGCTCATTCGAGCAATATTTCAAAGTGGCAACGTTTAATCCAAAAGATTTCGTGTTTTATCCCATACCAACACTAATTTGTGTGAGAGGCCGCATCCAAAAAATCGTGTCATATATGAAACAGTCATATGCATTCAGTTTAATTCTCAACTGCACCATTTTAATCTCGTACACGAAATTAAATTTTACGTTGATAACATCAGGAAAATGTAATTTTCCTCATATTTTTTGTCGTGTTTGCGCTCAACAGTTTTCTCTTCTCTTCTACTTTTTTTCGGGAGATTCCAATTTGTCACATAGGTAGTTCGCCGATTCGCAACTTGCCAATAACTTTTTAAAGCGTCGAACATCGAGTCTCTGTTTCACTCTCTCTGGGGTGATGGTGGTGGAAATACACGAAAACAAACTTGTATTTTTCTTCGTCGTCGTCGTATTCTTAACCAAAGTACACAAAACACTTTAACAACTACCGGTTTTCGACTTTAAATTGAGTTCGTATATCTCAATAGAGTGTTACTGCTGGTGCTGATGCTGCTTTTTTGCGCTGCATAGTTTTTGCTACGCTTATTCGCATTGAAAACGGTTATTGAATGGGAATATAAAGTTGTTGAACCGATTTCATTGATGCAAAACCAAATAGAAGTTTTGCTTATTTGTTCGTTGAATAGTTTTAATGAGCTTTTTCAACCGATTTTTCACACTGATTCAATTTTATTCGTTGCAACGAAGAGAATCTAGTTTTTTGTGTTGACACAACACACACACACACAGAGAGAGAGCGCACGAGCGAGCAATGTAAAAGTTAAACGTTTTTCCATCACACTGTCACTGTTAGTCCGGATATCGAATGGGACGATTCGAAGTGCGATTCAAGCGTGAGTTGATATTACATTTGTTCTTTCCGAAATTCATTTATCACGACCGAATGCGAGCGAGGAAGTGGAAAAAAAATTATGAACCGTCAATAAATCAGATCGACTCATGGCGAATGTCTTCGTATCCGGGCGGTCGTAAAAGGAAAAACGTTCGATCATTACAAAATGTATTCATGTTTTTATCATATATGCGAGGTATATACACTGTGTGTATATTTTTTTCCTCCATCTCATTTATTGCAAGTATTTTCAATGCATTTGGCAGCTCGAACTGGTTACAATTCTAATTGCCGTAGATAACAAATGACTGTGTTCAATGTTCATCCAGTCTATTTCCGTCACTATTGAACTACGCGAGCAACGCGAGTGAATAGTGTTCATTTGGCCGAATATATAAATCAGGCATCGTGGCATGTTTGTATCTCTCACACATCATTAGGCAAATGGTTTGCATATTGAATGGCTTTGCTGATGATGGGGCCGTGTACTTGATTGCGCTTATATAAGCTGATCTGCCATCATCCCTATCTACCCAGCATCACATAAAATTAAATACACACACTCACACTCACACACACACACATTTTCGCACGAAATCCATGCAATTCAACTTCATAAACAGAGAAGCATATTATTAAAATTCAGTATAGTCATATAATGCAAATGCAATGAAATTTATTCACATCCCGCTTTAATGGCTATGAAAATCCATTAATTTGTTGTTGTTGTTTTTTCTCTCGCCTATGCACTTGAAATCTCATCAGATGTCAGTTGTGCGGATTAACAGGTCTGTGATCATAATATGGTAAACGGAAAAACGGATACGTATGAAAAAGAGAGTGCTTGCATCGAATGAGCGAACTGTGTTTGAAATGGAGTTAACATATTTACTCAATAGCTCATGATAAATGCCCGTTAAATAGAGAGACACACAGTAACAGTTTAGTGTTATTTTTGGAGTATATATGTACACACACTAGCACACACATAAACACACATCAACAGCGAGTCACTGTAGTCATTCAGTCCACTTAAATACGGAACATATTTATTAAAGCTAATTGTTATTGTCGTGCTGTTAAATGTATCAAAGCCGGTGCGACATTGCTGATGGTGTTACATTGGACCGAGCATTGGAAAATTGCTGAGCTTTTATCGAAATAAATATAATGAAAATCGATCAAGAAATCACATCACTCAATCGACTCATTACGGTCAAGAGCTTAATGCTTCTCAAATGAATTGAACAATCAATTTACGAGATAGGCGAGAAACTTTACGACAGTTTAGAAGTGGCCTCCGTATTACGATCAAAACTTTGGCACTTTTGATTCAACATAGTCCAAAAAGTTTTTCCACTCCTTCTCGAACACATGCACAGTAAGTGAGTGCTCTGCGAGAGTACGCTGAAACATTCACACTCACTCACACTCACCCATACACATGTGCGCTCTCTTTAGATTGGAAAATTTCATTCACTTTTCTTTTCTGTATCCAAAAGGTTGTTTCATTTAATCTAATTGAAAGTTGAGAAAAAATTGCTAAACACGTGGGATATATGTATGGATGTGAAGTGTTTCTAGTTTCACATGAAACACTACCATCCATGTATGGGCTCATTTCCGCTAGCGTCAATAAAACGATGTGTTCCATTCGACTTGAATCCGTAGTCGCTCGCTAGCTAGCTCGCTCGCTCACAAATCCAACGTAACCCGCGAGCGTACTCGGGTGTGAGTGGATGAATGTAAAACTCGGCAGTGATTAAATTAGCTTCAGAAAAGTTCATTGAGTTTTCGTAACTTTATGATTTCATTATGAACAAGCATATAATATATATTTTCTGTATGGCAAACAACGCCACCACCATAAACATGATGGACAACTCTTGTTTGTATACTTTTTTTATTCTGCGCCGAGGAAATATCGGATTTTATACACCACATAATATATAATATGGAATTGTAATAGCGTGCTCACGTGATAAAAACTTTTCGTCGCAGTGAATGTTCATAACAGGCAATTATCGCCGTTAAAAAGCCAAATGAAAACACCTCAAGACATACAATGAAAGAAAGGCGTGATTCTTGGCTTGTCAATAAAATATAGTACATATAACATATTCCAACCATTGAAATTAAATGAAATCAAATGGCGGTGATGTCGTCTTCGTCACATATTTTTTCTCTTACTCTCTCTCTCTCACTCGCACTTGAGCGAGGTTCAACGAAATTGCTATTGCATTTCCCAACTGAGGTTTAATGAATAACAGCCATTTCAAATTGGATGGCAAAAGTCGCATAGCGCGCGTACATAGAGCTGAAACAAATGCATGTATGATAAATTCAGTGGAGAGAAAGAAAAAAAATAATCATCTACAGCCTATATATGATGGTTGCCATAAAATCCAGCAAATTACAAGTAAATTTACATAACAAGGAAATGAAGGGAAATGAAATGACAGCAAAATTATCAATAGTTCGCAGAAGTTTGAGCTCTTCAAAACAGGCGCTCCTCATAACACAGTACATCTAGGTAAAATGATGCATAAATTCCACATCATATGTGTGTCTTTCTCTCTCTCTCTCTCTCTCTCTCTCTCTCTCTCTCTCTCTCTCTCTGCCACTCTCGTTCGCTCGCTCGCTTGGTATCGGTGTGTATGCGGTGTGTACGCTGCTACTGTTGCGGTGTCAGCGCTAGTAAGTTAGTAAAGTTAAGCGAATCCCACCATATACAAAACCGCATCAACGACGGGAAATTCGTCGAAAATTATGCATAAATATTAGGCTGATTGCGCCATTTCATTCGTTATATTTTACTGTTTTTGCACCAACGACACGTACACACACTCATATTCAACTTTGATGTTGCAAAATAAAATACGGACTAATTTTCATTTAATGCTTGACTCTTGCTCTGCTCACATGATACTATTTACAATGTATCTCACAGACCATAAACATTGCTCCACACAGCTGAGGCTCTTTCTTCGTCGGCAGGTGGGAGAGAAAGTGAGATAGAGCGAAAAAGAGAAAGAGAGCAAAAGACAGAGAACAAGAGAATGGTAGAATTTGAAGCACATATCATACAAAAAGTTACGTCATTGCCATCAGTTTGACATACTGATTTCAAAATCTACGGTCTTGCACGCAACCTATGTAAACAGGACAATGTGAATGTGTCTTTCTCTCTGTGTGTGAATGAGTATAATTTAATCTTGCCGCTTTTCTGATTAAAACTTAGAGCAGATGCCAGAGAATGGCTGGATTGTGGCATAATGGTCAAACGAAAGAGGTTGGCTCCAAAACAAATCAGGAATGTGAATGCATTAAATGGGATTTTCAGGGAGGAAAACCAGTTTTTCCCCTTTTTCCTCTCATTGGACTTAAGCGGTCCCCTTTTTTGACGTGATTTAATTTTGAATGAAAAAAAAATTGATGTGCAGGCAACCCAATAAACTTTTGTTTTAAAACGAAACAACTTATGCGAAATAACCGCAACCGTATTAAATATGAACAAACGAGTTAAAATGAAAAGCCAGCCATTGTCATTCTGGACAGAGTGTTTTGTGATTGTGATGAACAGAACACACATACACAATGCGCAATCCGTAACCAGTGCGGTGTTATTTTCATTGGAAAATCACCAGAGATTATTATTAAATGCTGTTAAATATTAAAACCCGGTAGTTTGGCTGCTCATGCGAAAACATAAACAATTCAATTCGGTAAAAGCTGGCAAACGTGCACAAGACAAGAAGCACGGTTAAGTTGATATAATGAAGGGTTACATGGGTTTTTGGTTGTTGCCGATAAAAGCGCTACTTTCGTACGGGAATATAATCTCACGCGCTATGTCGAAGTTTCCCCAATTTTATTACATATTAATTTCGGCATGAGCACAATACACACACACACACCATCCAAAATGGGATTACATCCGATTGTCACCTCAGCTATATCTCTGTCGAATTTCATGCGAACTGCACATTCGACAATTTGTACGTTCTTATTTCGATTCCTTGTTCACATTTCGGCTTTATCAAGTTGATCACTCTACGTCTGCATGTACATATAGCACACACTGAAGGGTTGTAACAGTGATATGATCGGCATATGAGCACCATCTCTACTGATTGCCATTATTGCCGTGTAAATGAATAAAATGTCTACTTCTTCTTCTTCTTTTTCTCAACATCAATTGCATACGACTTATGGTAACTCTCCGTAATCATTAGAGGTGGTGCTACTTATGCGCATCAATTGACTTTTGCATTGGCTCTTATGTACTGTGCGTGCCTTTTGGCACACACGTAAACACATATCTAATTGAATGTTATCCCAAGCACACGGCGCACACAAATGTTGCACGAAAATACCAGAAACTCTTGACTCCTCCCAATGATGATGATGACGACGACGTCGATAAAGATGACGAGGACGACTTAATCAACTCTTAGCTCACTCGAAAATCATTCAATTCAACCCTGCCGTTTCCTATGGCGTTTTTGCGTTAAACCTTGATCTAGTCAACTGACGCTCTAATAAACGTAATCATCATTTTCATTTCGAAAATAGTTATGACAATGGAAACGACAATGGGTTCCGTTGATGATGATGATGAATACGATCAAACGATGGCCACGACATTCACACTACTTATCACATTCGGCGTCAAGTGAGCCAGAAAAGCATTGACTTGGGTTTCCTTGACTCGAAACGTGTTTAAAACGGGATCTTTGCCGTTGTTGTTGCATATAAAACACACATCAAATCACTGTATAGTTTTCTAAGAAAATGAGCATAGAACATGCATTTCCCTAGGTTGACGAAAGGAGTGAAATCTTGACGAGATTAAAAGCGTTGTTTAATGTGTCTGTTGCGATTCGAGTGATGAAACAACAAGCTCGATGCGCTCAAGTATGTACAGTGTACGTGTACATACAAAAATCTTAGTCACATGACTCTCTTGTCTTTTTTTCTATTACGTACACACACGCGCTTAACTTGTTGTAACACTATATCATTATTTTACGTTTCGTTGTCTTTCACTTGAACACATAGAAGAAAACATAACGCGCTATACCGTTGCCACGCGCTAAAGATTGTCATACTTATTATTCGTTGACACTACAATCTCTCCCATGGCTTGTCTATTGTGTACTAAGCTCATTTTGTTCGATACATTGTTGTGTCAAGTTAAATATACCGTTCTGGAGCAGCACTCATTTATCCGGACAACGACAATATCAACACAAAACGATGCGTTCGATACTCACACTATTTGTGTTGGAGTAGTAGTATAATTCCGTCTAATGTTCCGTTATTTTTGCATCATCACTAGAATTTTATCTCAATTTAACGGGGGAAGCTATCGTTTTCTGTCGATACGCTAAGCTCTCGGTGTCTCTTTTGCAATCCGCTTGTCTATCTCTTGGTATTCGCTTAGCACTGCGGTCGGGCAACATACATCGAAATGCAAAAGGGCGAACAGTGGCAAAAAAGAAGAAGAGGAAATAACGATGCAGATGCGCTGAGTGATTTTTTTGAGAGCACTTCAGAGTCGAGGCGAATCTACATTTTCAAAGCTTAAGTTGAAAACACATAAAGAAAGCACACTTTAGCATTGGCTAAGTGCTGCTCATCCTTTCAACAGCACCAAAGTGCCGGGCTGCGAACAAAGTGACAAGCAAAGATCTGAAAGCTGCTGCCGCTTCTGGTTCTGTTGCTGCTTTTACTGAGCGAAAAAGGAAAACAAAGCAAAAGATGTTTAACGAAAAATAAATATTCGCATGTATACATTGTAAACAAATACCAAACACAACGAAGACTATATAACGACAACGACGATATTGTGTACAGGGGCAAAGATGAGTAATTGTTTCCTGTTTTCATCCTACGACAACAACAACAGCAACCGTTTGTAATATGTGCGAAGTAAGAATATGTGCATGACTCAAGCACCCATGAAAGCGGATCAAAATGTGGTTTAGAAGTTGCTTATGTCATAGGGGAGAGAGTAACTTCACTGCATCGTTGATATTAATTTTTTATTTTTGCTTTAAAGAACTTCCAAACAATAACAGTGACGGTGAACAAAAACAACAACGACAGACAAAAAAAAGGAAGTAAAAATGTGAACCGAAAAATGTGAACGAAACCAGATGAACAATTTGTATGATTGAGGTCGAAAAGCACGCTCATCTACCCACTCCGATCTCTCTCACTCAATAAGCATGCATTTCATTTTTCTACTACACACAACACGACGAATAGCAAACGCGTCCCGGAGTAAATATACGTTACGATAATGATACTTAATATAAAATAATAGATAAATAAATCGAATAAATTAAGGATAATGTTCAAACAAAATCCTAGATCGACGGATAGCGATGAAAATAAGCGAACGTTTCCAACATATAATTTATGGAATGTTGTTCTTTTTTTTCGCTTTACTCGAGAAAACGGAACGAACGGATGATATGTTGTTTGTTGCCATTTTCGTGCAATTTCATTTCATCAAAAAGATGATAACACGATTGGTTGGTATTTTCGGTTGTCGAAGCGCTTCCAGTACACATTTGGCTGTTTGTAATCATGGTGTGTATGCGAAGGATTCGATAATTTTTTTTATGAGGGTTGTTTCAAAACAGTGTTCTCACTAGATATACATTACGTTGCTGTCGATCTTCATAAAAACCTGAATTGAACAGAAACCAATAAAAAGCACATAAAATATTTATTTTCCATTTTTCTATAAAAGAGTCTTCCATAAAATCGGTCGGTTGTTGTTGTTGTTGTTCACTCCATTTCATTCGGTTCACTTTACTCGAGCATTTTTATTACCGTAGTTAATTCCATGGCTGTTGTGCGTGAACGATTGAGCGATTTGGCACCTGTATTTTTCGGTACACAGTACACACTCAGTCATCCACTCTGGCACTCAATTTCCTTGCTCTCGTCGAAATGATTGATACAGAGTCGGTACAGTGTACGAGTGAAATGGTGATCTGTCAAATGATGTATGTGTAACGCAGTCGAATATAGCATTGGTTAAGGTGTGCTGCTCTGGTTTCATTTATACCCATCAATCTGCACCATGAATAATAATTGGTGGCATGCTTTTACTTGTGATTCAAGACATTTTCGCTTTGTTTTCGAAGTTTTTTTCCCTTTTTCTCTCACTCTCTCTCGCGTCGTTTTTTTTGTTGTTACACAAATTGCGCATTCTTTTAACGTAATTAAGGTTGGCAAAAACTTTTTCATCCACCGCATCAAGTAATTCAGTTTGGGTTGGTTTGTTTTACGAGTGGAAGTGGAAAAAAGACCAAACTTCTCCGACGAAAAAAAGGGAGACGACGACAAACAATCGTTATAGATCAATGTCAGCATGGCATTGCATTTAAAGTTATTTCTTATTTGAAATGGGCTGTCACAAAACAAAGAGAGAAATAGACAAATGCAGGGGAAGGATGAGAGTTAGATAGAAAAAGGGAGAACGGGATGTGGCAAAGGGACCGGATGCGTGCAAGATACATTCTAATCCCAATAAATGTGTATGTGTGTTCAAGACTCGTTTACTGTTGTTGATGCTTTCCAGTTTGATGGAATCAAATGGATTTTTTTTCTCGTTTTGTTTATGTTTTCGGTTCGCCAAGCGCATCACCATCACACTACCACCACCATGAACATCATCACAAACAGCCATAACCATTTTAATATTATACCAGAAGGGGTTGAACAACATATCAACCAGTAAGTCGGCTGTGAACATGACATTTGCATAAATTTTCATTTTGAAGATCTTATGTATATTTATGCCGTTTCAGTTCGATATACCATTTATACACTGCCACACATTTATTGGCAGCAAATGCAGTAGAGAGCTTTCGCTTTGTTCACACAAGGCTGAAATATTGGGCTGTGCGTATGTATGTATGGGTACGTGTGTGCATTCTGAGTATTATAATCATTCCGAAGATGGACAAAATGAACACAATGCCTTGGAAAGCTCTACAACAACATTATAAATAATCCAATTCGTAGCCATTATTTAATTTCGTTCATATCTTCACTGTGTATATAATAATACCATAGATTTGCGATTTGATACCTCGCATCCGAAATTCATTTGCTTCTGTCTTTCTCTCTCTTCCACTGTATGTCTCGCTCTCCCGCATACTCGTTGGTTTTGATATTTTTCCGATAATTCATGGTGTATTGTGTAACTTCTTCGCCGAATCGTGTATTCATTTATGCTTAGGCCGCGTGCTCGTTTCACTGCGAACTTCATTTTGGTGCGAACCGTTTTTTTCCCTTCTGTTTATTTTCTCGGTCTATAGAATATTGGTATTGTTCTTCGTTTCGGATTATTGGCATTATTTAGCCAATTTGGCAAATCTACGGCGAATCCAACGAGAAAAGGCTTTACAAACAAAAATAAACAAACAAAGAAATCCGTAAACAAGTAATAATTTAACCAATGTGAATGCCAAAGGATTTAATTTTGGCTCTTTTTCCCACCACCACCACCATCGACCCATACGCTTCGTCTACGTCTTCGTCACCGAATAGTTTTAAATGGTCCTCCTTATGGCTAGTAAATACATTAGGCTTTAGAAAACTTATACGCAACGAAGTTGAACAAGGGTCTCTAACTATTGCTTAAAATCCAACCAACCCAAAAGCGAAGGCAAAATTACAAAGAGAAACATTCCAAACAAAAAACGTTTTGCCAGGCACAAAATGTTCACCAACATTTTTGCCATGTTCTAAGTAGTTGTTTTAGCTTTGTTCCGATTTTCGAAGAAAAACAAAAGGAAAACAAACAGTAATCGAACCGTTTATGTTTTTCAAAGATGTTTTTGCTGTCGTTGTTGTTGCACACAGTCAAACGTTGTTTTTCTTCGTAAAGATAAATGCGATGAAAACATGAAACACAACGGTTGCAGCAACTCTCGTACAATCAATTCGTCAAATGTATCGGATATTACAGTTTATACTCTTCAAACACTCTCACACGAAATTAGAGCTTAACTTAGCTAATTTCATGGCAACTTATAGTCTTGTAGCGTGAAATGTGTCACATTAAAAAGCTATATATATTCACTCAGCTCGAATAGACTGTTGAATGCAAAAACCGCATTCGCGCCCAACACTTGAATCAGAAGAGCCTTTGCGTTCCCGTCTCTTAAATGCTCTGAGGCATTTCCATGGAGAGCGACGCAGAGAGGGACACTGCGTCGCTCTCCATGGAAATGCCACAGAGCATATCTCGCGTTAGAGAAACAGGGGGATGAGGCACATAATGCGATTTATATTAGGATTGGCGAGCCAAAATGAAAAAGTGAATGATTTACTTTAATCGAAAATCGATTAACAATTTATCAAAATCAAATCACACTGATGAGCGCATTGGGATGAGCACGTCTTGTCACCAGCAACACGTTAACGATTTATGTTGAGCAACTTGTTATTTCTCGTTCGTTCGATCACTTCTTTTTCCTTCTATTCATTCGGTTGATTCAGATATTCCAATCCATTCAACCATCATCATTAAACTCGGCTATCGTTCCTCTTCTCTCTCTCTCTCTTTCGCTTCGCGACGAGGCTCGCGTTTGGGGAAAACTTTGATTTAAAGCTGTGCGACCGTTGCTATTTCAACTTTTCTTCTCTTGATCGAATTTATATGCTGAGCGAATTTCCGTTGTTTGAATTGGAAAGCGGCAATTGGTCCATTTTCACATTCTGTCTTGGCTAGCATGAGGCAATGGGATCGCGGCGAACAACAAAATGTGAATAACAAAAAGAGAGCCGGAGAGGCAGAGGAGCGGAGAGAAACACAAAAAGGGAGAAGAGAAAGAGAAAACGAACCAACAGATGAATGTTTGATTGAATTTGTGTGTGCGAAACGCGTGTATATTAACATTCATCGTATTCTAAAACGTTTCATCAAAAAATAAATACGTTGCGTTCACTCATTCTCTACTTGACAGAAAAACCCAGCTCATTTATCTACTTCAAGTTGTGTTTTTTGCTCCATCGCATGATATTTTTTTCCCTTTGCCATTTGGTTCTGTTTTGAACGTGAGGGAGTTGGAAAGCTTTAGTCATTGGTATAATCTCGGAGTGATTGCACGAGCTAGGCATTGTGGAACTTGTTGTTATGCCTCGATGTTCGAGAGTGTATTTTGTGCGTGTGGATTGATTATGAAGCGTTTAGAGTTGGATGCTGGCCGGGTTCGTGCAAGCATTTTGGAATGCTTTCACCGTAAATTGCACGAAAAAGAAAAATCACATTTCAAAACAAGATAATAAATATCTACCTTTTTCACGGTGCGTACATTAAATATCTCTCGACTCATTTTCTTTCTTTTTTCTCTCTCTCTCTCTTTCATTTCGAATATAGGCAAATTCTCGCTAATGAAATCGAGCATGAAAATAGAACATCACAGTGGACAATTGAGGCTAAATGACGGCAGACGCAATTGAAGCAACAACAAAAAAAAAGAGATGAGAAGAAAAAACACAATCACCAGTCCAGCACAGCACAGTGAATGTACACATTGAATATAATTACGCCAAATGTTGTGCAATTCGAGCAGCTGAATATTATCCTCTAAACGACTCTGGACTATCCATCGGCCAAATGTGATGAGGCTAAAGCAGCGAGCGAGCGAACGAGAGAGACATTTGACGAATGATGCGATATATATAAAATAAAATTACCAACTATAAATTGCACAACAACACTCAGTCAAAGTGATGCTCAGCATAATTCTCTCGCGCACAGTCCAAGGGCAATAAAAAAAAACGGAACACACTCAGACACACACAACGACACCGAAACCAAACCCGACAAAATGAAATATTCTGCCCTGGAAACTTATCCATCGTGTTTTCTTCACCGTTTTGAATTTGACGTGATGTTCAGCTGAAAAACGTCGTTGCCAGTTGAGAAAATTGTCAAAACAAAGCAACAACAAAAAACTCTGCCCAAACAGAAGACGACCAAACAAACACACAGAAGAAGAGAAAAAAAACAATAACCGAAAACAACACCGTGAATTGTGAATTGCATGAAATGTGGAATGTGTTTTCATCAGCGAAGCAAAAGTGGATGATTTGTTATGAAATGTGTTGTGTAGAAAACGTGCACGTTGTGTTTGAGTGGGAGCAATAGAACGAGTGTTTTGTCTCTCATTTCATTGCGCGCTCGAAGAAAAAACAACAACAAGATCTTCGAATACGAAAAAGCATTTAACAAAAGTTGTACAGAGAAGAGAAAAAAAAAGTATTTGCAAAACTTTTGAAACCAAAGTGAAATAAATGTTAAACCAATAGAAAGAATACGAATACACGCGAGCGCTTATCGCGCGACACAAATGATGGAAATGAGCATACATTAAACAGAAAAAAAAATTGCACGAGATAATAAATAAACGGGAAAAAAAAGTTTTGATATTTTGCCGTCTCTGTTTGTCATTTGATTTGTGTCAGTTCTCACGGCGAGCACAAAGATAAAGAAAAAAAAGATCCGAAAAGAAATACCAAGAATATTAATAACGTCAAGTGAAACGCAACAACATTCGCAACGGAAAACTGAGAAACAAGGACACCGAATTCGAACCAAGTGAAAACAAAGTTTTTGATATCAAAGTTATATGTATGAAATGATAAGGAAAAGCGAAGCATTTGTGTTCCACAAGAAGTAATCAAGTAGCCAAAAAACAAACGAACGAGCGAGCAAGCATTGAGACGCAACGGGGGCATAAAAAACAGGACAACGTACACAGGCAATGCCATTTGCCCGCCATCTATAAAATATCCAAACACAAAAACAACGAGGACAGAAGAAGAGCAACAGCAGTGATATACAGTGACAGCAATTTTACGGAAACTAATACAAAATGTAAGAGAGCGAAAAAAAAGCATTGAATCTTTGTTTGAAATTGATGCCCGTTTGAGGACAACCAACGCCTGAACACACACAACCTCCACTGGATCATGTTGGCTGCCACATTATTTGTTTCGGTGACGTTGATGAATCAAATGCCGAGCATTTTATAAGCAATATGTATGGAAACATTCAACATTTATGGTAATTTACGCTGGCTCGTATCATCTATCAAACACAATGGATGGAGAAAATCGCATAATTTTGAACGTCGGCGGAGTCAGGTATGTACTGTTTCATGATAAAATATGTGTGTGTGCGTTGTATGTCTTTATCTCCCTGAAGAGTCAAAAAGTATTTCATATTCTCAATGATGTGATATGTATGCGTGTGGCGAATGCGTTTTACTGAGTGTGTGTGTGTCGTTATCATTTTCGTCGTTGTTATTGTTGTGCGAAATTTATGGCACATAACGAACGCATTGCGAGAAGATTGTTTTTAATTTTAAACGAACTTTGAATACTTTCGACGATATTTGTGAATATGGTTGTGCAAGAATATTTGTGAAAATTAGTCAAATAGCATCTCTTTTAAGCAATAGATACAACAGTAGCAGCTGGAGCCGGATGCTATTTTTGGTTGTAGTGAAAACCTCTCAAATGATTTGTCGAACGAATGATGCGAATGTGAATAGTATGAATTTTAACAAATTGCCATATCAACTCTCGGCAAAAGCGCACCAGCCAAACGATGGTGAAACATTCCATTGAAGTAGTAGTAAAAGCTGACGGAAATCCAGGCCAAACCACACAAAAACGAACCAAAACTACACCCGCAACACATAACAAACAAAAAATAACAATATAAATAAACGGGAGAGCGGAATGAACGAGTGAGCGCGCGCTAAGCAAATGGTAGCGCCTGTACAACGAGTTGGCAAACGTACAAAATAAACATCACACAAATATTTATTCAAATTAAAATATGTTTGAATGGGTATTAAATTGGTTGGCTCTGTTCGAGAGAGAGAGAGAGAGAGAGAGAGAGAGAGAGAGAGAGAGAGAGAGAGAGAGAGAGAGAGAGTGGGATCTGTCGAACGATGGATTTTTAGAAAAGCACTTCTCCATCTCACTCTTGCTCACTCTCAACTACGCTTATGATGATTTCTACGTAATGCGGACACAAACATTTATGAAATCTGTCAATATGAATGAAAAAAAATTCCACAGAAATCCCAATCCATTTGCATATTGTTTGATTTCCATCCTGTTTATCCCGAAAATTCTGTGTATACGAATGCTGAAGCGCAGTGTGCGAATTTGAGTTTTACAGCTGTATGCGAGCCAACAAACGGCGTTTATATTCCGAGAGAAAAATTTTCATTTTCATATGTAAACGGGAAAGGCGCTCGCGTTAAATATACACCGTAGAATGAATGAATAAATATTCGAGAAATTGAAATGGCTTATAAAATGGCAAGTTTTCGGCATGAACGAACACCATAACAAGCCACAACACAATCGCAGCAGTGAATACACACATGTATATTGTTTGTTTAGGTACTCGCAAAATGTCAACGCAACAGAGAGGTCGGGAGAGAGGGGGTTGTCTCAGATCTGAACTAAAGTTGAAGTGTTAATGATGATTCAATAAAATTTATATAAACTCATCAAAAGCGATGGTAATATAAATGCCATATTTATTTTGGCCGCTCGATGTGTTTCCCTCTCGAGGAGCGTGGTTTGCTGCTTGTCGTTGTGATGATGTTCGGTGCATATTGCATATTCATTCATTTCCGAAAACCGTTTTCGTCCATTTTGAACGTTTTCAACTGAAAACGTTTGCCCAATCCAATCTCGCAGATCCACTTATTGTCTTATCAAAATGCAATTATCTGCTCCAGCATAATATTGTGTGGGAAAACAAGTAGCAGCAAAAACAACACCGAAAAATTGCAGCCATTTAATATAAATACGACAAAATGGCATTATATTCAAAAGAAGAGGGAAGCACACAGAGCGAGTGAGCGAGCGAGAGTGACAGACCCGCATTCATAAAAATAACCCGAAAAATAAATTACATTTACATAACACAGAAATTGTTCTCGATTTGCTGTGTTCGTTTTCCGCTCTTTTCATTTCGCCGTTTTATTTGTTTTTCCAATTTTTCTCGGGCAGCTTTTTTCCTGCTGCTGCTGTTGCTGTTATTGCTGTATATTTATATGGTGTGTGTGTGTATTTAACTCCAATGACGTTATTTCGCTTGTATTCAACTCGATAGTGCTGCGTTTTTTTTTCTGCTTCTTTTTTTTGACAGCATTAAATATTGTATGTAAATTTCGTATTGTGATGGCGTTTTTTCCCTCTCGTCGTTGTATTTACGCAGGTTATGAAAGTTATCGTGAGCACGTGACATACTAAAAAGCGATTCACAATGCAACCTGATAATTTCACTAATTTGTTGGTTTTTACAGCGACGAGGTCACATGCGAAAACGGTTTTTTTTTCTGTGACAACAGTATAAAAATCTATACCGTCGTCAATAGCCAATAACTCAAAATATACAATACATAAATTAATAAATAATAAGCCCGTTCGAAGGAGAAGCAGCTTCGAACAAGCTAGCAGCAATAGCACTTCGATAGAAAAATTCGTCGAAAAATGCTTATGATTTTCTTTTCATCGCTCCAGACTTGTAATTTATTTGCCAAAGCCAGCGAACAAAAATCTATAGCCATGGATACTAAAATACGGCTAAATTGAAAATGCGAGAAAATTAATTGGAACAAATTACTTACACAAACTAAATAAGTGAGTAAATAAACGGAAGCTCACAGGCTCATTCGAGCTTGAATGACAAACAACCGTATGAGAGCGAGCGAACGAAAAGTACGGAGGTGACGCGCGAGGAAAATTGCGTTGCATCAAGAAACAGAGAGGAAAGAAAAATTACACGACAAAGAATGAGCGAGTGAGTGGATTGGAATGAAGGAAACAAGCACACAAGCACACAAGCACAAGCCCGAGCGAGAAAATAAATAATCTTGATATAATGAGAAATACGAATCGTTATAGTCGCACACTGTTGCTACTATTGCTGCCTCGCTAGCTTCAACTGCTATTGTTGTTGGCATTGTTGTTATTGCTACTGTTGCTGCTACTGCTTCTTCGGTTTATTTGCGAAATGGCCATTATGTCTATGGACAACGAAATGCTATGTGACCATGTCGTTGTCGACCCGCTTTCCGTGAGATTTATGGTGAAACAGTTCATTATGAGAATAGCCAACACATATAACTAACGATAAAATTCAGATTTACTTCAACCCGTCTCGTTCACTTCCGTTTTCTGTGGCTTTTCTTTCAGCCGAACGCGCGCGCTCTACGCTCACTCGGTATGTGTTTTTTTTTCTTTGCTTCTTCTTCATTCTTTGCTTCTCCACCCTTCGTCTTTGCATTTTGAGAATGGAAAAAAATTTTCCTTTATTTCTCTTCGGTGCCCTTTTTATATTTTTTTTTGATACACACAAAATGGAGCAAGAAGCTCGCACATACGTACATTTCGAAATGGATTTTGCATATTGAATGCTCAGCAGTTTTTCGGTTGTATATGTTTAGATTGATGGTAACTGGTTGCTCGTTCGTGCAACAATTTCTTTTCCCTTCTCACTTCGTCGTGACTCGGTTTCACACAGTCTCGTGCATTTGCGTTCACATGAATTGAGCCCGATCGTTAGCCAGTCGATGACTCGAGTGTATCTAGGCTGGAGCAAACGTGAGAAAATCGGGTCTTGCAAATATGTGAAGTTTTACTTGATGTTCATCAGATCTTTTGGGTTCCAGTTTAAATTCATTTGAAAACCCCACTGCTCATTCGCTCGCTTTCACACTGACTCAACCGTTCTTAACCATTCTTAACTTACAGCGTGTGTTCAATATGCATGTGCAAGTCCCCCGAAAAAAAGAAGAAGCGACGCAAAACAAATTGAAAAGAAAGGAATCTGTGCATTTTTTTTTCTCTGCTCTCTGTCTCTCCTATCCCCTTTTTTTCATTCGGTAGGCAACGACAGCAGCAATAACATAGATAAAAAAAATGTAAATAGAGTCAACAACATGACGGAACAGTGGAAGAGCCAAGAAGAAGAAAATGTCAAGAAAAAGCGGAAATTTTTGCGCTGATTCCTTTCAGCTGAAGTTTCTGCTGGAGCACGTTTCCGTCACAATATGTTCTATCTTCCCTTTTTCACTCGCTCTGTCTATGGCTCTGCCTCTGACTCTTTCTTTTTCGTTCTGACACGGAGAACCCAAAAGCCATATGAATTCCTAATATGTTGGCATCTGTCTGATACCTCATTTGCCATTCGCATCCGAATGCTTGATTTTTCCAGCTCTATCTTTGGCTGCTGTCAAATGTTGAACGAGCGGGCGAATGCGCGCGCGTGAGAGAGAAAGCGAGCGAATGTGTGCGTTTTTTTCGTCGAGTTACTGCCAAACAACACCAGGGCTTTCTTATTTCATTGAAATACACGCCGTTTCCATACTTAGCCAATTGAATGGGTTTATATTGTTATCCTTTGAGCGTGTGGAATTCTTCTTGTGAATAAAAATAGAAAATGCAAGTGCACACAGTGGCAGCACACAAAGAGCATATACTTCGGTTTCATACAATCAAAGAGAGCTTTCGGCATTTTTTCGACTCTGTCCCACTCTCTTTCTCTCTTGCTGAAAAATTTATTTTCCACAATACGCCTCGTACACAAACCATATGACCTGCTACTGCTACTGCTACTGCTACTGCTGATGGCATTCCATTTTCTCTCTGTTATGTTCTACCGTTCAATAGTATGTGTTTTTTCTCTCTCTCTCTACATTTTCGGCAAATGTCATTTGCCAACGGATTCGAATAGCTTTTTTGTTAACTGAATATTCAGCTGTTTTTTTTGCTTTGTCTCTTTGTCCCGTTGTGACTTGATTAGTGTTTGTTCAATCGCATTGAATTTCACTTTTCGTAACAATTCGATGAAATTACGGCGGTAGTCATTGAAAAAAAATGGCAATGGATGGATGTCATCCATGAATTCAATGCAAATAGAAACGATCTGTGCACTATCACCGCTGTCGCCGCTCACACTTTGAATCTTCGTCGATATGCATACTACGTATTTCGGAAAAAAGTGTCAGCTTTATTCTCTCGTCAGCCCGGGTTAGTGGCTTTGTAAATGTGCAAATGTAAATTTGCATAACACAGATCGTCGTTATTATTTTTAATTGACGTTGAGATGAAGGAAGCAGCAACAGCAGCAAAAAACCAACACACCGCCTTCGTCGCCACAACAGCATCAGCGTTGCGAATGATGACACTGGCAAAGGTGAACAATTTGATTTGGAATTTAATGAAGGGGTATAAAACTGAGAGCAAATTTAAGCACGCACCTCAATACCGCAAAAAATGCAAAAAATTCCTCTCATAATAAGCGCAAGTAAGGCAACCAACCAACCAACCAAGAAGTCAGCGAGCGAGCGTGCAAACGAACAAACGCGCCACGTGCACATGCATTTGTAAAAAGCTTTTTCAGCATTAAATGTTAATAAGCGCAAACGATGAGAATCCGGTTGCACAGAAAACGAGTGAACGAACGAACTAAGAGAGAGAGAGAAAAAAAGAACACACTCACTTGCTGACGGTTTTAAAAAGTAAGAAATTCCTGGAAAATATCATCTGGTTTGAGGTTCGACTACCACTGAATTTTTGAAGTTTCCTTTTCAAAGTTTTTTTTCTCCTTTGCATTTTGATGCAAATGCAATGGTAATGACTAAAACCGGGTTGATGTTATATAAGCTAGTCAGCGAACAACAAAAAAAACCTATTATACGAAAATGTTAATTGGAAGTCGGCTAGGTTTTCGGTGTTGTACATACCGAGAAGCAAAACATATTTATACACTTTTACAGTGTGGAAAAAGGGATGTAGAGAATCGAATGATCCGGAAAAGAATAATAAACAACACATTTTCAGCTTGGTATAATCGAAACATCGGTAAATGAGTGGCTCCCTGTTTTTTCTTCCCTGGGAGAATCTCACTATCCTTCTCTGAAAAATGAAGCCGCGCAAAAATAATACGGTGTAGTCGATGAGAGGATTCACTTGAGTAAGATGCAAAGCTCATTCAATATGGTGATTGTGTATGAAAAGGAGGGAAAAAAGCCCAAAAATGCTTAAGCCTCTACTTGGTGCCGCTGTACGTGAATGTCTCGAGTATTACAGTTAGAGACAGCGAAAGCGAGCCATGGACAACGATTGCTATTCTCTTAGCGTAGTACATCGAGTGAGTGAAGCGAACTGTAGTTCAGCGTATGTGCTGCATAAAAACCAAACGTACATGTTTTCACCGCATAACACCGACTTCCGTTCAAAGCACAATCTACAAAATAATCTCACCTCCTCTCTGCATGTCTCTCTCTCTTTTTCCGCTCTTGTATTCACCGCTTCGTTTTTCCCCTGCCACTACAACTTCTACCCATATCTCGGCTGCGGCGATGTTTATGTTGTTCGGTGGGCTTGTGAGCTACGGCTGATTGTTGTGAACCTTGTTATATGGTTCACAAATATAAAGGTAATTGAATTTTACCTCAATTTTCACATCTCTTTCTCGTTAATACATGGAGCAGAGATGGCGGTTTTTTGTGCAGTTTATTCGTACGACGATGACAACGACGAAATACGCCTCTAAGCATTTCGTTGGAATAATATTTGGTAAAAATATACATATACACATAAAAACACCGAAAAAAAACGGAGGAAAATAACACAACGAAACAGCACAAACCGATATAAATGTGATTTGACTGGCATAAGATGGTTAGCGTTGCGGTTTTTGCTCAGCCATTACTCTTGCTTTTTTTTTCTCTGTGTCGGTTTTACTCTCTCGATCTTCCACTCTCTTGCTGCTCACTTTTCCACACAACAACCACCAAATTCAATCTATACCAGAGCGTGTACATATGATAAAAGCATTTATATTCGCCGTATGTATCTTTGTTCGTGCATAGTTATTGGTGTTTTTATTTTCATTTTTATTACCAATATTTTTCAAGTTTTATTTTATATTCTTCTCCTTGTTCGTTGCTGGTTGTATGTATGTGTGTGACGACACTTGCCGTCGATTTTATGACATTATCTGCTGGAATATTGAATTGGTGTGCCTTTGATGTTTTTCTATGGGTGCGAAAGAAGAAGAGTGAGAGGATGAGAGTGTGGGAGTGAGTAGAAAAGAGAAAGAGAGATAGAAAGCCAGAGGATCAAATGAAAAAGAGAGAAGAACAAATAGCAAAGGGAGAGAAAGAGAGAGAGAGTGAGAGAGAGAGAGTGAGTATGTGTGTCTTTTTGTGATAAAAAGCCAACAAGAGATAGAAAATAAATGAATGTGAAACTGAGTTACTTTATTATGGCAATAAGCGATAAAAACACTATAAACGAACGATATTTATACAGTTGTTTACCATTATATTCGTGACCATATTCATGCTGGCATTTTCATTCTGTCCTTAATTTGCTGTGACATAATGTAATTTTTCTTTCCGATATTCGACACATGAATTGAGAAATAATATTTTTTCGATCGCTTTCCCACAACTACCACATCCCCAACTAATTTGTATCATTACATTGAGATTTTATTGATTGTCTATTTTGGTTCCAATTTTCATTCAACAGGTACGAAACCTACAAAGCCACATTAAAGAAAATCCCAGCAACACGCTTATCACGCCTTACCGAAGCATTAGCTAATTACGATCCAATATTGAATGAATATTTTTTCGATCGGCATCCCATCGTATTCGCACAAATACTCAACTATTATCGAACGGGTAAATTACATTATCCGACCGACGTTTGTGGACCACTATTCGAAGAGGAATTAGATTTTTGGGGACTTGATAGTAATCAGGTTGAGCCATGTTGTTGGAGTACGTACAGCACCCATAGGGACACGCAAGTAAGTCTAATTTATATATGTTTGTACAATGTATATAATATATCCGAATCCGATGGATGTCGAAGTGTGTAATATCGATAAATTTTCATTGAATCACCATAAAATATGTTGTGAGATGAAACCATGTAAAAACCAAAACACCGGTTTTGGACTTTATGCATGAGTGTGTGTACGATGTATGTGTCAATTTCAATCGGGGTCAACGAAATGATCCAATTAAATGAAATGGTGCATTGCAATTTGTAACGCACGGTGTATGGCTGTAACAGCGGAGGAGGAAGCAAAGACAACCAAATCAAAATTAACGCTTACACTGACTGAGCTGGAAGCCAATATTACAACGGAATTAAAAGGGGATTTATGAGGCAATGACAATGGAAGCGATCGGGGTGATGCTCTTCGTTTAATTGCTCAAGTGGCCACCTACTCTTAAATTGAATGGATATTGTTTCAATGAAAAGTATCAATTCACAGCATGACCATGCGACCAAACAACCAACCAACCAACCAAGCCATACACATATTGAATTGATTGCAAAGTGAGCAACAAGAGAGGCAAATGTATAGCTAACACTGAGCTTAATTCAAAACCAATCGCAATTTTGTGCTCAACACTACGCATCGCTGTTTGTTCATGCGATTACATATATGCGAAATGTACATTATGTACAACCGAAAATGATAACACTTTTGTGTGTAACGGATAATAGAGACTCGAGTTCGAAAACGCGATGAATTTGTGATAAGGGCCACTTTCGACATACGCACACCGCATATGCTTGGCCATACTGTAAGAGTGAAAGAGCTCAACTTCTCAAATCCACTCGAACCAGTCGTCGTCATCGTCATCGTCTATTTCCCGCCGCCGGAGCACACACAATGCCATGAATACAATTCCGTTGACCTGATCAAACAGTAAAATTGTTTGCAAAAGATAAATTAAATCGATAAAAAAGTCAAAGAAAAGGTTTTTGCATCCATTTCAGGAATTTCACCACGTTTCATTTTCTACCTACATTGACTTTGTGCGTGTTTTGTTACGAAACAGTGCCTTTCGTTCTAACTTTTTCTCGTTCTCTCAGTGTCAGAATTTCGGTTGTAATACGAACGGTTTTAGCTTGAACTGTAACCATATCTTTCTTTTGTTTCACAAAAAAAAAAAAAAAAAAAATAATATGAGTCCTTTTCAGCAAATTTTATCGTTTCGGGGCGTACGTACCTTTATTAAATTTCAATCGATAATTATTATTTTAAGCGTTTTATTTCGCAGTCAATGGCCGGTTGGCATTTTTTCAATGCAATCAATCGAGTATATGCCTCTTCACCCGAAAAACCTTTTTGCTGTTTACTCTTCGTCTATGGTTTGTGCGTTCCTACACTGTGCATGCCCTGGCCGAAAGCTTTCCTTCCATGCCTACACACACAGACAGCATTATATGAGAGCGCGCTCGTGTAAATGTTAAATATTCATTAGGTTGGTAACCACTTTCCAGTGTGTTGATCAAATTAAAACCGCCGGCTTTCTTTGATGGG
Organism: Sitodiplosis mosellana; assembly: GCF_009176505.1. Classification (NCBI taxonomy): domain Eukaryota; kingdom Metazoa; phylum Arthropoda; class Insecta; order Diptera; family Cecidomyiidae; genus Sitodiplosis; species Sitodiplosis mosellana. Next base: position 2,788,397 of record NW_022595245.1, read on the forward strand.
CGAAAATTGAACTGAATCTTTTATTATATTCATACTGTACGGAACATTTTCACTTCGACTCGGCTGGCTGTTGCCTCTTCTTTTTTTTCCATTCGGGGGAGGATAATATACGATAACAGCTCTCGACCAATCACCGACTTTTCACCATGGATTTAATTCAATGTATTTTTTTCTCGTTTTTCTCTCTTTTTTTCTCCGTATCCATAGAATACATTAGCAATTTTAGATAAATTAGATTTGGATAACGAGGATGAGCCATCTGAGGAGTCGGTGGCCCGCATGTTTGGTTTCGAAGAGAATCTAATGAACGGTGATTTGTCATATTGGCAACGCACCAAACCAAAAATCTGGGCACTATTTGACGAACCATCTAGCTCAACTGGCGCGAAGGTAAGTGTGTTGTTAGAGCTGGAAGTTGTGATGACGTTGAGTTAGGATTTTTGTTGTGTCGATACGCATTTTATCAATATCACTCGGCTTTGAATTATCTAGAGAATTGAAAGTGTTTCCGAAATCAGGAGACACCTGTTCGTCGCCATCGTCGTCGTTAGCTGGGAAATGGTATATATTCAATTGATTGGATTGGATCGGTACCCTTTTCATGAGTGATTAAACAAATCTCACTTTAGGAGACGGTGCAAACAATGAGGATTACATATTTTACGGCTGAGATCCGAAAATTACACACATTTACATTTGAAAGGCACTTCGTGGCATACAATTTTACCTTTTACTGTTTTTTCTTCGTGTGCCGCTCTCTTTTTTCGGCATTTTCACATTTTCTTTCCCTTGATTCGCCGAAGTACTTTGCATTTTATTTTTATCTCTGTTTATTTCAATATGATCCAAGTTGTCCTTGAGTCGGGTATTGTAAGGGCACTTGGAAATGACTAGATTTTTTTTACCCATAATTTATTAAACATTCTCTATGAAAATCGCAAGAATTCGAAGCATCCACAAAATTATTTTCAAGAGGAGTTCCAACTTTTTCAATGCCTTTGATCTCTTTCAACGCACACGCATACACAACGAAGGGCAAAAAAGCATACGATGGGTGAAAATGAGCCCGTATTACAAGTGCTTTTGAAACGGATTTTTGCCTTTCCGCTCTTGTTTTCACCATTGATGGGGAATATCATGACATTCATTTGATTCGAATTTCCTTTTGTAAATATTTAAAAGTCTTTGATTATTTACCTACGGATGTACAAGACACCGTCGGAATCAACATTGTAACCATTCTGTGTTGTTCAAGATATGGGCGCAAGATTTTTTTTTCAGCAGCGAATACAATCTGAAAAAAACTGCATGGTTGTAGTGCAGAAGAGGGGGAAAAAAAGAGATGCGCTTCAATAACGATGAGCCAAAAAAAAAATCGATCTACTTGTATTTGCTTTGCCTCGGCGAATATCAAACAATTCCTCTTTGTTTCCCAATCAGTTTGATTCAGTTATGATGTTGAAACTTTTCAAAACAGCTTTGCCTCTTTTGTTCTATATTGATTGAGTTTAAATCACAAAGGAGTGATTTTTGCTTCTCGCTCAGTATTTGCTTTTGTATTTTTCACTATTTGAGCGAATGTAGCAACAATGATGCACGCAAAGTGGGACAAACAGAGGGAAAGAAGAGGATGATTCGTCTGCGATGAAGATTTTAATGTCAAAATCTTGTAATGATTTTGTTGAAATTCGTTTTTTGATTCTTAGCCATCGATATTACAGTCGAAAGATAAATAAACACACACACACACACTTCATGCCTAGCTCAATGAACATTTCAAAGAAGTCGATTTCAAACATCTTTTTATTTGTTCTTAATGTGCCAAAACCGCATGTATCAATCGCTATTTTAATCATTCACATTTCCAACGAACCACATTGAATTGATTTTGATCTCTTTTCCTGTTTTTTTTTTTTCTTCTTCTTTCTTTCCATAAATTCGGATTTGCATCGCTATGTTCGTGAACATTTTACGGAATTGGGACAACAGATAATTGCCTGTGCCTCTGTATTATTTATAATGGTATCTGTGATATCTTTTTGCTTAAAAACCCATCCCGGTTTTCGTGTAGAACTGCCACCAGCGTTGAGTGGTGAATTCATCAATAGCAGCCTGAATCATCACAGTCGGAGTCCATATTGTAAGTTAATTACTTGCTGTCAACTGTGTAACGTTAAATATTTGAACAGCACTGACGAGATTGCTTGTTTGTCAAAGGCTGTTACTGTTCTTTGTAATTACGGGACAACATGTAGAGCTTTTTGTGTAAACAATACACACATGGTGTTTAAAACCACCCAGTTTTCAATTCTGTGTTTTTTGTCCTTTCCTTCTATTTTACCGTATTTCGATATAGCATCGACGGCAATGCCAAAAACAACCACGTTCAAATATGTGAGCAGTAAGAGCAGTGGCAGTAGTTTCAGTCCAACATCAACGGAGAACATTGCATCAGCATCAGCATCACCATCATCATTACCATCGCCAACGACGACAATATTTTCTTCATCGACCATACAACAAGAGCGTCCCGAACGAAAGCCGGCCCCGTTCAGTGTGGGCGATCGATCGACATGGCTGGATGCCACCGATAGTCAGCCGCACGAAGCATTTTTTTATGTCGAACTTCTTTGTAATATATGGTTTATCGTTGAATTTACTACAAGATTCCTGGTAATTATTGTTTATGTCAAAAATTCACCTTTTCTCTATCGATCGCTCGTTCGCTGTTTCACTATCACAAAAACACATACACGCATCCATTCCACTTGTATTTGGTCAATGATGCGAACTAAGTTATCCCGGTAAACACGCTCAAAACATTATTTACAAATCGATTTCGATTATATCGCGCACATTGTGCGTCGTTGCTCACATTCTCACATACGAATGGCACACAAATTGTATTGCCGTGGCGATAATATTGACAAACTGATGAAATGTACGTGCCGAATGGAGTGTTATGCATCGGCGGAGACCATTGAAATTGAATGCCTTTTCTGATTATATCTTGAACACTCATTTTTTTTAATTTGACGACACACATTTATTCACTTGGTCTTTCATTTGATCTTTCTCTCTCTCTCTCTTTCTCTTTCTTTTTCAAATGCGCACAGGTTTCACCAAACATGTTGGAGTTTATCAAGTCCCCAGTAAATTTAGTCGATTTAGTGTCAACGTTGAGTTTTTATTTTGAGATAAAACAGCGTTTGGGCGAACAGACTGGTTTATTTGAAGCCTTGTCAATAGTGCGTATATTACGTTTGTTTAAATTAACACGGCATTCGCCCGGGCTGCGCATTCTCATCCATACGTTTAAGGCATCTGCCAAAGAGCTAACGCTGCTAGTGTTCTTCTTGATGCTGGGTATTGTCGTATTTGCCAGTTTAGTTTATTATGCAGAACGATTGCAAGACAATCCAGATAATGAGTTCAAGAGCATACCGCTCGGCTTATGGTGGGCCATTGTAACGATGACTACAGTCGGTTATGGTATGTATAAATGCTGTTTGAATTCATATATATATCTTGTATTTCTGAGTAGAATTTTTATCATACGAAAATGTTCGAAGACGATCTTAAGCCTTGATAGCAGAGAATATTTGGAACGTTATGTTTCACCCACCCTTCGCCAAGTTCTTTTTGTTGTCGAGGCTTAAATTGAGGTGCATAGTTAGTTAATTCGTCTCTAAGAAAACTGATTCAATTTCTCGTTCATATAACAGGTGATATGGCGCCGAAGACGTATATCGGTGAGTATATTGTGTTTAAAAATGAGATAATATTGCGTATTCTATATATTCTATATATATATATATTATAGGGATGTTCGTTGGAGCTCTATGTGCATTAGCCGGTGTGTTGACAATTGCTCTACCCGTGCCAGTCATTGTCAGCAACTTCTCCATGTTCTATTCGCACACGCAGGTAAACAATAAAACAACCAACATTAATTTTGCTCTCTCTCTCTCTCTCTGTGTGTGTGTGTTCTGTTCATTCTTAGTTTCGCCTTTCGGCCTAATTGAATTGTTGCAACACACACATAATTCATGTCGTATGCTTTGCAAACATTTTCTATTCAACAATTCTGAGTTCATAGCTTGAAATGTGTATCATGGTTTGTAACATTTGTGTTTTGTTTGATATTTCGCGGTTTTGCGAAACACATTCCCTTTGTGGCGCACAGGCACGATCAAAACTACCGAAGAAACGTCGACGCGTATTGCCCGTTGAGCAACCGAGACGAAAAACCCGTGAACCACCAGTAGCAAATCGACGAACGAACGCACTCAAGCATCAACATACACATCCTGGTGCACAGTCACATCCATCCGTTTTAAAGGATAGCTTTGGTTCGACAAAAAGTGGCCATGTGAATGGTGTGAATGTGATCGGATTAACACAATCTACAGCATCACCATCTAATCAGCCCATGTCAACGTCAATGTCAACCAAAATGGCCAACATGACTGGCGGCGCCACCAATTTCTCCAATCCATCATCAGCAGGTTTGTGTCTCAGTTCTTTCGTTATCTAACTCTGTGTTTTTCTTTAATTTATTTTTGCCATCAATTTATAATATTCAGTCGTTTGCACTGGAAAAATTCAACAAATTTCGTTTCTATTTGAACACCGTTCAGTGAACATTGAAAAATAAATAAATTCATCCAATGTTGCTTACCATTATTTATTCTGTGTAGGCGAAGGCTTTTCAGCTCAATCATCGTCCGTACAATGTCTAAAGCCACGACCGCCAACCACCTGTAATTTGGAGTATGTTTCACCGAAATCGGTGCTGCTCCAACCGAAGCTATTGAATTCCAATTTAGATGGTAAGTGAAAGAGATTTATTTTCGATACAGCTCACAAGCATCTACCAATTTTTCTGGCGATTTTTTCTTTCCATTCGATATATATAATCGATTATTTATGACCCTGTATCACATACCATGTCTCGTTACAGAGCGCAAAGAATCCAAAGGTAGTATAACCAATTCGGACGAAATAGTCGTAGCAGATACAGCATACACCAATGGCCATGGCACTGCTGCTGGTTCTGCCACTATCGCCATCGTAGCACCACACAAAGTCACCACAGTTTACGAAGAAAACGAAAAAACCGGCGGATCGACCGACGTAAGTGATAAAAGCAAGTAGATTTAAAAACACGAAGAAAAAACCATGATTGTGACAACAGATTTTTTACCATGACTTTTATTAATCTCAATGTTTTCATCATTATTAATGATGGTCAACGACGACGACGACACTCCCGATAGCATCGTCGTCGTCGTCGTCGTCGGCCAAAATCGAAAAATATCCACACAACATAACACACAGACACACTGGATATTTAAATATAGGATCTAGATAAATGATACAGATAACGAAGAAATGCAAATGTAAAAACAACTTGAAATAATAGGTTAGACAATGATGTTTCCATTTATTCTAAACAACACTTGTTTAAATGTCATTTAAGCCGAAAAAAAAGCTTCACTCTTAAACATGGGTCTGTCTCTTGAACGCGCACCCGTGCGTGTGCTCTTCAATCCCCCATTCTAAGGAGATTACAACAGACGTGCCGCACGTCAAATGCCAACATAATATTTCACCTTCGAAAACTAAAAACCAAGATAAAACTTCTCTCGCTGAGACGCTCTTACTCGCCCTCTTTCTGTCTCGTTCATATGGCTGCAAATGATCCCGTTGACGTGAGTTTTTAAGCCAAAAGGTATCACGTCTCATTTGATTCCTCGAAAATTTATCTGATTATAGTTCAAAAGTGAAATTGAATTTTTTCCCATCGTCGTCTTCTTCCTTTTCGTTTCGGTAAATAATTTCGGTCACGCACACCCGAACATCAAATTGAAACCACTCGCTGTGAGAAAAAAAACGAAGGAGCAGTTTTTTTTTCTGGTTTCAAGGAAGAAATCTCTATCGAAAATTGCGAAACTTTGCATATCGTTCAATACATGGATTTACATGCGGTTTTTTTTCTTCAATTTTGCTTTGATTATAAAAACGTACCACCGATATCATTTCATTGTGGCCAATGCGACACAAAAAATTACTTTTCTTACTACTTTATGTGTATCCCCTTGATATAATTGAATTGGACCATGGTTAATCTGTTTTCTTCTCGACTTTTTCCAGATTTGCTTTTGCTTTTTCTATCCTTCTTACTATTTGATTGTTGTAAACTTAGATTGAAATCGAAAACTCAAAAGGTCGAAATTCAATGATTGTGAAAAACTAATGAACTGCAACGATGAGACAGCTTCTGTCAATCGATAAGAAAGAGAGACAGAGAGAATTAAATCGAAGGGAATAAGTGGCATGTCTTAGATGTGAGATGGCACTCATTGTACGTATACTTGTGTTGCACAAAAACCCAAAACCAAAATATAAGCAACAAAAAAAAAAAACCAGAAGTTGTGTATATATATTTTTGGATGTTCGTTGATAAGAGACTTTGAAAAAGCTTGTCACTCTATTTTTGTTCGTTTTTTTTTCTCTAAGCATTTTTTGTTGCGTTTCATTCAAAATAAAAACAAAAATTGATTTAATTGACATTGATCTAAGATCGCATTCAACAAAGCGAATGAAAGAAAAAACTGTTGAATAAATTTTCCAACGAAAGTGTACATAAAATGGAAAGCAAAGCAAAAAATCGAAGCAAACAAATGATATTATAAATAGTATGAGTAAGTTACCGGTACGTATAATGTGTGAGCAAAATTGAAAGCAAATCTAAATCAACACAAGGAAAAGGAATGTTCTGCATCATCTTATATATATATACACCTAACATATACATATATATATTTTTCTTTTTTCAACGGTCGACATTAGAATGTATCAAGTCTCTTCAAAGAAAAATGCACCTATTTCACGACATTTACAGCATAATTCACTTTAGCGCTAATCTTGTGATTTACAATGAAAGATAGAGAGGAGAAAAAAAAGCAACAGCAGAAACTTTTCATTATTCTAGCTCGTTTTTATTATAGTCATATAGGTTCTTTATATAGAGTTAGGTTATCATAGCGAATGAAATAATCCCGATTGGAAAAGATATAGAGATTAAATTTGATGAGGAAAGAAAAAAGCACAAAATAAATCCGATTGAAAGCAATGATATTGCGATAGTGAACCGAAAAGAAATGAATGAAAAAGCCATTAGAGAAAAGCAGAGAAAAAGAGAATATATATCATTTGAAAAAAAAACTTTTATTTTCATGTACACGTAGTATTCGAAGTCTATTGATTTGTTGAATTCTGATTATAAATCCCGTTGAAAAGAGCGATACCAATTTAAAAGTTATAGTGTTACGGAGCAACAATGGGATAAGTTGGAAAATCAGTATCATTTAAATGAAAACTTTTAATGTCTTTATTAAACAAAAATGCTGTTCAAAGTGTTAGTTTTTATCCTTTAGATAATAAATGTGAATTATTCATTAAATGAGAATTAAAAGTTAGATATTAATTGGATATAACAAATAACGATGAACGAAAAGTATAACAAAAGGTAACATACACACCAAATGTGAAGATGTCACAAATGAAAACGTCAACAAAAATGAAAACGTCACATGTTTACTCGCTCAAAATCTCACTAGAACTTTTTTTTTCGGTATGATTTGCATCATAGGTGTTAATCGCTGCACATTAAAAAAAAAAAGAGTCGACCATTTCAGTGTTTCCAATTTCGATCATACTTTTCTCGACATGTAAGTGACTAAATAATCTCAAATCAATGCATATTCTAAAGAAATTGAACAACAACGTTGCGAATTCTCCTTTTTTTATATTTAAATTAAAAAAGCAAACCAAACCAACTAATTTGTTCATATTCGTGTTAATAGGAATAACAAATACTTATATACATTCACACACATACACACACACACTCACAATCTCAACCAAGAAAAAAAAACAACCATAATAAATTACAACTTCAATGTTCACCAAACCAATTTTCACCCATGCAAAACCATACTCTCAATACTTTGCATTCGCATCTTCATATAAACGATTACAATAAATTTTAGAACCAACTAATTTTAGGAGATTCGATTTATATTTACACTTTACTAAAGTAAAAAAGAAAAACAATGAATGGAATGGAAAAGATGATCAACAACAAAAAACAAAAAACAAACAAACACAGAGACAAAGCATCAACATCATCATTATTAATATATCTGTAGTTATTTATTACAATTAAATAGAAATTTTTACTCTTGATAGATTTTAGTCATTTCGAAAACCAACAAAAAAAGAAACAACATCAACCAAGAACAACACAACAAGAAATTAATCTGTATATTCATGTTATTCGATATCCTCCCAAGGATATGGGAAAAGCTCTGCATTTTGCGATATATATTATTATAGTTAAACACTGTTAAAACCGAAAAAGGAATCGAGAGAGAAATAGAAATTGAATTTTCAAATCAACAAATTCGTACATTAAATTCTCTCTATTTACCACCAGAAATGCATAAACCTACTACGAAAAACACATACAATTGCTGACATTCTCTCGCCGCTTAAAAGATAGATATGTTCGATGTGTGAAACTTTGTGAAACTTACAAAATAGTATGTTCTACTCCCGATCAAAGAAACAACGGCAACGGTAGTAACGGCAGCCCGAACAATGTGAAATGAACTGTTACATTGAATGTAACATTCAGGTTCCGTCACTCTCTTTCTCTTGTTCTTCCTCTCTGTTGTGTGCAAACGCATTCTTGATGAAAATTACCTCATTCCATTCGAGGTAAACTGCATCGTATAAACGTCCAAAACTATAATCTCAGCAATACCTAACCAGTGTTCACACCAAACTACCCCGATTATCTTGAAACGTGATTGTTCGAATAAAATTTTGTTCTCTCAGGATTTTATGATGTGCTCGATTCTCGTAAGCGCGCGCCAACCCGCTCGCTCGTTCGTTCGTTCGTTGCCTTGGAATCGTTTAAGCGTTTGTTTACATTTCTCGCACTGAAAACTTTCATCTTAAGATCCATTTTTCATTGAATGATTAACTGGTTTTTATGAGCATTTTGTTGTAACGATGCGAATGCGTTAAGCCAACGCGAAACATTCTTTAATAAAACTGCACTGTTGCATTATGGTTGTTGAAGAAAACCCCAGGACGAGTCTTGATATTTATTGCTATGCAAGAAGAAAATGGTTTTTCATTTTATTACGACACGATATTACAAGGCATCACATTCATCACATAAATAATAACACATTCGAATTAATTGAATGAAATAGCTGCAAGCGTGCTTTTACATTGTTTGCTAAAAATTTATGAGAGAGAGAGAGAGAGAGAGAGAGAGAGAGAGAGAGAGAGAGAAAAAGGGAGCGAAAGCGAGAATTGAACAATATTTCGTTGTTTCATTATTATATACACACACAAACACTTTTCCATTATACTCACACACACAAATCACAGAACAATTCCCCAACCAGATCGCATGAACAAAGAGCACACAACTCTTTTTTAAACCGTGTTAGACATTTTCGAAATTGTTGTCCCTAGCAAAAGTAAAAACAAAAATCCGACAAAAACTATATAGTGTATACATATATTGAATGTTTCACCCCATGCCCAATTCACAGACTCAGTCAGACCCATGGAACCCGTGGTACATTCTCTGCAGAAAAGAAAAACAGAAAATATTTTTACGTAAACGATGCTTCACATAGATATTTGAAGAGTTTGTTGTTTTACTGTGAATAACCATAGAAAATGAGGGAATCCGAAATGAGAATGCACATTGCGTGGACCTAATAAATTTTTACATAAAATAAATATACATATATACCCAGTCAACGTCTGTGTATAAACGTGAATATACTCATATTTACAAGCAAAACCAAACCAAAACAAAAGAAAAAAACAAATAACACAAACAAATGTGAGAGCGATGAAAAAAATTACCGCACGAAAAAAATGTGAGAGCGAACAAGAGAGAGAGAGAGGGAGAGAGTAAGGATGATGTGGCGTGAAACGGAATGTGGGTGCAATATCCACGTCCAAGTTAGACTATTGTGAATTTACTTATACATTACATATTAACATTACTACTTATAAAAAAAAGAGAATATCATTGAATATTGTATTACTTTAAACTATGCATAATTTTAACAATAAAACCGAAAAAAATAAAGAATATTACAAAAAAATGGCAGCAAATGCGTGTTTTTACTTGTCTCGAGTGAGTTTACTTCAGAATTATTTATTCCGTTTTCACATCTGCTAATCGTAATGAATCGAAAGCTTTGTCGTCAAAATGTGATTCTGTGTTGGATTTTTCCATCTCATTCACGCCAAGTGTCGTTGTTAACAAGTAAAAGGACGGAAAAAATAAAGGTACTTTCAGTAAAACACACAAAAAAGCGACGACGATGTCGTTGATGTTTTTTTTTTTTGGAACAAAGCAAATGCAATTATACTGTTCTTCCATCTTGGTATTGGACCCATGCGTCCATCCCAATGTTTATTTTGCATCAAAGGTTATTAACGAACTGGCTTAAATGGTATTGGTCCGAGGGTGATCTTACTGTTCACAAAACAAAGTAAATAATGTAACCAGATAACATTTTCAGTCCGGAAATTCAATGGCTGAAGCGAAAATTAGCGTCAAAACTTTGGAAATTGAATTTAATTGTGTATACTGAATATTGTGTGTGTGTGTGTGCGTTGGTGCTGAACAAAGGAGCGGAGCTTTGAATGGAGCGGAGTTACGGTGGAATAATGCTCATTGTTATTGGCACGTGAAAGGTATAGTATTGAATCGTTTACATTTCAGGACATTTGATGCTTCGAGCCACTCATACTCTCACTCACTCCCTCTCTGTGTGTGCGCATTTCAATATAATTGAATCATTGTTTTCCTTATTTCTATTTCCAAGTCGATGTCTTTCAATGCATTACCCGAATTCTATTCAAACTTCTTTGTCTCTCTCTCTACCTCCCGTTTTTGTCGATTCATTCCCTCCGCCCCAAAAAATTTCGTGTAATATCTTGTCGCATTTCCGAACAAGCGAACAATTGCATTATTATAAATTTATAGCACGGGCTTTTCACATGTAAGACGAGCAGCTACGTTAGTTTTGTCTTTATTTTCCGAATAATACCAATAAAGTAAAATGGAAAAAGATTCAGTGAAGCGAAGGAGCTTAGTAATAGTGCAGCTCAATGCTCAAACCGTCAGATGTACGATTTCAACGATATTTATCAGATGAGACACGATTAAGTGTAAAAAATGAGTTGTAATTAATGTTGAATGTCAAATTGTCAAAGTCAGCACTTAATCTTCATACGTGATAAATGAAAAACCATCGAAAGGTGTAAATTTGCACAATGCCACAATGTTCTCGTTTTCTCTTTTCCATTTTCCCTTGTCTTATGTGCCTCTTATTTCTTTATTTCATTTCGTTTTTCTTGCGTGCCAACACAAATCAGTTTCATTTGAATGAGAATAAAAATTTTATCCGGAATTTCATTGAACGCATTCACTGTACGTGAAATGTTATCTGTAGCTCTGTCATATGAGCCGCATGAGCGTAAACGTGTGTGACTTGGATAAAAATCGCGCCAAACAGAGAGTCGCAGTGAGCGAATGAGAGAGCGTTAGCGGCGGCGGTGGTGACGGTAACGCAACAGCAGTATAAACAACGGCATAGTGTTTTGTTATTTCACAACACGCTGACACATACACACACACACGCGCGCGACGATAGACGCATCGAAGCGAATAGAAAGGGAAACTGCACGTCAAGCGAGTACGATGTATTACCGTCGCATTGGCTTAACGCTCTCACTCACAATACAGAAACAAAAACGGAATAAACGCATACGCGATAGAATGAGAACACGATAGAGCGAGAGCATATACGATAAATGTGCTTGGCTGCTTGTGTATATGACACCACAGAGCAGAGAGCCGCATACGGATTGCGAGCGAGACAGAGCGAATGAGCATGTAAAATTGTTTTAATATCTTATCCATCCAAATAGTAGTCGGCCTTATCGTATAAATAGTAGACTCTTTTTTCGTATTCTTCTCTCTCAGTTTTTTTGTTGGTGTCCAATTAAATTATGTTTTCCAATCCAGCAATTAAATAACAAACACACAATTAATGCTCACATTATCAATGGTTCACAAATCGTTTGTATGATTTTTATTTTTCTATTTCGGTGTGTATATACTGTGTGTGCTAAATGTAAAGAAAGAAAAAAAAATTTCTCGGTGTCGTGTTTTTTTCCCTACGTCTATGCTCAACGAAAGTAAAACAAACGGCCGAAAAAAAATGAAGTAGAAAATAATAAAACAGTTGAACTGATTCTGTTGTTCTTGAGCGCACGTTAAGTGAAAAATCCATTAAATCAATGCGGCAAAACGATCACAAAATATAGTGCAGCAAAGAAAATATCAGCAGAGCCTCAGCAAGAGAGATTATAGCAGAAAAAGAGACGACGACGAGAGAAAAATTACAGCGATTTATAAAGTTTTTTTTTTCGTCCGTTGCAGTGCTCGACGACATCAATGGAAATTTTTTGCGAGCAGTGAATCAGCGAGTGAGTTACTTTTAATTGAAAGCACTAAAAAATCATTTGCACAAACATTAGCATTGATTCGATTTGAGTGGATTGCACAGAGAGAGAGTGAGAGAGAGTGATAAAGATACATGACGAGAAAGAATGAGTGAATGAATTGCTTGGTTGGTGATTGATATGGCATATGTGGTTTTTTGCACTTTAATTCTTGGCGTTTTTGTTGTGTGATTCCACCGATTTTGTTTTATCGCTTTTCAGCGACTGTGACTGATGTAAGCATTTTTTTCGTTCGCTTCGCGGCCCCCGGCTGACAAATGGCACCCGATAAATTGCGCAAAATGTGGCAGCTGTTCGATTTGTTTCAAATCATAAAACACACCAAGCTACAAAACACTTCTTCTTCTTCTTTTTTGAAACCGAATCACAATTCACGGGATGAAGACAGCGTGTGCACACTGAATATTGGAGTCGTGTGTATTATTGAAAGACTAAATTCTTGAATTAAATTAATCGGGGTGGAAGAGAGCGACACGGAGAATAAATCGATAATACTGCTTTGTCATTTAAAATGAGTTGTTCTTTTCCGTTGGTGTGTGTGTGTGTGTGTGGTACTGTTGCTGGTGTTTCAATATCATCACACAGTGTCGCATAGCGTACAAAATACACGATAAAGCATTTTTTTGCGTGTGGTATATGGTTCAATAAACCCCTTTTACTCGGAAATCTGATTCCTGGAAATGAAACTTTACTCCCGTTTACCAGTCTCGTTGTGTTCTGCTTGAATAAATAGTATGTTGTGTCGAGTGGTTCTGCGTTTTTTATCAACCGAGAGAGAGAGATAGACACCGAACCCATAAAGAATACACAATTCCGTAATCACGGGCGAATTTCTGCACCAGAACGAAAGCAAAGCAGAAAAAAAACCTGCATATACACGTACCATATAAACAGGGAACCGAAAACGCGCACACCATACCAGACCATGGCATACAAGAGAGATTGTGTTGCGGCGAAAGAGAGAATACAATGAAAATCGGTGACAAGGACAATGCGAAACTATTGAGTTGTCGTGGCTTTCAATCCAAAAATACGCATGGCGCACCGAAAATTTCAATACTGTACAATAACAACAACCTACGTCTATCCATGTTATCCGTGTGGCGTTTTTGCATTGGATGTGCGGGGTAGAGAAGTGAAAAAGCGAAACGGGGAAGTGAGAGCGAGAGCCGCGCGCGCGACAACGACGACGACGACCGAACACTCACCTAGGCCAATGCATTACGTATCAAAACTATAGCACATTTTCCCAAGTATTTGATACGAGGAAAAAAGACCCCATAGACAATTTCGACACTCACGTTGAGTGTGTGTCGGTTTTGGGTTTTTGTCATGATACGCAACACACACACACACATGCATGGAAATGCGGATTGAAATCACAGTGTGGTTAAATAGAACAGAGAAATCTATGCGAGACTTGTGTCTATGCGCCCGATGGCATTGTACAAATCATTTTGATAAAATAATAGCATGCCATTTGTGCGTACATACATTTTCTGCTAGCATAAAATACACTAACCAATCACTTCTTGATTCCGTGGTTCGTTGCGTACAGAAGAATTGCGCTTGTATCGTCTTTTCTATTTGGCTTCGTGCTTGTTTGATTGTGTTTGTGTGTATGGCCTAATGATAAATCGATTATAAATTGCAATTTCGTGTGGGTTTCCGCAATACGATTTCAAACAAAATGCCTCAAGTTTCTACCACATAATTTCCAAGGTCTATCTTCAATCGAATGGAATGCAGTAAATGAAATTGAACGAAGTAACCAATTAAGAGCGATTTTATGAAATGCTAAATTATTGGACGATTTCATACAAATTCGAGCAATCGGACTGGATTTCGTAGAATTTCGAATAATTGCCCCCTTCTCTCTCTTAATTTGGCTGATAAAATTCGAATCAGTTTTGGTTTCTCGATTTTCGCATTTAAAATGCTCGATTCAATTTAACCTTTGAATCCATTTTAACCATAGTAATTCGAATCGATTGAACCAAAGAAAAGAGACATTTAAGAGACAACTCAAATTACATTTACCGATCAGAAAATCCCGACCGAAACTGAACTCAAATTGAATTTATCAATAGGAAGAACATTCGATAAAAGCAATATTGTAATGGTTTCAGCATTCAATTCGAAACCCAACGAATGCATCGCACAGACAAACATATTCCATTTATGTGACAATTTTCTATTGTTCACCTTTTTACCAAATCAATTTTAATGTGTTGTCTCGTTTCCCTTCGAACGCTATTCTACGCTAGATAGTCAGAACGAGACGATTCAAATAATTGCATTTTCACCACCGAGAATATCTATCTTTATCTATCTGTGTGTGTGTCGTTCGATATACACACAATCAAATCGGCATTTGCACAGCAAGCTTCGATTGAAAGCAAAATGAATGCTGTTTTTCTCATCGATGCTGCCGAACGAAAACGCTACATGTGTTCGCCAAAAGTAAATCGCAACAACCACGAGGTATGACGCGATTCCGATATGAGCGCTTCGTACATACACACAATCGATTCCTTTTGAATGACACAATACCTTAGCACAATGAACGTGAATCACATACATGCCGAACAACAGCAGAGGCAGCGGCAGCAACAACACAAAAAGAAAACCCCGAACGAACGAACCGACGTTTGATAAAAACATTATTTCACGTCCTCACATGTCGAGAGCGGCATGTATATGAATCAATGTGTATGTGTGCGTGTAAGTGAGTGAACGTTTTTTTTGCTATTGCCGCAAAGCCGAGTGTATTTTTAGAGTAACATGTAACAGCACATACGATAAAGGAAGTACATTAAGCAAGCATCGTGATTTCTGCATCGCCTTTACAACAGACAGACAGTGCGCCACGATACATCTGGTGTATTGATGGGCCATATATTATGCTATATATCTATATTCATATACACAAATACATAAAAATCGATTTCATCATGTATATGTAACACACGAGAGAAGAGAGAAAAAAATCATATATCGAAATCGAAAATTGGTGTTATCCATGAGGCATATGAGTAATGCGACACATGAACACTAACAAATGATTTTTCATTCGCTTTAAAATAGCTCGAATGGCTTGGGATCAAACAAAACACACTAACACACACATACATATACGAGCGCGTACACAAAACCCACACGTGCACATGCAAACAATCCATAAGTTGAATTGTGCATGTGTTTTTTTCTTCGTGTTTCTTCTGTTTCGTTCTGTTTGGCGTAGATTTTGGCCTTAGAACCATAGACAATCCGAACTCAGTCAAGATGATAAACAACGAACACCAATGTGTGTGTATGTGATTTGTGTGTCTGTGTGTATGTGCAATATCGTTCTCAGTCCGTTTTTTCTTTCTTTTCTCTTCGGTTGTATTTCTTTAGAAAAAAGGGTACTTTATAGTTTTTGAGTCATACTCTGTCGTACGCATACATTGACACATGCCGATAGCCTAACGAAGTGAGTGCCAATAAAAATCAAAATGAAATCAACGATAAATAACAGTGCACGAAACACGATATGAGCCCAAACAAACACATGCACATGGCACACACACGTTTCGTCTCACTATAGCCGAGCAGCGGCAACAACGACGACAGCGCGCGGCAACAGCGTTTCGAAACCAATACAAATAGATATATGCACAAACCGTATGTAAATACATAGACAACAACAACAAATAAAAGACACTACAAATAAAATTGAAATGAAAAGAACGCGTAAAGCGAGCCAATGCAAAGAAACGAAAAAAAGAACGAAGAAGAAAGAATGAGCGAGAGAGAGAGAGAGCGAGAGAAAAAACAACACACAACTATACACACTACAGAAAAATGCTTTGTATCGACTATCGACGGCGATGACGAAGCGTGAGCGATGAGAGATAGAGAGAGTGAGTGAGAGACGGAAAACGCAAAAAGGGGGACTATACAGTGGCGTAATTATGATTTGGGTTTTTAGTGCTGATAATTTTGTTGAATGAAGAACAACGCGATTTTATTATGAACGTCTTGGTTGTTGTCGTCGTTTCTATTCCACCAAGTAGACTGCGTCGCGCGATTACTCATCACTTGTAATAACAATAATAATAATCGTAGAGAAAAAAAATCCACACACAGAATCAAATCTTCACCATCATCCACACCGCATAAATCTCGCTACAACAAATCACATCATACGCTTTGGAATCGCCTAGCGTTTCTGTTTGTTGTGCTTGCTCACACAGTTTCTGTTCCGTTTTTTTCCCGTGTGCATTTTTATTTCAATATTTTTGGAACTATTTCATTTCTTTTTGAACTGTTTATGTGTTAATCAAATGATAAAGAAAAAAAAGTAAGAAATTCGTTGTAAATAGTCACTGTTGTGTTTCACACCATTATTAGTTTCGTTTTTTTTTGGTTAAATGGATAACAGCGCAGCTACGAGAACAATTTTGAATTGAAAGACAAGGAGAAAAGATTAAAAAAAAAATTGAGCGAATTTCGCAAAGTGAACGATCACCGATATCAAATGATTGAAAAACAAACTGATAACGAAAGAAAAAAAGAAGAATTTAAACGAAGGGGGAAAGGAAAAAAAAACAGCGCTGCTGAACAAAAAACAAAATAATTGAAAAAATTTAATGTGTGATTTATAATTTCTGTTCGTGTATTTATGTGCATCAATTTATTTTCGCATCAACGCATTGTTTTTTTGTGCATTACCATTTGTTGCATCAAACGAAGTATGTGTTTTTATCATTTCAATTATCATATGCAGTGTGTTTTTGTATCTAAAACGTGATATCGCTGGTTGTTAAGAATACGCTCGCGGCATCATCATCATCATCATCATCATCATCATCATCATCATCATCATCATC
>NW_022595245.1:2805919-2807529 GCF_009176505.1 Sitodiplosis mosellana
TCATCATCATCATCATCATCATCATCATCATCATCATCATCATCATCGTCATCTTCACTTCACAAATTCATTCGATAAAAAAAAACAGAGAAATACTATAAATACGAGACCGAGAAATATTTGTTGTCTGTCGTTTGTTTGTAAGCTGACATTTTTGTGTGCTGTGTTCTTTGGACCTGACACCCTCGCGCGCACACGATGGCCGTCCTCTTCGTTTCATTTACACAAGCAACGAAACATGAAAACAAAAATTATTCATTCGTTTCTCTATCGAGAGTCAGCGAGACTGAAATCAGCGAATTTATTATAATCAATTTATCTTTTCGTTTTCTTCTTCTTCTTCTTCACTCTCTCTCTCTCTCGTTGTATGGCGTTGAAAAACGGTTCGGCTCTTTTATTTGGTGTGTCTTTTGTCTGTGGCAGTGTCTCTCCGTGTGTGTATGTATCGGTGCGTGCGTGCGTGCGTATGTTTGTGCAAAATGAATGAAAAGAAGCGTGGTTGGATTTAGAATTGTGCATTATGTGTGTACGAATTGTGCAGATGGTTTTGAGACGCCGTTCTGATACTGTCACTATGGAATATTCTACGGTGTTGCGGATTGAAAGAGGTCGTGTTTGTGTTGCTGTTGCAATAGTAGCAGAGCGAGCGAGAGGAGATAGAAAAAGATCGAATGACTTCATGACTTTGGTGATGATGATAAATTACGATAAATATATTTTTAACGTCGCATAATGCATGTTTCGAATAGCCTTAACATCCATTTATATCAATCTACAATCACTGAAAATGGGAAAAAAAGAGAGAGTGTGTGTGTGTGTTTGTATTCTTTTGAACTGAATTGCCAGGGCAATTCTTTTACACAAATGAGAATGTTGAGTGCTGCAATTCTTTTTTGAATGTCGTTTCTCACTTTTGCCATTCAGTCATACTCGACAAACAATTTACGAACGTTCAATGATTTATTACAGCTGCAGTGTAGACTATCGTTACGTTTTGAATTCGATATTTGCAATCTGCTATGCCACATCCACAGCTCCGTACAACTCATTAGAATTGGCGGCACGGGTGTTGAAAGGAATAAGAAAAAGCAAGCGCGCGATAAAATTCAAAGGGCACTTTGAAAAAGAGTGAACGGACGGGACAAAAAAAAACAACATTCAAAGTGGTGAAAAACATATACATAGAGAGAGAATATGCCAATACAAAAATTTCAACCAAAGAAATAAGCGAAAATTTCAAGCGGAAAAACAGAGAGAGAGAGAGAAAGAAAAATATCAGAACGAAGCTATCAAATGCCATCAGACAGAGCACCGTTTGAAGTTCATGTTGTTGTCGTTGGTTGTTGGCGATGGAATCGTGCACGCGATCGCCCCGTTCCTTTGCTTCACTCTATCGATAGCTTTTCTTTCCCATTCGGTGTTTATCCATTACGAGAGTGAGTGCATGAATCCACACACTCACACTCGGTGTAGTTAGCATTTTTATTCATTTTAGTTTCGTTGTTCAATGTATATCTTACAGTCATCGTTTACCATCCATCTCTCATTGTTTTCTGGTCTACGGTTCTCTCTCTCTGTGTATGTGTGTGTGCGTGTGCACTGAATCAAAA
>NW_022595245.1:2807539-2893286 GCF_009176505.1 Sitodiplosis mosellana
CAGTCCACATACACACACTCGCTCATATTCAGGCCATGTTGCGTCGCAATGAAATCGAAGTTAATACGAAAATTGTGTAACGCAGTTGCGTTGTCAATGTTCGTCTGTCCTGAGTTGAGTACACCATGTTAAATGGCATAGAGAAATGTCGTTATAGTGTTGGCTGCATTGCAATTTCCCCTCGAATCCAATCCATCTCTCTTCCGATTGAATATTTGAAGCACTTCTCATCTTTCGTCTCATTATTCTTTGAACAATTTTTTTCTTGTTGGTTGCTTTTTCTTTCGCTTTTCTATCGTCGACCGAGTGAGTGACTTCAGTTTGTGTGCTCATTTTTCCGTCTGATGTTTGATCACACACATCCATTGTGTATCGAAATATAATCGATCGCATCATCATCAACAACAACAACAGCACAAGACAGATGAAAAAAGAGAGAAGAATGAAATGATTTTTTCGTGATTGTATTTTTGTTGCCGTGTCGTTTCCAATCAACAGAAAGAAAGAAAGAATAGAGAGAGAGAGAGAAGAAAAAAAATTGGTACCATTGTGTCGTCGATGCTCAATTTTATCGCTATTTCTCGTGTGTTACTTTATCATCGGCTTCATATTTTTGTGTTAGTTTGTTCTTGTTGTTGCCATTTTAGAACAGTGACTCGACTCGATTCTCATTCTCACATCAAGACTCTGTCAAACGTGCGTGGTATCAGTTAATCGGTTAATTCAAACCATTTTTCTGATGCACAAAAACACACACACAATATAATAATTTGCGATGGCATAAGTTATTTTTGTTTCGGATATATTTCGTTCGAGTCGTTCGTCGTGTGTTCTTTTTTTCTATCCTCTCTTTCCTGGTAATAATAAAATGCGATGCATCAGTATTTTATCGTCTTCCTGCCTGCCTCAGTGCATTTGCCTCGCTCAATGATGAAAAGAATGAAAAAGAAGAAGAAGAAGAAGCAACAAACCGAGGCAAGCAAGCATACACATCGATGTATACTTGAGTTACGGCTTACTGAAAACAATACCAACTGATAACAAAGAATAAACGAAAACATAAAAGTTTTCACTCGCTCGAATTTGTGTAGTGGTATGTGTGTGTGTGTGTTGTTGTTGGTTGTTTCTCGAAAAGGTTTACATTGATAGTTGTTGTTGTGAATGGTTTTGCAGTGAAGAGCAGCAATAGCAGCAGCAGACGTACGAAATGCATGCCATACTGCATATAAATAAAATGTGTTTGTATGTGTGTAGTATACAAACCCGAGTCTGTCGGATAAAGAGAGCCAAACGGCAAAAAACGAAAGAATTAAAAGGCAAGACAAACGAAAAGGGAATAAAATTTTTAGATGATGTATGTGTTCACTGGCCGCACAGCTCAGCCCATGCACCAGAACGGGATGCAACGTGTTGCTGTCTCTGTTTAATCGTTCTTATTTTTTTTCGTTTGCTCTCTCTCTCTCTCTCTCTCTCTCAGTCTCTCCTTTCAATTCGGTTAACAAATAATCAGAAGAAAAACAGAAAACCTTAGTGCGGAACGATTGACGCACAGCAGATGTTTGATTTTTTTTCTTACATTTCTTAAGCTCTCGATTTTATTTTTACTACGTGAAACATACGTCGCGTTGTTCGACTATTGTGTGCACGGCCTAACTATCGTGCCTTGTTGCTTTGACACTCACTCACACACATTTTGCTGTGTGCTGTCTATCAGATTATGCCTAGTTCTTGCTGCTGCTGCTTTTTTCGTCTCTTTTTCTATATGAAATATCATTCGCTATATCCTTTTTGATATGAAGCAAACCGGGCAATCGGGACCAAATCGAAAGCAAACTAGTGAACGCTGAGCGCGCGCGCTCACTCATTCGCTCTGCCCTGACTCACAATTGTTTGCTATCACATTCAAATATGTGCAGCGATCTTTAACGATTATACCATCACACATAATTTGTTTTCTTCTTTAATATCGTTGTGTTCTTTTTTATTGCCGTTGATTTCAATTCAATTTTCTTTGCTTCGGTTTTTATTTTATTTTTTCCACTCTGTGTGTGTGTCGGTTTCATTCTTCTTGACTATTCGCCGTTTTATATAGTTGTGTATGTGCTTAATTTGTTGTTTGCCCCGAAACTAAAAGAAATAAAAATTTGTTTTCCTTATGCTATAATACTTTTGTTTTGCTGCCGCTGTTGTCGTTTTTTTCTGCTTTCTGTTGGTTTTGTTGTGCTTGGGTCCGCGTGTTAATTTCATTCAGTCGCTTTTTATTTCATTTAACTGCTGCACTTCTCCATTGGCCGAAAATTATTTTTTTTTCTCTTTATTTTTTCTTGTTATTTTCTCTAAAAATGTACACATTGCTTATTTTTTTTCCATTCTTCCTGTTGCTGCGGCTGCTTCTGTTGGTCGTCATGTTCATTGTTAATGGTCGAAACGTGTGCTGCTTGTGCAACGTGCAACATTAAATTGTGTGTGTTTGTTGCTCGAAATGTCGTTTAACTGCATGATAATACAGAATGGGAAAGAGAGGAGAAAAGAAAGACATTTTATAACAAAATGAAATAAACTGTATTCCAATCACACACTCAGTCAAGTCAGTCATCCACTCTCTCGCACACAACAACCGACGAGTAGTCGAATCGATAATTACGAACAAAAGAATAGAATGATTTGTGTTCGACGGCCCGAATGAAAAAAATAAAAACGAATAAAAAAAAAACGATGAAATGCGCGCCAAGATATGCTATCATGAGCATGCAGAAAAATATGAAGCCCATCGAGTGTGTGTGTGTTTGATAGAGACACAGAGCGAAACAATCGGCGCTCCTTCTAAGAACTTGTGTACAGTTTAAGTTTATTTCATTTCATTTCGTAAATTATTAGCATAACCTTTTCTGATGTTTGTTTACTTCGTTCGCTGAGCGTGGCTCGGCGTTGGCCACGATTTGTCCATATTACGATTTGTGTATGTGTATTGTTTTTTTAACGAGTTTCGTGAAAAACGCAGCGATTTTAATGATTTCATCGCTTTTGACGGACTGTAAGCGTTTTGCAATAAAAGCCGCAAGAAATAGAAGGTTGCAAATAAGTGTAAAACAAAAATCAATGCAACTCTTCTCCCTCTTTTTCCATTCTCCACTTCTTCTTCTTCTTCTTGGTCGACAACTCACTTTTCCGACTGATGTATAACTTTGATTGAGACGATCGAGCGCGCGCACATTCCATCGGCGAGAATATGAAAAATGGTCATAAACATTTATATCTATATAGCCCAATTTAAATGAACGAAAAAAGCGTTTGTTGATATTTCATTTGTACGATCAACACACACACACACACACACACACACATGAATTAAAAATAAACAATCGGTTCCGTTCCCATCACGATCTCATCCATGACGCGGATACAATGCGAGCAAACGAATGAAACGATAAATCGAATGGAAAATTTAAAGCAAACAAAATCTCGTTAAAACGTCGCCGCTATTATCTTCCGACACTGAAGAAGTAATATCCATCCATGCATCTCTCTGCACATAGCCAAGCACACATCCTTTATCGACACTATAAATGCAACATTGATTTTTTTCCTGCTCTTCCCTTTGTTGTTCAAACTCTTTCGGTTCAACCGAGAACTGCAAGGGTTTCAAACTCTTTCAGTGCCATTGACGTGGTTGCGTCAGCACACAGCAAAGCAAAAAAAAACAGTTCGAATCGTATTATATCAAATTTTATCGAGCACATCCAAACTCTATTTGATCGTTGATTCCGAAACTTGTACGATCAACCAGAACGGAAATCAGATGCATTTCACAATGTGGTCGAGAAAAAAAACTTGTACACACTGCATCTAAAATTACACGCTGTTTTGCCGTATTAATACACACAGGCACGAAACACATGCACAGGCTCACAAAAACACACAAGTGTCGAGTGCATTAAAAATGCGATGCATGTTGCATTGAAAAAGCACTGTTGAATGAGTTGAAAAAAAAACTCAAGTTATGGTGAATAAATAAAGAATGGTGCAAAATGATCCAATAAAAACGTCCAACTGAAGCCATTATCGATTTAGTTCCGAAAAATGTGTGTGTATGTGGATTATCGGCTAATTCACTGTTTACACTTTATGCGAAGCAAGAGCCAGCCAACTGTTTTCCAGCCCAATGCTTAAAAGTGTATCAAAAAGTGGGCTCTTGAGAAGAAAGTATTACGTTTTTCTGTTTCCACTGAATTGGCTTAAATGTCGATTTAACAACTTAAAGCCTAGCCCTTTTTGCCCATCGAATGCACGCCACTGTTGAGTGTCAGTCGCGTTTTCGTTTAGCTGATTCGTAAAATATATAAAATTAAGAATCAACACATAATACGTGCATGGGAAATCAATCACTTGGAACACATTTTAAAAAGAACTAAAAGAGAGGAGAAAAAAACAAATTTAACATTATTAACGGCCGTAGTTGCTGCATCATTGAAGTGCATTAACATAATGTGTGCACCGAGTCATTTTTCTCTACTGATCATCTCCTCCCGCTCACACCGACCGCCATTCAGCTGTTTAAACTAGAACGAAATGGCAATAGAGAGCAAGAGAGTATACGTACACATAAAAAGCCAACATCCGCTGCGCTACCTTTTTTTCTGGCTCTTCTTCTGCATCGTGTTATTTTTCCCTTTTTTTATCATCATCATCATCAAAATTCTCTGTGTGTTTTTTTTCTGCTCCTCGTTATACGTTTCAGCCGTAGTTCATGCCATACGGTTGCCTGAATTATCACGATAACATAGTCAAATGCTTGACTGGTGTGTGCCTGTCGTTTTTGTATTCCATACCATAAATTCACAGGAAAAAAAAAACCAAATGAGGAGAAGAGAAAAAAAAGTGCATATAATTCAATATTTATTTAATATCTTGTATCTTGAGCGTTTGTGCATCAGGCAACCGACAATGTCGATGACGACGATGATGTTCGCTGTGTCTGTGTGTACCGAGTGGAATACGATCAAAAGTTGGCTCTCTCGGTTCGGGTAAAAATATATCAGTTTACATTGATAATAATGGCAGGAGCAAAAGCAAATGTGTACTCAATTTATTCGTTTCACCCATTCCGACACATAATTTTATCGTATTTCAACTCATGAACTCTGTGTGTACAATGTACACACTGACTCCGTTCTTCTGGGCAACTTATGACTTGTTTAACGCATTGCGATGCATGTTTCTCTTTTTGTTCTCTTTTGGTTCGTCGAAAAAGCCGAGACCGCGCGCGCATTCGCTCGCTTGCTTGTTGGCTCTTTCTTTGTGAACCGCGCTCATTTTCAGTACGAAGCCCATAAAACAGTGTGTACAAGCATTTTCACAACAACGTAAAAATGCACCAGATGTTCCAAATAGACTGATAAACGTGCACCGACACATGCATACACAACTACACGCATCGCCCAAGCACAAACTGTATCGCAATACAAAAACTAAATTTCCCAACTATTGCCTCGTATCTGTTCGGCGTTTTTATTTAATAAAACTGACAATGTTTAGCTTTGCTGCTGTAAATCAAAATATATCCATTTCGAGTTATTTAAAATTCCGATTCTGCCACAGAGGGAAAGAAGTAAAGCAGTTTTTCTCGATAAAACATTCTCATGAAAAATTGTATGACAGTGCAAGAGTTGCGAGTAAAAAGACGCGCAAAAATAATCGGTAATGAACTATAAAAATGATAATAAAATGGAACAAAGCAAGCCATAAAATACGGAAGGATCTCATACCGTTAGAGAGAATCGACTGAGAAAGAGAGAAGGAGAAAACGGAAAAGAGACAAATAGAGAAAGGAAGATAAAAGAAGAGCGAGAGAGCAAGAGAGAAAAGACGAAAGAAGCAAGAGAAAAAAAAATACAAAGAGACAATCTGGCGTATTGCAGTAATGCTGACTGTTTATGTTGGTATGCTAGATGGTGGCACTATTTCAATATTTTTTTCGTTATCTCCTGAAATCCAACAGCATTCCTGTATACATTGACGAGCAAAATAGGAACTATGTGTGCATTGCACACGGTACGATTGACGAAAAGAGCACGCACACACAAACACACGTACATACTCACATACACATATATAGAGCGTACTAAGTTTTATGCCGTTTTCATTTTATTCCTGTGTGTTTCGGTTCTCGTTAACTAGCCTCGGTCTGTGCAAATCAGCTTACGATTAGTTTATGTACTGAGGAGGGTGCAGTGAGGTGTGCGTGTTTGTTGTTGTATACACTTTTATCGTAAAAATTCGAAAATATATTTCGTTCTGGTTCTGTGTGTTGAGTTCGTTGAATTACATTTTCCACATCGGATACATAAATATTTAATTTGCTTACGTCGTTTTTTTTCTTTTCTATATGTACGTATATATACATTTTGTTAAATAAATTTTTGCTCGTAACCAGAAAATAAAGAAGAAGAAGAAGAAGAAGAAGAAGGACGGTAATTCAAGTGAAAAGTTAAACAAAAAGGAAATAATTTTCTCTCGTTGCACATTGAGCAACCGAAAAAAAACATGTAACAAAACCGCAAAACATTGTAAACGGACTACGAACGAGGCAAATGCGTGTATGAGTGTTTTTGCCTGAATCCACCGACAAAACAGTTTTCAGTTCTTCACGGAGTAAATGTGTTCAGTTCACTACACGTTTAATCGTAGATTACGATTACCATGTGCTACTTTGACTGAAATCGAGATGTAAAAATGTGTATATGTTGAGAGACTGAATCGACAAACAAGAACAACACACTGACAACGTCGACGACGTTGACTAAGCGAGAACGAACAAGAAATGAAAAAAAAATAAGAGTAACCAGAAGTTGTAAACGGGTACCAACCATCGCGTTAAGGATATAAAAATAGAATTTATCAGATCGCACACAACGTAGTTGGTCTCGTTGTGAAATGAGATTTTTTTTATCGTCGTTTCATGTTTTGCATAATTCAGTTTGGAAATCAAGTCGCACTTTTTGAGAATATTAAATTAAACTGCGCCGTGTCTCTCGCATCTCTTTCGCTCCCTCATGTGCTCGCCGTCATTCATTTGTGTTCCTTTTTCGGCTGGTTTTGTCATTTTGGGCTGGTTTTTTTGTGTTCCTGTTTGTAGTCCGTGTGTTTCGGTGCGGGTTTTATGAGTTTTTTCGCAGCGAATTTTGTTGTTGTTGCTTTCCTCTCTCGGCTATTCGCTTTTGGGAAAAAGGGAAATGCCACCAAAAAAGGTAAACAACAGAGAAAAAAGTGTTTGTATGTGACATTACACATAGCCGAAGAGAGTGTCATTGATTAAAACCGTATGCACGGACAGAGAGAGAGAGAGAGAGAGAGAGAGAGCGAGTGGAGATTCGGTGTGTGTCAATACCCAAAGTGTTTGTATACAGTTATCATATTGAATGTTTGCTCTTTTTATTCGCTTCAATTTTTTTTTGTCGTCGTTCCTTCGTTCATTGGATATACGCTGATGTTATTTACCTACGCTTTGCATCCAATTGAGCGTTACCATTGCGACTCTTTGTCCGAAATCCAAGTTCTCTATACAATTTTCGGTGTGATGCAATCGGCACACGGCATGATGTGACCGAGTGAAGGAGAGAGAGAGAGAAGAACAAGAACTGGAGTGACGAGAAGCGAGAGCGAGTATCTGTGATAGTGAGTGGAAATGTGGTGCAATCCAACCAATTTGGAGAAGTGAATATCCGTGCCAACAGCGGACAGAGAGTGAAAGAACGTCATGGTTGTGTTCAACAGCCAGTTCATGTGTGTGTGTGTGTGTGTGTGTGTGTGTGAGAGTCTGTGTGAGTGCATGTGCTTGTGCTTGTGCATGTTTTCCTTCCATTGGTACAGCCGCGCATCATATTGCAGTAGAATTGAATTCTCCGCTTGCCTATTTTTCAATTTGCAACGAAAACAGCAGCAGCAGCAACAGCACATGGTTGCTGTGTGCTCTCGATATCTATACATGAACTCGATATATATAATATACACGTATTTTGTTGTCGCTCTCTTTGCAATGACTACCATACTGCTGATTTTGTTATTCCAGAGCGTGCTCGGCGGCACTGCAACGCTCTCTTTCTCTCTCTCGGTTTGTGTGTGTCGCCTCACTCTCTTGTTCGATTTGCACGCGCGCTCGCTCACTTCACTGTATGTGTGCAACAATGTGCATGACACAAAACCGAATTGTGTGTTATCGTTTTGTGTTGTGTTGTTCCCGTTATACTCTCTCTCTGTCTCTCTTGCTCGCTCGCTCGGTGTGCTCGGCTCTCTTCACAATTTTTATCACTTTACATTTTGCCATTTCGATCCGAACAGTTGTGTGTTTGTGTCTGTGTGACTGACTCTATTTGCCATCTGCACCCAAAATTGTTCCGTTTTGTGTATCATTATTTCAGTTGCCATTTCGGTTTTATATTTATTTTGGTTCTGTTGTGCTCGTCCCCGTGTGTGTTATTGTTTGTTTGGCATCATTTGAGGAAACGGTGAGAGTGGTTTTTTCTCAGTATTCTTGGGTCGATGATGATTTTGCAACTGTTATGCACCACATAAGCCAGAGCGAAGAAAACAAAAAGTGCAAAACTTAATCGTGCGAAATATATTCGAGTTATCTGTATTTGAAGGGGGCAATATATCATATGGATATTGGATTGTGTTTAGTGTTCGTGACTCCTTGCAGCGCTGTTTTTTTTCACTTTGTGTTCTCGTGTATTTCGCAATATCCACTCACAATCATCATATCTAAAAATTATTATATAATTTCCAAAGTAGATTGAAAAATGTCGAAACATCCGTGTTTCTGTTTATAGATTCTAAGTGTGTCTTATGTTGGTTTGTTTTCTTTTCTTTCTCCGTTTTAGTGTACTATCAAAGGAACCAGTTCGATAAACCAGTGTGGCCTATTTCCAGTGTATGAAGAGCGCACAATATACACATAGAATATTTAATGCACGAACGTATCGAGGCTCGAAAAGTGTTGAAAAAACGCGAAAATTACTGCATCAACATTGCCACACCATCACTACCACGCAGAAACGCATCCAATTCGCAGGAATGATAAGGAAAATCGTATAGCAGATCGCGTTGCAACAGAAAAACAAAAAAAAACAACCTTCTTCTGTTTTTTCTTCCGTTTGAAGTTGCGTTGTTTCCATTTTATTATTTCTCTCGTAAAACCAAAAAAAAAGTTTCGTTTCTGCTTTTTTTTCGGAATCAATATAAATCTTCCGCCCCCATCCAATCCGTTTGTTTCGTGTGTGTTTGTGTGTATAAAACGTAAAAAGAATAAATTCAAGAAAAAAAGGAAAGAGAAAAAGAAACAAAGAGAAATCAATCAAAAATAGAAAGAAAAGAAGTTTAAAGTAAAGAAAAAAAACCAACCGTAAACACCGTATCATACATATATCAGTTCAGTAAATTCAGTAAATGAATGCAACGATGACATCATTGCCAGTGGTACCGACCAAATTTTACCAAGTGTGTCGACTGTGTTTGACCGTTGTCAGTGACACCAATGACTTGGTACAGTTATCAGTGTTCGGTGGTCGCCACAATTCAGGCTGCACCGCAACCAGCGCACAAACCAACAACAATACCAATGAGGACAACAATAGCAGCAGCATAGTTGTCAGCGCATCAACCAATAGCAGCAGCAGCAGCAACAACAGTGGCGTCATTGTAAAAACCATCCGAAAAAATGAGGCACAAATTTCATCGTCCCCAACCAGCAATGAACACCATCATCATCATCAACACCATTCAGCCAACAATTCGGTTACCAACAATGATAATGAAGCAGCTGCTGGCGGCACAACTCACGGCGTCGGCGACGATGATAACAACAATTTCAAAATTGATGGCGACCTACAACATCATTCGGATATACTTGAACGCATTTACACTTTTCTATCAATTACGGTAAGTGGCCTCGTTGTTGTTATCCTTCTTTCGAAGGTTTTTTTTCCTTTTGCTTCATAAAATATATATAGATTTCGTTTTATTCGTTAGCATTAGCGAACAAACGAAGCGTTCGCTTCGAAGAGCGAGAGCGAGAGCTCTCCTTATTGTTCATTATTGTTATGATTATCATGAGTGTTGCTTACAGCTTGAGGACTTGGTTTTGTATTTTTTTTTTATTCGTATCTCGATCAAAAAAATGCGAAAGCGCCGCCGTGCCTTTTTATACACGCATTTTTCAGGGCAAAGGGAGTGTGTGAGAAAGAGAGAAAGCACACAGTCAAAGAGTAATGTTCTGGTGTAATAGAATACGAAGGGCAGCAGCGGTAATGCTAAGAAGATCTTCACGGCAGATTAGATCGTTAAATATTTGCCATAAATTTCAAGATTGATGCGAACGCGTGAACACAATTTTCTATTGAATCGAATATATTCGTCGCGTATGATTCGTTTCGTATCTGCCCATTTTTTTTTTCTTCTTCTGCTTCGACGACTATGCAGAACGGGTCACCATCATGTCACAAGTGTGTGTTGTTCAAGCACAATCCTCTGGCAAATAAACACGTATTACGCTTTTTTCCACAGCAGCAATTTTCAATTCACTCAAAAGTGCCACACAGCTCACACGCACACACACACAGCGATGGAATCGCATTGTGTGATAGCAAAAGACAGATTTAATGGCATCATGTAGTCTGAATGCGTGCGAGAGATGTGACATGACAAAATGACAAACATTCAAAATGTTGCTTGTGCGATTTCAAGAGTTCTTAACCTGAAATTGCTTACATCTTATTTAGGGGGGCACATACAGCGATAACGACAACGACCAGGAAAAAAAAGAAGATACAAACTTGAAAATGACGACGATTTTTTTTTGTCGATTTTGCACTTTTTCTGTAGATATCTCTCGCTCTATCTCTGTGTAGGGCAAGCATTCACTTGCTTCAATGGCAGTGTTTTCTTTAAGTATTATAGCATGTTGATCGCCAATTCAATTCCGTCAAACGCAGCACAATTGCTGCACCATTGCTGGAGTGTGCAAATATTATCGATTTCGACAAGTTTACGAAGCAATTGAATAGTTGTGTTCACGTTCAAAAATGTGTCCATTAATTGTAAAAATAGATGAACACGCAAAACCGGCCAATTGTTAATATCACTGACGTTTTTTTTTCGCAGTGAATCAATCTAATGGATAATCCACGGAGTCATCGTTGATAATAGCGTTTGATTCGTCACAAGTGGATTGTGTATTTGTGTGATTCATCATATCAATTCAGTGGGTTTTCGATGTGATATTTCGTCAAAATTTCACAATATTATCATAAAATTGTGAGTTGTGTGTTCCAAGTGCTGTGTATATTTAAGGTGGGCGACCACCGCGTGACTAAAGCCGAACATGAATAAACTTGATTATGTCGTTATCGTATATCACAACATATACACACGGCCAAAGTGGCTCACATTTGGACACCTAATTCCAACGAAATTTGTTTTCGAGCATTTTTTTTTTTAAATTTCGATGTTAGATAAACAACACACAATCATAACGATTCTCACACATAGGCACATATATGTATATATACATTTTGACTTAATTAAGAGCGCTTTGTTTTCAACAACGCACCTCTAACACACGTCTCTCTTTCTCACTTGAAATGGTTGACGTCAAGCAGACCGCGAGAGCGTGTGTATGTCTTTTTCATCTGCTACTTGGCTGTTGTCGTCTTCAGGTTTCAACATGTTTGAAACCGTTGAAATGGTTGAACATAACCGATTATGTGCAGGATATCGTGTAAAATGCTGTTGATGATCGGGCTACTGTGCGCGTATCGCGCTTCTCTTAATAATAATCAAATCAAAATGAGCAAATGAAGGACAGAACCACACGTTGTGCTGTCTTTAAGCAGTGAAGAAAGGCGGCAGCAGCAACAACAACAACAACAACACATCGATTACATCCATTCAGCCCACAAAACCAGTTTCTTGCACAGGCCGCTCTTCGCTGCACTGTGTTTTTCTTGATCTTTTTCAATTTTATATTTTTTCCATCATCATTATTATTCTGTTTGTAATACACAATTTAATTCATTTTTATTCTATGCTCTCTCGTTCTCTTGGCATTCGCGAACGTTCGTATGTGCGCTCCCATGCGCGCGCGCTCACACTCATTTCGTTCATTTCTGCACAATATTGTCATACTTTTGCTTTTTCTTTGCTTGGCCGCATTCGCCGCGTTGAATTATGCCTTAAAGTGTTAAAATAAATTTGTTATGTCGCGTTGTTGTTGCTTTCATTTGGTTTTAATGTTATGTGTTTTCCGTTCATCGTCGTCGTCGACGTCGTCGGTTTATCTCCTCACCTCGTTTTCATCAGTTCCTTAAGCAATGTTTATGGTGTCTCTATCGTCGCTTCTCTCTCATCTGGCTGTTTGGTTCACATTCGTACAATCGTACTCACACTCACACACTCACACACGCTGATGCACGCACAACACGTTTTGCGCGATGCAAACTCGCGCCAGAGAGGTGAACACCGTCGTTAAATTGATAACGATTGCATGAATGGAAAACCTGATGCAATTCTGACGATATGCGTTTTCAGTTGTTATTACAGTTCAACTTTGCTGAATCATAGAATTCGCTTCATTCGCCCAGTTCGTTCGTGCCTTCGTGCTATCGAGATGGAGTGGCGAACGTGCGCATTGTGCATACGTATGTGACATGTGTGCAGAGGCGATTTGCTGAATCAAACCACAGCACTCCGGAATGGCCGAAATTAAATTATAAGCATGCTGTTACTGCTATCGTTGGCTTTTTGCTTGCTTCGGAATTGTATGCGATATGTCACACATCTGTCCTCGATCGGGTGTGTGTATGCAAAGAGTGCTCTACACGCTTTCCACTCACAATGTGCACTCATTCAGAGCCAATAAATCGCTGAATTATGCTATCATTATTCCAATAGCTTCGCTTTACATTTGACTCAATTGTTGGCCGTGCTTTTTCAGTTTGTCGCTTGGCTCGATCGTTTTTTTTTTCATTCCATCCGTGTCGGATTTGCTTGTGTCAGGCATTGTGTTTGATGCTTGTCAATTGCCATGTTTCCATACGATTTCACCTTTTCGTGTAATATGGCTCAGCGTTCAGTCAAAATGGTAGACAAAGAAAAAAAAGTAAGTAAAAAAATGAGTGAAAAAAACCGCATCAGTTCAAAAGTGCCGTACATTTTGCTGGTGCTTCTGTACATATGGTACAACTTCTTATGCTTTTGGTGCTCAATTTTACTTTTTTCTGCACTGCTGCTGCCAATTCTACTGCTGCTGCTGTTATTGCTGATTCCCAGTGGCAATGGCGGTGGTGGCGGCAACCTCTTTACATCTGACTCCATGCGCGCACTCCCTGAAAACATTCTTTGTTGTTAATTTCTCAATTAATCATTATGTGAAATAAATCAGCTAATCATAAATAATAGATATGTGTATACTCATCTCAATAAGTGATGAGATGAGCGCACGTTCGCGTCAAGAGAAAAAAGACAGCGTCATATCCCCTATATGAACAATTCACGGCTGACGAAAGCGATAGAACACACGTGAATAGTGAAAAAAATACACACACACACATCCCAAAATGAAACACCATCAAGCATAACCGAATAGCAAACCAAAAAAGCCAAAGGAAATGAGTACAGCAAGAAAAACGTACGATTGAATAGAAAAAAGTCGGTGAGAAGAGAAAAAAAAACGCACGTCAAGAGATTGAAACGACTTGTCTGAAAAAAAAAGAGTACAAGACATCGAAGATTGCTTAACTAAAAGTCCATAACAAAGGCACAACAGCACAAAAATTACATGCAGCAATGATTTTCTCTCTGATGCGGTGTGTTTTTTCTTCTTCTTTTTCTGTTGTTATCTGGTGTCTATCTTGTGAGCGCTAAATCCATGGAATTCAAATCGGTACACTTCCTTTTGCCATGGTTATGCCCTCTCGACACGATCAGCAGCACACACGTATGAACCAGTGTACCGTAAGCGGTAAGCGTTCATCGTCGGTGTTAAGATTTAGTATCAATCGCATTCTTGCCACATTATTACTTCGGTTGGCATTTTTCCATTAAACAAAAACATTAGAAATGTATTTAGATTGAGATCATTTCCATGATGAACGCGCCAGCGCGCTCTCTTCGCCGAACTCGCTGTTCCATTGTCCGAAAAATTCAAATGAATCAACAGCAACAGCAACGGTGTATATAAGAATGCATGATGTATTTCGGTTTTTCTCTATCTGTTGTTCGATTCTTTCGGCCGAATAACGATAATCGAAAAATTTCAATTGTGTATTATGTTACCAGTGTGTATCTTAGAGTGCGCTTTGTATACTGACTCAATGGCCATACGCCTTTTTAATTACGGCGAGGCCGTGTGCGCGCGTGTATATACATCACGAAAAGAGATTACTATTATTTTCGTTTCACGAAAATCGACGTGTGTGCGTATGTGGAAATTTGATGCTAAATTAATGCCTTCACCAAACTTAATATCCGAATAGAGTTCGAGGCCTGGGCTTTTTGTTGATTTATTCAAGACACAGGAGAGGGAGAGAGAGAAAAAACAACAAATACACCGAAAATGTCTGAAATTTTTATTAAAAACAGCCACAGCAACTGAGTTCATACGAGAGAGCCATTTGAGCCACAAAACAATGCTCAACATACTGACGCGCGTGCGGTAATCTAAATCACATTAAAAACCAACTTTTAAGAAGGCTTACAATTTTCAAATTGACATATCTATAGGAAAGTTGGTTTTCAACTCTAATTAAGCAGCCGTCTAAAAAACAGTGCGCTCATTCCAAAATGGAGCTTCGTCGTCGTTATTGCTGTTTTCAAAACCATTGCCGCTTAATCCAATTGATAGCAAAGTTTCGGATAATGAAGAAACGGTTTTTAAACAACAACAAGTAAAACAAACGAGAGCGAGAAGAACGCACAGATGCGACAATCCAGCGATTGCTACTGTTGATGATGAAAAACGACAAAACAAACGTCGTTTGAGCAGTGGCATCGAACGAATTTTCTCTTAAACCATACATCCGCGACCGAAATTGGCCGGCACTGCTTTCTCTCTCTCTCTCTCTCTCTCTCTCTCTCTCTGATTGCAATACAATAGACGGATTGTGTTTGCGTTGAGACAGTGCGAGAGAGAGGAAACCCTTTCGGAATAATAGTAATTTGGCTATTCGAACTACTTAACTGGTCGAAAATGCGCGTTTGTTGTTCGCCCTAATGAATGCCCAAATTCGTGAAAATTTGAAACAATACCGAAAATTGGCTCAACCGACCGAATAAAACGGTGTGTGTGCTTTGTTTTCATCCGGCGATATGCATTATTATGATTGTCGGGCGTTAATCGAAGCGCTGATTCACATGATGTGAATCACATCCATGGCTCTTTGGCACGACAATGATTGCGTCGAGCTAATTTCCATTTTGACATGGAGGGAGCGAGAGACAACAAGAGCGCGTTTTAATCATCGCAACAGCACAAAAAAAAATACAACAACATCACCGATTTTGCATCATAATACAATTATTTGAAGCAGAAACAGACTAGTGCTTTTGTCGAACGAACTGTAGACGATTTGCTTCGCCTGTCCGGGCTGGTAGTGTTGAGGGGAGCAGCCGTACACCGGTGCAAAATTCCATTTGCTTGAATTGACGCATGCAGAAAATCACACGCGCGCGCGCGCTCACGCTACATTCAACCAACCGATAAAATTGATATGATCTACAATGTTCTTTTTTTCGTGTGTGTGTGTGTGTGTGTGTTGTTCATGTGAGTGTATTTACTTTTTTGGGTTGTTTGATTTTGATTACAAGCCCTTTCTGCTTCAAAGGCATTCGAGCCCGACAACTCGAAGCAATTTACTCAATCGTTTGACGTACATATCAAACATAACCATGCGACAACAGCAACAAACTGATATCGAACGGATCTTTTGTTTCGCGAGCATAACAATCAAAAGCAATACACAATTCAGTGCAAATGTTCTCTCTGCGTGTACGACGATGATGGCTTTAACAATGCGGCCTAACTTTTCCACACATACATAAACGTGTACACGAAGAGTGTTTCGAAGAATTTTGAGCTGAAAAATGCCGATTCCGACGCAGATTGGCTCGTCGATGTCATGAGCGAGCGAACGAACGAGAGGAAAATGCGGACTGCCATATATACCCTCTGATTGGTACTATAAATTGATATTGCATTACTCACTCGCTTTTATGCATTGTATTGTACATGTGTGCCAGCCACACACCGATTGCCAATTGTTAATAATGAAAAATCTTTTCAATCACAAGAGTACCGAATTGTTCGGAAATAACCGAATAATGGCAATTGCCATTTGCTGCGCGCGCGCTCGCTCGCAATCTACATACAGCGTTCTTTCAACTGAGCTCAACTCTCTCCCTCAATCTTTTTTCCCTGTACATGCACAATAGAATAGAAGCGAGATTGCGAAGTTTGCCGTCACACACATTTTTATGGTCCTATGCGCTATGCGGTGGTATACTTGTAACACACATTTTCTAACCTCTTTATTACGATAGCATTTTGGCACAAACGACATATTCCGGTACATTCATGTACACATAATCAGCTCCACTTTGATTTCCATTGTGTCAATTAGACGGTAAATGTGCACTGAAAAATTTACGGTAACATTCCAATAAATTTACGACTTTTATTTTGCTTTTCCCCATCCATTCATGTGCTGACTTACGAAATGCGATTTGGCTTGACTGTTGTTGACGCTTTTAGTACGGATTGTACCCTCCAATTGGTTTTGAACTTTTTGTTCGACCACATTTTATTTACGGCAAATCAATAATCAAAGAACGAACGAATGAGCGAAAAAATCTACCACTAATCCGAGCCAAAGCAGGATGAAATAATATGGCAAGCACATAAAAGCGATGGGCCAAAACGAAATTCGTTTGACCGATTTCACTGCGGTGATTGGCGTCGAGTGTTTTTGATAACTTTTGCTTCTGTTTTTTTTTCTCTCTGTGTTTGGCTGTCTTTCTGTGGTTGGCCATGTATGTGACGTGCTTTTTTCACTTTTGCTCGCTCACTCGCTTGCTGCGTGTATCAAACCTATGTGTACCTTATTTTCCGGTGGAAATTGTTGCAATTTCCGAAATAACAACGAAATTTTCCATGCAATTAAACAATTCATTTTATGATGTGGACATTTTTTCTGGCTTAACTTTTTGCTATAAATGTATCGAAATTGAATGCCAAAAACTAAAGCGTGCGTCGTTAATTCATTTTCGGTGAATTGTTGCCGACGACAAAGACCAACGAAGGAAGAAAAAAGAAAACCAAATCTTCAGCGTTTTTCGGCATAGTTTGGCTCGTCTTGGCTTGGCTTGGCCTGGGTGCTTTTCATTTCAGCATTTGAATAAAAAGACAATTAACATTTGCTCGAACAGTCAATAAAGAGACTGTGTCATGATCAACGGTTTTCGTAATGAATGCCAAACTATTGGTCACGACTTCATTTCCAATATCACAATGAGTAAACGCATTCAATTTTACATTGAATCGATTCGAATGGGGCGTAAACGACGTTGAGAGGTAGGTAGATAGAAAGAGAGAGAAAGTCAGTGATATCGAGTCGGTTGTCGAATGCGAGCACTCGATGGGTCTATTGCGCTTTAATTCTAATGATACTGTACGAAATGAAAAAAAAATCTCTTTATCGTCACAATGGCAATATAAGTTTAACGATTAAATTTGTGCCAAGCGCAATTACGATTACAATGTCACTGCGGAAAAGTGCTCTCAAGCAGCCACGACCAAGATGAACATCAACAACAAAATACACAGAGGAAAGTACAGCAACTACAACAAAAACGCAGAGTTCATTAGATTTGCACGCAAAAAGATTTTTATGTGATACGACGACGATACGATTTTCTCTCGTCTCTTTTCATTACAATATTTTTTTTGTTGTTGTTGCTTTGTTCGTTCGTATTCAATGAGTCGCTTTCTGTAATCATGCTCTCCATGCGAACTCTGAGTAATCATTCAAAGCGAGCAGACCAGTAAAAGCAAAAGACAAAACGGTTACAAAATGATGTCAGAAATTCTAAATGGTAAAATCGTGACATATATTTATTTCGTTTTGTGTCTTTTTTTTCTGCTGAACAATGTTCAGTGAACATGAATAAAATGCAAAATGAACTGCGAGAGCGAGAGAAGGAATGAAGTACACACAATGTAAGCATTCGTTTGAATTGTGCGCCAGGAACTGTACAGTGCAAGAGTGAGAGAGAATGAGTGAGTGTGACCGAGAGAGAGCGAGTCCTACCGAGAGAGCCAAGGAGCTCTAATGAAAAAAATCGTTTACAAACAAAATCGAAAACGCAAATCACACTCTTGTAACACAAAACGCCTATCGCGACTTTTATGGCCATTCGGATCCAATCAAAACACGATGTTGTTTTGCATGCTGATGGCGTGCGCTCGCGACTGCGTTTTCTCTCTCAACTTTATTTATAAAATCTTGCAAATAGTTCATTTTAAATCATGTCAAACATGGGAATAGACGAAATGATTTTTTTTTTTTGAGCAATCGTTTGATGATTAACGACAACGACGGCGCGCGATGACGATGAAAGAGAAAAAGCGATTTATGTCGAAAAATCCGGAAAGAGACCTCAAATTGTATTTGTGCTGGCTGCAAGCAACGATTCAGGGCCTTTAGAGTGTGATGCAATTTCGAAAGTAAAATTTAATCAAAAACGAATGAACATTAGCGAGAGAAAAAAAACTGTAACAAATTCGTTTCCACTTTTCATTGTTCAGTTTCCCATTGACTCATCAATTCGATGATGCACACGAGGGAAAAAATCAGTGCAAAAAATCAAGAGAGCCATCGACGAGACTCACTTTGTCTCGAATCGTGTACACCAATTCCGATTGGAAAACAAAAGAATAACACACGCACTGGGGTAGGAAAAAAAGTGCAATTCGCTTTTGATGTGTACTGGCTTGTTTCAATTTGAAACAAATAGCAAAATAATCGTAATTAGAGCGAATATGTACTCACATCGAACATTGTGTTTGTTCTCTTTCTCCGTGTTTTTTTTTCTACGCGGCGCATTCAATTTACATTAACAACAACAGCAACATCAGCAGTAGCAGCGTGGGTACACAATCTATGTAAATAAAAGAGTCAAAAGAAGAAAATGAGACACGCATCAGCACAGAGGCATCCGGATTTATGTTTGTTTTTGGGTAACAAATGTTCATTATTTATTCGGCAATTTTTTTCCTTCTCTATTTTCCTCCACACACTCTCGCTCCGAACGAAAGATTGTGTACAACGATTTGCAGTCCGTCAAAATCAATAGCTTGACTTTTTGTGCTCGCTGTTGTTGCTGTTTGAATAAAAACAATATGAACAGAATGAAATAGACAAAAAAACGGTATAAACCGAAAGAAGAATGTAACGCTTGTCACATATTATCTTCATGAAAAAATCATAAAA
Organism: Sitodiplosis mosellana; assembly: GCF_009176505.1. Classification (NCBI taxonomy): domain Eukaryota; kingdom Metazoa; phylum Arthropoda; class Insecta; order Diptera; family Cecidomyiidae; genus Sitodiplosis; species Sitodiplosis mosellana. The sequence continues at coordinate 2,827,078 of NW_022595245.1, forward strand.
GTGTTTTCTATTGTGTATTTGCTTTTAGCCGATGCTTCGTTATTGCAATAATTTTAGATTTGACAGCAGAACTGATTCTTGGGAAGCAAAAACTCATTTTGTTTGATCGTGCTCTCTCTCTCTCTCCCTCGATTTATCTCTCGAAACGGCGCGCACACACAAAAAATAGAAACGCAATTTATTCTCTCTCATCTTTCAGCTGCCTGGAAGTTTAATTAGAACAATTACCCAAAAGCGTTCCGAAGCAGCCATTGCTCTTTTTAATATGATTTGCGCGTTTTTTCTTTCCTCCGCTTGATTCGATAACACGCATTGATTAAACCCTAATTAATCATTTTTGATAGCAATTTTTGAATATATTCACTGCGTCAAAGTAAAAAAAAAGCAAAAGAAAAAAAATCAAAACCATTTTTCTTTCTTGCTCACTAATTACGGTTTCTCAACGGAGAGCAAAAACAAACTATCTTCATTATTTTGATGAGCGAAAACTTTCCGCCACGTAAAGGTCTCAATGACTTTGTGGAATGTTTGATGCGCAGAATTTTGAGCGACAAGTTGTGATCACTTGAAGCGGCCGCATTTCAAAGGCGGACACTTTGATAAGGTTCTATGAATGTTGGAAAAGAAGCTTTCACTCCTCAAACCGACTCATTTTTATGACTCATCACTTTGCCCTTGGAATCTTGCGACTCATCCTTTTGCTCGCTTTAAATGAATATTCATTTTTAACTAACATAAGGTCTGGAAAAAAAAGAAAACAATTTTTAGATTAGCCAGAAAATCGCCACAAATGTGTATGATTTTATCAAATAAGCTCCCACTTAAATCTCTGTTGGTGAACAGCTGTTTTTGACAAAGAAAAATGTGTTCAAGCATCTTTGAACCAGACGCATTTCTGGTGAACAACCAAAGAGAAAAAAGAACGCCATCGAAATGAAATTGCTTTTTATCAATTTAATCGGAACAACAAAAGCGGTAAAATCATAAAAGCAGTTGGATAAGAAATCGCTTTTTCTTGAAAATAGGCATGCCATGTCCAATAATTCGAATTGTGTGTGTGTGTGTGTGTGTGTATGAAAACGTGCTTGACATATATCATCCATTTTCCTGATTTTTTTTCTTTCGTCTCTTTTTTTCGATTCAATTCAATTCAAAAGAAATTGAGTAAATAGACGCAAATTCATCGACCATAAAGCCCATTTATTTAGTGTAATACGCTGGCATTAAAAATATAAAAGCTTTTTTTCCTTACCTTCGTTGCTGGTTTTTTTTTTCTGTTTCTTTCGTTCGTTTGCTTAATCTTTTGGAACCCATTCTTCCGCAGTCAATCATCTCACGTGCATTGCACAAAGGTGTTTGTCTGTTTGTTGTTGCCGTGCGCTTTGTCGAAGAAAGTATCGCCCCCGTTGATGTTCTCATTCCGTTTTTTGTGTATGTGTATGTGTGTTTGTGCTTGACTCACTCATTTCCCAACTGAACAAGAGGGAAAAAACAGCACAACACACGATATTCGTAATAATTTTTCTTCCTTTCGTCTATAAATCAATCTCCGTGCATGCCGTTAACGTAAAACATTACAAAACGAAAAGAAATTAAAACAGAGCAAACCGTTTTGCATTGGACAACTGAATAGAAAGAAAGTAACGAAAGAACCGAAAACAAGACCAACAAGACCATGGCACAAAAAAAATGCCATAGAACCGCCACCAACCAAAACCATTCGGAAAGAAGTGATAAAAGCGAATTCGTGTGCGCTTCCACCAAATAAATAATAAATACACAATCATGACGAATGAATGGTTTTGGTCATACGCATACACACGGAGTATATGTTTATTATGTATATGGTGGAAGAAAAAAAATGAAGCAAAGGCATCGTTATTAAGCATGGTTATTTCTTGCATCACGTATTTTCATGATTCAATGCTGTTAAGTCGAAGCAATATGTGTGTAATAACCACCGGCTCAAGAGAGAGAGAGAGAGACCAAGACCGAGACGCAACGCAGGAACTCTAAGCGAAAAAACGAAAAATCGTCAAAGCGATTCGCATTTCCATCGGACAGACAAAAACAACGTAGACATATTCGATCACAGAAAAAAAAGCGAAATACTTTTCGTCGATTCTTTTCGAAACGAAAAACTTTGCGCCACATTTCGGTCACATTTTTTGTTGTTTCGTTTCTTTCTTTCTCGCTTGCTGGCTTTTGTTTCATTTCATATCTATGTACCATATCATAATCGAATCGTGCTTTATTTTGGAATGTTAACATGCTTAGATTTTGGTTCTTCCTCTTTTTCGCTCGACTTTTTAACACGACGACGACGACGACGACGACGACTAAGCTCCGTGATGTAAAAACCAATTTTTCGTCATCTTTAGTTCAGCGTTTTTCATTTGTAACTGCTGTTACCGTCGACGGGCCGCTGTTGCTGCTGCTGTTGCTTGAACATGCTTTTCTTTCCATTCTTCTTTTTATCGTACGCTTTTTGATCCATTGACCATGTTGTGTGACCGTTTTGGTTATGCGTTTCCAGCATCAGCACACCATACATCATCCATCTAGAGCGTATGATTGTGTGTGTCCCAACAAAGCAATAATCATAGTACAAAATCGTAACATTTTTATCTCTCTCCACATATTTTTTTTTTCGACCACGTCATGCTCAAAACTGCTTAATGATAATTTGAATTTCGAATTTTCGGTGTGAGCGCACGATGCTTGAATCACCGATCATTTTCGGCACTTTTTTTTCGGTTGGCCCACAGACCGGCATCGCTACACAAAATCCAATCGTTTTGTGTTGTTCGGTTTCTATTCTTTGTTCGTCATCTCTAGCTTGAACACATCACCCATTTCGAACAGTTTACCTTCTGCTTCTTCGTGATTCCAATTCAGTCCGTATATTCGCTGAAATCATTGCTTCGTTTTTTTTTCTCTGTCTCTTGTCAGTTTGTGTAAAAATGTGCTCGGTATCCAGTTCACTCTAAATCATTGTAATCACCATCAGTTCCCTACGTACGTTCGAGTGAATACAATTGCTTTTGAATATTCATAGAGTCATATACAGTGATAGATAGAAGATAGAAATAAAAGAAATGGAATACAAAATAAGCAGAGCGATCATCAGTAAAACATGAACGAACGTGTACACGATGTGCGCGCACATACATACAGCCCCGACATTATTTCGAACCGAAAAATAATAGAAGAAGAATGCTGAAAATGACTTGGAAGTTGCCATGTGTATGGTAAATTCTCGGGCCTCTATTAGAAGCATTGTGTTCAAATTCAATGGATAAAGTATTTTGGACCCTAATTGCCAAAAAAAAACCCAACGAAGAAATAAACACACGCACAGTAATCCGGTGAAGGTGCGACTGAAGACAGTTGAATGATAAAACCAGATGATGCATCTCACAGTCACAGAAATGGCCAATGCCATCTCGCATTAACGATCTCTTTCTCTTTCCTCCTTCCTTTCCCTCTGGCTCTCAATCATCATCGCTCCCTCTTGCTCTCGCTGGCATAATGATTATATTGTTTCAATTTGATTATGACCGAAAAAAAAATAACGAGAAAAGAACTACGCATGATGCGAATGGGCCGTGAGTCATGGCCATGGCACTGTACAAAATAGTTCATATCTTGATAATGATTATAGATTCTTTTTCTCATAGTTATTTGTGTTGGGTTGCCTCGTGTGTTGCTTTTCGTTGCCATGCGTTCCATACACACGTACGTCTTTTCTTCCCATCGTCATCATCATCGTCGTCATAGTCGTCATAGTCGTTCAACAAATAAGATGAAAATAAAAAGAAGTACAAATTTGTACGCACACACATTACCGAAATGAAGAGGAAAAAAACACATCCAAATTATACCATTTACTCCGAAAAATAATTTGTTGGCTCTTGTCATAACCATGGGAGTAATATTTTGTTTTGTGTTACTTCGTTCCGTAAAATATGAAACTCAATTGAATTTTTTCGGGCGCGTCGCTATGTGTACGAGCGGAGCGGCGTGTGTTTCTTCCGTCGCTTCGGCTAATTCGTGATTGTCAAGAATGTGGCACGAACGACAAAAGGAGAGATAATACAATTTCTTCACATCCACTTTTGTGGTATGCTGCTGGTACTGCTGCTGCTGCTGGCTGACTGGCTGGCCCACGGAACAAGAAATGGGAATTTTTTTTATGTAAAATTCCAAATGATATACAACAGAGACACTCGATTATAAATTATGATTACGTACGTGTACCCGAAAAAAAAACAGTGGAAATAGTTGAAAAGGCGGCTGACAGTATGCGTAGATATTCATTTTACTTAGCACTCTCTCGTTCACTCATTCATTCACCCGCTCGCTTTCCGTACACGCGATACAATCAATCTTTTGTTGCATACACTTTGCGCCCATTTCTGAAAAGACATCTCATTCATTCTTTGCACACAGCAATCAGCGATAATGTCTAAGTACCAAATCTTTTAAGGAGCACTTCGTTTCACATGGTGCCCATTTCCTCTTTCTCTCGGCCTATGTGTGCTGTGCGCCTCTTCTTCTCGTAAATGCGAGAGCAATTGGCTTTTGTACTGAACTGAGCTGCGTGCTAATGGCTGTTTGAAAACTTTCGTACGCACACGACCAAATTAAGTCAAGCTTTGAAAAGCCCAGTTAATGCCGGAGTCGATTGCCATTGGATTTATAACATCAAAAGATAGAAATCTAATTAAAACCAGCGAATTGTATACATTGCCAGGGTTTGGTTTGGTTTGGTTTGGCTCTGCCTCACATCTCTCTCGCGTACTTTGATTATTAATTAGACTTTTAAGAGGCGAAAATCATTAAAGGAATATGAACGATTTTACATATATGCGTTACATTTATCTCTGTCTCTCGAAAAAGAATTTGCAGCATAAACAAAAACATTGCGAGCCACACGATTTTCGGAATTTCTTCTTATCTCCAGACTCGTGTCTGCAATCCGGTGACAACAAGAAAAACAATCTCGAAACGTTGGCGACACACCGTTCTCGATTATCTCCCATCGGCCACAGCTCATATTTCCTTATCCATTTTTTTCTGTTTTTTTTCTGTCTCGTCGTCACATTCGCCTCTAGAATACAGCCAACTAATATTGATTAATACATTTTCCGTCGCCAATTTATTACTACTTTATAGTCATAAAGGGAATGATAATAAATTCATTATCGCCAAATTACATAAAATATGGACACGAGATTTGCATACGAATCGATAAATCGACGCAAAACTAACACACACACACACACAAAAAGAAACTGAATTGTGGAAGTGAAGCAAACACGAAAACAAATGCCAAGAAAAAGAAAAATGACTATCGCCGCGCTAAATAACCACGTAATGGAGTCGAAAATGATATTCGCTTAATGATAATAAGTTCAATTTATTAAATTACATGCGCTGAAAATTTGACGTTGTGGCCGTTGTCGTGTGTTCGGCAAAAGAATAGTGCCTCACTCGTGCTTTGCCACACATAAGTGACTTGATTTCCTTTTTTTGTGCGCCTAGATTTCTTCTCAGCAGCAAATTATGAGCTGGGTCAATTTTAAATTATATTGTTAGACTGATTCGGTAGTAGAACGAACCAACAGTAGCAGCAACGACGGCAGCAGCAGAGGAAGCTCTCTAGAAATTCGATTTGCTTTGCGATTACATGCATTATACATGGGTGTAAGTGTTTGGTTGAGTCAACAGTTATTGTCGGAAACAATAGCCGTTCATTTGATTTTGGGGTCAAACCCAGAGAATTTTGCAACACCCAAAAAAGAACAAAACCGCATCACGCTACACTATCCAATCATTCCATAGTTCGAGTCACTGCGCGAAAATTATCATAATCTCAAGTATGTTAATGGAAAGTTTATCGTTTTATAAAAATTTCTGATGTGTATGTGCCGTCGATATACATCGAGCGAGTGAAAAACGAGCACAAGTGTGAATGCGACCGCGCGAGAGTATGAGCGGCAGCAAATAAGTATACTCGCATTAAAAATTAACACATATTATTGGCCATTAAATCGTAAAATGTTTCCACATAAAAATCATTACCATTTTTGACTTGTGTGTACTTAAAGCCCATACACAGGGAGAGTTCGCGTTGAACATTTATTTAACGGTGACTGATTTTTTTTTTTTTTGAAAATGAAATAAAACAACTTGGCAAAATACACACTCACACAAAACAATATAGATATTGAAGTTGGATGTTTTGTACTTGGTCAGAGAGTACTTGCACTCTCTACCAGCACTAACCGATAATCTTACATCAATTTATTTTCACACAAACACATACACAGTGCACACTCGGTGGAACAATGTTACGATATTCGGGTGATTATATTCAATTTCGTAAATCAGATTGAAGGAACATAAAAAAAGTGACTAGTAAATTGCAAACCGTTTATTCACATGCGCGAGCGCGTTCAAGCACACGCTTCGTCTATATATTCTTGTGAATTAGGCAATATGCTTTCGACTATAGATAGCAATCGCATTGCGGTGTGTGTGTATGTGAGTGAGTGTACGCAAGACTTGTGTGCATGATTACGAACCGAAAATAGAAATACCACGTTTTTAGCAAATGAAATTAGGAAAACCGAGTGACCGGACGAAATATGCGAAAAACTTGCCGATTTCATACGGTGGAGAACTGGAATGGATGAGATGGAAGTAGGAGACGAACAAGGCGAAGAAGAAGTAGTGTAGAAAAAAAAAACATCATGAAAAATCACTTTATCGTGATTCTATTTGTTCCACAAAATCGAATGGAGCAACAGCAGCGAACCAAAAAAGGCAAGCGAAACAAAAAACTGCACATCATTGATCATATTTGCTTCGCTTCGATTTTGATTTCGAAGCTAAGGTCAACCTAATCAATATACCACACTAAGCTTACACTCACTCTCCCGTGCATAGCACATACACACGCCGGATCTTATTGAATTTTATTCAAGATGATTATTTATCATTCTTTTCGATGTAACATGTGTGTATGGCTCCTTCAGTGTTTTTCTTTTTGTTTGCAGTTTATTTTATCTATTTGTTGAGTGGCCAGATATTCAAATCCGGAATAATCCTTATATGGTCGCTGAAATTGACCAGAAAACACACTCACACCAATCGAACCATGCCAAGCTTATGACAACATTACGCATTACCAATGATAAATTGAATGCTACATTTTCACCGATTAGTGTTATCTATTTCGGTTTGCCAGTCGTTTGCTGGCCGCTTCTAATGAGTTTAGTAGAGAAAAAAATCGCCGACAGAATAGAGAATCAGAGGGGAAAAAAATAGCGAGAAAATGACAAAAGCCATTCGACCCACGAATCACCTCGATTCAGGAATCTCAAGCATTGAAACAACACAATCAAACATAATAGATAGAGTCGATTCGATTAACCGTTTCACTTATTACTTCTTCTATGCTTATCCATGGACGAGGGAAAAAATGCGCTACAAATGATATGGAGCAGTCATTATTCAAATTTCAATGGCGAATTGGTAATAATTTTTTTTGTCTTCATCGTTTCATTCCTTTCCTTCTTCGTCGTCTTACTTTTTTTCCACTTCGATCGCACATGACGTTGTTGTTTCATTTGTGCTATGCTTCGAATTTTCTCACAAATTCCATTTTAATTTATATTTATTTGATTTTTTTTCTCTATCTCTCTCTTCGGCTGGCTTTTTTTTTCTCGCGTTCGGACCAAAAAAACCATTGTTGATTCGCTCGAAATGACTTATCGTTTATAATGTGTCTTAGGTGCGTGTATCCGTTGCGCCATTGTCAATTGTAGTCGTGGCTGTTGTTGTTGTTGTTGTTGTTGTTGTTGTTGTTGTTGTTGTATGCGGATGGAATTCTCGAGACGATTATACACAGATTTCGAATTGTAATGTCTAATTGAACGTACGAATCAAGCCAGTGAACACGGCAAAGAGCTTTAAGCTATAACACTTCGTAATACCAAAATCGTTGTTGATAATGTAGTATGTGTTTTATTCTCTTTCTCATTGTTGCTCTCTTTGTCGTTACGAAAGTCATACGATTCGAACAGCAACAACAGCAAGAGGGAAAAAGCAATCGGGAGAAGTGAGTGTGTAAGAGAAAAACACGGCACAGAATGTCAAATTGGTTGAAGTTGAATGAAAATTCATAGTTCACGATTCAAATTAACTAGAACGAATACCGAAACATTGTTATTATCGAATTTTATGCTTTAAATAAGTCAAAGCAAAGCAAAAGAGACGGCGGCCAAACCCTGACATGCCCAGCAAAAACTCTAACAATGTTTATATGTTTTTGAAAAACGACGTACACGATAGATACGAACGAAAAAATGCGCACACAAAATCATTGCCGTTCTTCTTGGTCCGAAATCTGGAAATTCATTAATTTTTTCTAGCGTAATTTTGTTGGGCTTAAGAAGAATGAATTGAATGTATAGATCGACGAAAAAATAATAAGTACTTTTAATGGAAATTGCCATGGCAAACCACCAACACACATATATAGCAAAATTTTGTTCGAAAATCATCGATCTATAACTCAGATAAGAGTCTTTGTATAAAATGTGACGCATGCGAAAAAAAAGTATATCATCGACCTTCGCAAAAAATAATTTACTTTGCGATACTAGCAAGAGGTGGTATTAAAGGCACACTCGGACATTCGAGGTGAACGTAAAATAGCTAGATATTCACTAACGATACAGATAGACAATATTGATATACATTTATCCTGGTGCGCTCGCGCGCTGAGGCGTCGACGATGATGATTTTGTGTTCGTGCGCGGGGCGTCACTGATTCATCAACTGTTTTTGCTGATTCACACATTCCCAAAATTAACGAGAGTTGGGCCCAACACAAATTTGGCTGAAAAATTGGACAAAAGAGCTAAACTACCGAATCTCATTTAAATCAAAGGCGTGTTGAATATCTCGTGAAGCTTGAGCAGCAACAGCAGCATGAAAAAAAAGATCGGATAAAATAAAAAGCTTATCATAATCATGTTCAAGGTGCTGAAATTGCTTGGCGAAACACAATAATTCATGGTATTCGAATAGTGTGTGTGTGTATGTGTGTGAGTAAGTTAAAATCACAGCTCTCAATTACACAGCCACACACATCAAACAGCGCATTTATCGCAGTATATCTACTTCACATATACGATTAAACGCAGCAGCAGAAAAAAAATCATAAAAATAATAGAATAAAAAAATGAAACGTGCACTTGAAATATTTATTGCAATCACATTTGACTTTGACTGAAGTGTGTACCTTTGACGCAGCCGTCGATTCGTTCATTCGATTCGATTAGTTTGTTGTTTATTTTTAAATTATCTCATTCACAACTCGGTCGATAGAGCTCATTTGCTTTGAATTCTCCGCTGAGATTGAAAAAATTTCAATTGTTTCGTCGTTCTGGAATTAATTTTCACATTGAATTACTCAACTCGTCAAAGGGAGAGAGAGAGAGAGAGAGAGAGAGAAAAAAAACAACCGCACGTAAATGACGACTGCCACTCAATCGATTGAAAATAATCAATTCTGTCGATAATTTCGATGGCAATCGCAAATCAAGTCACAGAAAATCTGGCACGACATCGCGAAATTGCGCCAACAAAACGGAAAAATAACAACTATGACTCATCCATGATAACCCAAAATTATTGTTGCTGATTCTTTTTCTCTGTGTTCGTATGGTGAAATGTCAAGCGAAATTAAGCTATAAGTTCGAACCAAAACGAACGACGAGCGAAAAGTCTGATACTTGAGATTATCGAATATTAAAACTGGTTATTATCGGGTAACCATTTTTGGGAATAAAAAAAAAGGTTCAGCGCAGCGCACACACACACACGGATTTTCTCTGATTTCACAGAGATCGACGCTCCAACGGCAAAACACATTCTGGCTTATTTATTTACTCTAGATGAAGCCTCCCAAATAACAAACCCGATTTCATATTCAGTGTGTCTTTTTCTCGATTGCTCACTCGCGTCGATGGCATCGAAGTAAACAAACCGCATAAAGAAGATAATCATGCGGATTACGTAATATTCAGTCACAAATCTGCACTCGATGAAGAGGGAGAGAGAGAGTGAACGAGAACGGCTGAAAAGCCATCGTCACGATACAATCGACACAGTACATTTATCAGCCGCACAATTGATTCAGCTCAATATATACTGATATATACGGTGGTAATCGGCAATATTATAAAATGGCTTCAATGAATTTTCTATTTCGCCATTCTCGAGCAGCGGCAGTGACAAAAAAATAGCGACAATATGTGCCGCGCTATTAAACAGTTGAGCCGCACTAAATTCACAAAACTACAAAACGAAAGAGCAAAGAAAAAAAAAACGACTCTATAAAAGACAGATTTTCAATTGTCGGTGAAGAGGCAAGAGCATATCATCGAATTTATCTACCGCATCCGCAATTGTTGATATTTCTGACGATTTCGTAAATTCGATTCTCCATCTCTTTGAATTGGAATCGTTTTCCGTTTCTTTTTTTCTCTCATTCTTCTATCCCATTTTGATTCTTTTTCTGTGGTTTCGAGCTTCTATTCAACGCAGAGCAAGCGTATCCATTGCAAATATTGTGCTTTTTTCTCACTAGATACGTTCAGGAGGTTTGTTGCTCACAACTCCAACAGATTGAACGTAATTTAGTTAGTGTGAGCGCGATTAAGAATGCTATTAAAAAGCATTAATCATGATTATATTATTATTACCTTCCGTCTATTATACGGTTCGGGGCATGATCATTTCAGATAGTGTTCCGAAACCGGTATATATGTATTTACAATTGTCATTGAATCCTTTGTCTTTTCCGTGCAAACGATTGGCTGGAAGCGCTTGCCTAACACTTCAAATGCTCCAATGATATTTTGATGACAAAATGGAAATAATTGATAAACGTTATGATGTCATTTGATAATTGCGCTGACTGCGAGAACGCAGCTCGCGTGAAAATCCATTTCGATCGCGATCAATACATGCTTTTTATGGTATTGTTTCCTTGATCAATTCGCTAACAAGTTAAACAAATTCAAGAAAATTAATTGGAAGAAAATATAATCAATAAATTGCCGGGTTTTTTAATTGAATATTCATCGTATCTGCTTTTATTAGCCTCTCCGCACCTAATCGCAAGAGAGAATGACGAATTTTTCTAAACGGTACTGATTACCCTCCTGCGCATTGCAATGCGCGCGCTCTTTCTCATTTAATCGTCTCTCGATAGAGACTCTTTCTTATGAAAGATTCATTCGAAAGAGTCTCTTTTAAGAGACTATTTTGAGAGACTCTTCCGAGTATTGATTTGAGAAGAGTGTAAATGTTGTTGCCTGGATAAATGTAAATGTGATTTTTTGTCGTTAATTTCAATTAGTGTGTTTCAATAAAGTATCATTTACAATCGAATCGCTAGAGTGAATCACAGCGAGTGCAACAACAACGAATCACTACTCGTTTTCGATTGCAACATGTTAATCGTTTGTTGTCTTAGCTGTATCTCGCGCGGTGCATTGCTTGGCTTTTGGCACACGGGCTTGCGCGCGCACACATCGAGCGAGTGATCATAATTTATGTCGCACAAGCATTGCGTGGCAGTTCAGCATTTGCGCTGGGCGAAAAAGTGAACAGATGTTTCTCTGGAATGCAAGTAGCTCCGTTCTTGAAGTTTGCACTGCAATGTATCGACAACGCGAACACACGAACTTAAAACGATTAACCCATAAGCTAAATATAGACAAGCTGAAATGAATGTGGCGAACATTCGTTTTCGATACGAACAACAGCGCGGTACGGTATATATGGGAAAATAAAATTTGTAATTTTGAATGTGTCATTCAGCTGCGAATGGCGATGTGCATTGTGCACTCTTCGCTCGTTCGTTCGTTTGCTTGAAGTAGAGCATCGCAACTCGCTCCGCTTCAAAGAAAATCGATCGAGATGTAACTTGGCTGATAAAACGACTTCTTTCAAGAGAGCAAACGAATGTTATGAATATCAATTAAAAATGTCACAATTTTGCGCAGCCGAGCAACGGTATGGTGCGCGCACACGATGCACATTTATTTTGCATTTTCTCAAGTATACTCACGAACGGCACGTATAATCAGAGCAAACACATAGCGGTGCGAACGTGAATTAAACCAAAAACAAGATATCGAAGAAAAAAAACAAATGTTAGTTCCACTAGAAAATGTGTGTGGTTTTATCAAAGATAGACCAAAGTCGAAGCCGAAAGAACCCATTCGAATAATTAGCGGAATAAATTCAATTTTCTAATGGATGTACAACGCAATGCATCGCCACCGCTCTCGAAATTGAATTTCCCAATAAAACAGAGAGAGAGAGAGAGAGAGAGAGAGAGAGAGAGAGAGATACACAATTCAAACACATTGTTGTATTGCACCAAAATGCAAAAAGCCAAACAAATCAATTGCGATAAAGTCACGGCGCGCGACCGTAGCTCATTCGAAACTAGCTAACATTTCAACATGGAAAGGGCATTGCAACGAATGGAAAAAAAGAAAAACAACGAGCAAATATTTTCATTTTCACAGAAGAAACGTATATATATATACATTTCAAGCACATAAATGGAAAACAACAAACAAACGAACTCAATTCGACCGATCAGTCGATAGAACATTAATCGGTTCGATGCGAGTTTGTTTATATTGGTCGGTCCAATGGAGAAAAATATATACGTATAGCGCAAAACGACCGCATCATCGCGTTACACAGAGCCATTTTGCACAACACAAACTGTGTGTTTCGGAGCAACGTGGTGTGGAGATCTTTTCGTTGGCTGACTAACTTCTTTGCTGTTGCCGTTATTGTGCTTATGCCATTGGCGATTTTCTACAATTTCGCATCGACAATCACACACACAGTCTGGCAAAAATTGCATTAGTCAGCTAAGCGTTTCGACATTACGTAATGAAAATACTCAATTTCCAGTAATATAACAAAACCATTCGTTATTTTGATTATTTCGCTTGTGTGCTGTCCCTCTCTCTCTCTCACACACACATACACACTCAGCCGCTCATTCGCCCGGTTGCTCGCTCACTCGATTCATTCTGCACATTTCATACATCAGTGGGTACTAAGCGAGCGCATTTGTTTAATGCACACGTACGTTTTGTTGTGATCGCATTTGTCTGTTTCGATTTGAATTCGCTTTTATTAAATTTAGCGTTTTTTTTTTCTCTCTTCTTGCGATTCGCTGCCGCTGCCGCCGCTGCTATGATCATTATTACTACACAATTCCATCTCTTTTTACTCTCATGAAGTATAAAATAATTTCCATTTCGTGATATACACATTTCTGGTTTTGGTATTTATTCTTTCATTGATTTTTTTTTGTTCGTTCGTTTTGTTTCTCATTGGTTTTTCTTTCTGTTTTGAGTCGGGCTTGCAATCGAAGTGCTGAGCAAATCAGTTCGTTCAGCCCGTCGATTCCAATTTAGAGCATTTGTTGTGGAGCTATGGCTAACATTGGCATTAGTAGATAGGGAGAAAAAAAATAAACCATACACACCGAGCCACAATTTATTTATTTCGTTAGCGTAAGCGAACCAAATTGACTTGAAAATTCATCTCTTGCCAGAGCAGCAGCAGCAGCAAGAGAAAGAAAACCACTAGAAATCGAAATGTACGGCACGGCATGAGGCAGTTTGATCGATCTCAAGCAGCGACAATATTGATAAAAATCGGAGATAAACACGCTCAAAGACTGTCGAATTACGGAATGATGTAAATTTAATGAATCTCGAGCGAGCGAGCAAATCAAAACCAAACGAGAACGCAAGCGCAACTGCGCTGAGATCGCATTTGAAATTTATTATGCGCCATGGCATCGTACTACGCAAAAGTCGACTATTTATGATAAATAGGTTAAAGTTATGATCAGAAAATTCATTTCGAAGTTGTGTTTATCTACCGTTTTTTTTCTCTTCTTGTCAATTCGAGACTTCGTCTCTGAAAATGGTATGGAATTTTGCGTGCAAACTGAGCACATCGTATTTAAGCACGCTGATCGCTGGTGACAATGGCAGAGCAGGCGGCAATGGCAGCAACAGCAACCGCCACACCGAAATGATGATAATTGTTCGTATTGTTGGTTCGTTGGTTGCTATTTTTATTTCGATATATTTATGATTATGATTGAAACGAACATGCGGCTTATGTGTCGCGCGAGAGCGTCATTTTAGGCGTGTTCAAGTGTGTTTCGCTTCAAGCTGCTTGCCATATGTGTCTGGTTTCTCTGACGCACTCTCTCTCTCTCTCCCTCTGTTGTTTCAAAAGACAACACACTTTGCGATGGAGAGCGAATGAATGAGAAACAAAACACAAATCAGTGCCAAAGCAATCCACCCACCCGTGCTTCCAGCCAACACTTAATCGGTTATCGTTTGTTTGTAATGGGCACAAAATATGTACCGAATAAGAAAAATGAGAAGCAGAAAAAAAACAAACCATGTCAAAAACCGAATTAACATATATGAACATCGTCAGACGGAATAAATTGAGATAGTTCAAATGAGAGCTTGAGTTTTTCTGTTCACTTCGGGAGCCAATCCGTTCAATTGGTGCAGTGCTTGAACACATCATTCATTTAATCACATCATCTCTCTGGTTGTATTTAATTCTCTCTCGCTATTGGTTCTATGGCATTTGAAATGTGCGGCTTTCGTCAACGAGTGAGCACAGCGCAGCAATAACAGCAAAATCCATTCTCTCCATTGCCATTTAATTGAAAATGTTCGCTCATCTTTACACAACACTTAGTAATAATTTAGCGTTAGAGCGCTACCTACAATTGCCACAAATCACACAGAGCACTGAGTGCAGAGCCAAAGATGATCTGTTGATTGCTCTTTAATACATGAACTGTATCAAGATATCGAACAATGCGAGCAAACGGAAAATACGTACACAAACACAACACGTCAGCGCAGCGCGCATTCAACAGCGCGCACCAACTGAGCAACAATGTAAAGTTAATTACAATATGAGAAATTGACGAAGGGAACATAAAAAAAAACAACCAAGACAAAAGAAATACATATCGACCACACAACATACTGACAATCCATGAACAAAAAAAAGTGTAACAGAAAATTAAATCAGTAACATCTCAGCAGCGTTGGCACAATCTATGCCACATATTGTACTGTACGTATGAAGTAAGACACACAAATTATCGACATTAGCGGTATCACCAATAAAACGGAATCAAAAAAGCGGAAGAAAGAGAAAAACAACGATTTACCCATCGCCCATCGTCGTCGTCGTCGTCGTCATTGTCGTACGCATGCAGAAGCAACACATCAAGAAATAAAATGAATCGAGAGTTGGCCAAAAAACAAAATCTTTCGCGAGACGAGAAAAATTGAATGTAGATTAATGTAATTTAAGTAACAATTGCCAACCTAGCGAGCAGTTCATTATATAAATGTCAATAAATAATAAAGCTTGTAAGAGTCGACTTACAATGTGAGATGGATGGAAACGGTGTGTACATAAGATCGCCGAGAGAAAAAAAATCAGAAACACCATACATAACGCACACAATACCCGCATTCGAGACATACGTGAGTTATTGGCGGTGCACGAGACGAAATGAAAATATGACACACAGTAATCGAAACGAAACTCAGCTTCCAATTGAAACTGCACACACCGAATTCCTTCGGTGGAATTTTTTCCTCTCCGCTCCATCGGTGTGATATTGATGATAATTTTAGTGCAGAAATGCTGTCAAATGTCAAAACCGAAACGGCAGCTCATTATAAACGAGGAAGGGTCGACATCTATTCCGAAACGACATGATTCATTAGTTTTGGATCACATAGTTGATCTCAATGCGATTTGTCTTCGGTGTTTTGTTACCTATTATGCTTTTTTCAAGTAACAACCGGAGAAGAAACATCAAAGAATGGCGAAATTTCACTTTTCAAAGATCAATCTCTTTTGTACACGCTTTGCTTGCTACGGCTTACATAAGGCGACAAAATCGCATTCTCTCTAAATCAATCAAATCGATATATAGGTTTCACCACACTCTATTGAAAAACACACGCGCAATTTCGCACTTCAAAAGGAATTGTTTCACTTTGGAAAACAATTAAAATGGCGAACGAGTGAGTGAGTTTGCTTGTTTCGTGTTACGTTTTCTTTTCTGTTCGTTTTTTTTCTCTTGCCTCGATTGTACTCCTTAAAAATGTATCCCGCACGAAATAGAGAGAGAGAGAGAGAGAGAGAGAGAAAAAAAAAGTGCGGCGACAACAACGCAAAAAAAATCGATAGTTCATGTTCACGCTAATTCATGTGAAACGAGGTCACGTTATATTGTTTTCAGTTTTGAGCGATTTGCAGCGCTCTCTTATCGAATTGAGCAATTTGTTTCAATGCAACAAATCGATTGTCAACCACTAGATTACAAAATCCCACCACTCCGTGCGCACACAATTGGTGCTCGGCTGTCGCTGCTTTATTCTCTCTCTCTCTCTCTCTCGTCGTTTCTCAATTTGAGAAAGAAAGAAAATGGAGACAAAAATCGCAATTACAATCAAAGCACAAGCGATAAGTGAGCATTTGTCACAGGAAAATGAACAGTCTTTTAATTATACGCTCGTTCGCATCTTCTCACATACAACCAAAAAAAAAAAACAATGCTTGGTGAAATCACCTTTTTTATAATTATACGGATGATTATTTTTCGATTAAAATGACAAAATCGACAACATCGAAAATAACGACTGTGGAAAAATTGATTTTTATCAGAATTAGCGATCGAATTTGTTAAATCGCCTAGAATTCTCGCGAGTTTGAGGGTGAGAAAGGGAGAGTAAGCGGAACGAGAGAGAGAAAGAAAGAATGAAATGAAAAATGAGAATACACACTAAAGCCCGAAATGCGCTAGGGAAATGGTCGGGCAAATTGATTTCAATCTAACCGTAAATTGAACGATAAAGTCGCTTTCAACCGATTATTGGTCATGATTTATGATTAAGCCCGCCGTTTCTGAAAAAAAAGAATCGTTAATTGTTCGGATATGTCGAAGACAACGCACAGTTTGCAACGATATAATTGCAAAAGCGCTAATTAATTAAGATTGTACTGGGCGAATGAGTGGCTGGCAAAGTGAACGAAACAGACAGACACACAGAGCAAGTATAGATTTGTAAAGCGGTAGCAAAATATTTTACGAAAGAAAAAAAACAGCAATAGAATCTCAATGTTATGGAAGAAAAAGAGCAAGGAGAAGACATTAAGAAGTGATTGAATTCGTAGCATCTGTCTACTTCTCAACCGAAAATCCATAGACAGCAATGAAAAAACGCTTTTATCGCTTCATCAAAATGAGAACAAACAATCAAGAACGTATGGAACCGAAATCAATGAAAACTTTTATTTTATGAAAATAAAAAGCATCGATTAAATGAGCCATTTTTCGGCAATTCCGCTCAAATATTAAAAAGCCATAATCGAATCATGTGCTGGGGTTTTTTTTTCCTTTGCGCGCATATCAATAAAACGCTAAGGCTTATAAACTGTTAAATAAAAAAACCAAACCGTATGGAGAATACACTTTTTTTTAATGACGACGATGAGCCGTCGTGTGTGTGTGTTGGTTGAGCCAGTATCAAATGGAAATTCGTCGATTTTGATGTACGTGAGCAATATTACATTTATTGTATTTATTACTTTTTAAACGGCATTTAAGCTTGCTCCATAGCAATGTGAAGTCAACAACAACTGTCATTCATTCAGCTGAGCTCGGCGCGCGAGAGCCAAGAGAGTTTGTGCAACCCACCATGACTCTGGGGCAAACATATTATTATAATAAATTGTTAATTAATTTGCAATTAGCGCTGAGTTCGAAGTTCAAACACTTAGCGCTTATCAAGCCCAATGCTAAATCTATGTGCACTCACACACAGCTGCTCTATCTCTCTCGCTTCGATGTGGATGCTACATTGTACACAGGCACTTTGAATTAAAGTCAATGGAAGATAAAAAACGTATTGAAACATAGATAGTAATAAGCATGGCTTACTAAGCAGTCTCTATGAAATTAAAAACGAAAAATGTCGGTTACGTCGATTGCGTAGATGAAACGAACACACATTCATTTAAATGAATGATCGACACACAGATGCAAAGTGATTAAAACTAATTTTCGCCCAAAGTATTGCTTTTTTTTTCTTCAAAGCAGAAAATGCGATTAAAGTCGATGCATATGTCTGGGTCTGGCTGCATTTTCCCATCTCGTTCTGGTTATTTATCAGTCTCGCATGGAGATGGTGATTTCATGTGTTTGGAAATCTATTAAAATTCTTGGCATTGCAGTGTCGTCAACACTCCTCCTCCCGGCGGATACGATACCATCTGATGACTCGACTCGACACACAAACATAAAACTCCGACACAATAGCAACACAGTAGCTAAACAGTGACACTCTCGCTCTTCTGCTTATTTGATTAATTTTCAATAATTGAAAATGTCAAGCGTCTCTCTTGGGATATTTGTTTTCGATTTGAGATCGAGCACCAGCAAAATATCACATCGAAATCTACTTACGATAAAGTCAACTATCGCCGTCAATGCTGCTGCCGACGACGTCGTACGTTGCTGCTCACATTTTTTTTATGGCAAAAACACTTTGAAATCGTAAATATCATTTAATATTGATCGGCTTTCGGAATATTGAATACGCTATTAGAAAATCCGTGTACGGTCATATGTGACGCATCTACGATTGATTCTATCTATGAGAGCGCACACGATGAAAAAAAAACGCACACAAATCGAAACGAAGCAACGCTTAAATCAACAATACTGCATTTCGTTGTAGCGCGCCTGAATTGCGCGCTGCTCATATCATTTAATGATAAATGGTGTGCATGTCGGTTCGGTTCGGTTTCTTAAAGCTAATTATTATGCGCGCATTTCACGAATCATTACGCCTTCTGGCTAATCCACAACGCGCTCACCGCTCAGCAACAAATAAAAGCACTCACACAGAATATCTATATGAATCGAGCAAAATGTACTCAACATGCACACAAATATCAAGTCACACGCGCGGAATACAATTTTTGTGTACGTGATTTTGAAATCGCATTTATTCGCATTCGTCGTTTATATCTATTAGATACAGTGAGAATTGCCTATTCAGCGTGTCTGTGTCTCTCCCCTCACGTGTGTGTGTGCTTTGCCTTTGATGTCAGTGATTTGGCTTTGATTGGAGCCAGCGCATGAATAGGAGCACATATATATAAATTGAAACGCAGCCAAAGTATTTATTTATATAAAAACTGAAAATGGATTGATTTCATCAGGTCTTTTGATTAGAATCGTAGAAAAAAAAACGCTTTTACATTCAATTTGTCGATTAGTTTTTTTTTATCGTTGATATTTAAAGCTCTGGGCTGTATTTTTGCTGTGAATTAACCAACATGTGACATAAGGGAAACTTCTATCGCAGGCATCGATTCCGCTTTTTCCTCTTTCTCTCTCTCCCGTTTGATTAGCTGACAAAGCTGGCGGCAGAAAAAATATCGATTTTTCCTCTTGATGCCTCGTGTGCCATTCGATTATTTGCTCAATGTAATCTTTGCTTACCATCACGTGATGCGCATTCCAAATGACTTTTCTTTTCCGATATGTAGGTTTGCCGAGTGCCAAGGCAAGGAAATACCAAATTATTTTACATTACCCTCAGCAAATTTTCACATCTTTCACCTCGAACGACTGATTTTGGGCCGCCCGTTCGTTCGTTCGCTCGCATTCCAAACAATTTATTCAAAACCGTTGTTGCTCTAATTTATTTTCGATTCACTTAAGGCAATATCCGTTCAGTTTTCGGGTGATGATGACTCGTCATAAATGTAAAAGACTTTTTGTTATAAAAATTTTCTATCTTTCCGTTTCGCTGAAGCTTCGTGTTGTTTTTCCTTTTTGTCTTCGGCGTTTTTTTTTTCACTGCAATATCTCTTTGAAAATAATTCCGAATCTCGGGCGCGTGAAATAGAAAAAGAAGAGAGAGAGAGAGAGAGAGAGAGAGAGAGAGAGAGAAGGAAAAAACACATTTTATGATGAATGAGTGAGGAAAAAACACTTCCAAATGTGTGTTATGTGAGTGTGTGTAGTACGTCGTTAACGACGCAGAAACTCATTTAAATTCGACATTAAAGAGATATGCGGTGCTGTTGTTACTGTGTGTTTATGTATTTTTCATTCCATCTTTTGGAACATTTGCTCGCATTCTCTCGATCTCTCACGAATTGGTCTGCAATTAGAATATTTAATTTTAATGTGTAACAGTTTTCCTTATTTTCATATCGATCATTTAGTGTGGAGTCATTTACTTAGCCAAGTTCAACAGCCATAACATTTTCGAATGGTTTTGCTTGCAATCACATACACACTGAAATGCTCGTGGTGGTGAAGTGAAAAGAAAAAGAGAAATATCATCGCGTAGATGAAATGCGTCAGAGCTTGGAAAATTGACGGCGAAAAATCACACACACAATATTTCAACCATTAATCACAGTCTCCGATTTCGTTTCCGACGAAAGCATCCAATGCTGATTATGAAATATATATATTCTTGGGTTCGGTTCTTTTTCTTCTCTTCATTGAGAATGGAAAAACCACGAGCAACCATGCAAAGACAAATAAAACTTATATTTTCTCATCATTGAATTTCGATACGCTTGCACTTATCATCAATTTTTATTTTCGGAATAAAAAATGATTCGCTCGGTGTGTATGTTGGCTGGTTGGCTGCTGAGTAATCGAAGAAGTCAGCTAAAATAACTCGAACCGATTTCAACATAAAAGCACTAATCGCTTAACGAGAATTGCTTTTGTTCCATTTTGCAACTTATCTCAATTGGAAATATAGCGCAAAAACATTGACTCTTTGTGTGAAACAATGAAGCAAAATGTTGGTTCGGTTTTTGTTTGTTTGTTTTTTTCTATTTCGCGAGGTTTTCGAATCGATCGTATTTCAAATTCAATAACATTTTCAATCCACATTTCGAGATAGAGAGAGAGAGAGAACATTGAGCAATCAGCGAGCAATGGCATCAATGGAAATCAAATGTGTCCAATGTTTTTGCTTCTATCTTGTTCGAATTACCCATTTGAATGAGCGACATACAAGCGAGAGATTACACAAATGAAATCGGAGGAGAATAGAGAGACGAAAAGAAGAAGAAAAACAACAGTAAGACGAAGGCGAAAATGAGAACGATAAAATTGAGTTGGCGAGCATCCCATTTCTTACAATTCAATTCATGCATAATAAGTATGTTCATGAAAATGAGCGACACAGAAAAAAAAACTTCATCGATGGCGGCAACGATGCCGTCACCGAAAAACCAGAATCTGGCTGTGGCAATCGCGAGCAAAGCACCTTTGGATGAACATTGGCAATAATCGACGACACATGAATCGAGAAGCGACGAAAAAAAAGTTCACTGGCAAAATAAAAAAGAAACCAAATGCGATCACACCGAATCGCATCTATCAACAAGTATTTTATTTCGAATGCAAACCCATTTTGTGCAAGCAATAAACAAGCTAACAAAAAATTGCACCCAGAAAAGATGCCAGTCGTCGAAATGACGACAACGACAAAAAACAGCGTAAATAAATCAACTAAATGATTGTCACTCGCGTCGCATTCTATTTATAAAACAGTATCTATTTCGGCGAAAAAAATCTTGGTACAAAGAAATTAAAATGACTCGATTCGAATTCATTTTTTGTTTGGGTCGCATTCACATTCAGATTGTAACATAATTTTGGAATATGCACACAGCATGCTAAGCTCGCTAATCTTTTATCATTATTTTCCATGAGAATTTGAGCCCATTCCACACACACACACATCGAATACACAAACGCAAACATTGGATAAGGTAAACATATGCCATTAGCGATGTTATTTATACACATGAAACTATAATGAAAAGAGAGAGAGAGAGAGAGAGAGAGAGAGAGAGAGAGAGAAGAGTAAATCCAAAACAAAGCGATTTTCAAAGCGAAAAGACAACGATCAATCCGTGGCAAACGAAACGGCAAAACGGGGCAGAACAGACAGTGAGAGAGATGCGAACAAAGCCAACTAAACTGATTACGTGTTTTCAAACATATCAAGCTTCATACGGTACTAATTTTTGTTTTCAAACGCATCACAATAACGCTCGCTAGAGATGCGCCGTGTAACATGTAGAGATCAAACAAACAGAGAGCGAGAGAACGAGCAACAACAAAAAAATAACAAAAAACATACTCCGATGTTGCCATAGCTGGGTATTATCGAGAGCAACAATGTTGTGTTTTTGATGTGAACGAAATTCTGTAATAGGGAAAAAAACACGGCCCAGCTCAAGTTTGGAGAAAACAGAGCCGCATAGAAATTTGATCGAAAAATCTAACGAGAAAATTAGAAATACACACACACAGAGTTGTTGTTGTTGTTGTTTTTGTCATGGCCCAGGAACGTGTGACAAATGGTTAAATTCACATTTCTATCCGGAATAATGGGCGATTGCAGCCTTCTACCGCCTCTGCTGCTGTTGCTGTGATAATGTTGAATCGAACACACAAATCAAACACACGGTTTCTGGCATTTTTTCACTCATTGTTATGGCATCAAGAGTGTAGAGAGAAAAAAATCGGCAAAACACGAACAAATGGGAAACAAAAAACGGCCACATTGAAAAAGGATAAAATGTCAGTAGGAACGAGCCGTACAAATACTGAATAGCATATAACAACACACATTCACTGAGCAATCCATAGCATGATTCATCAGTTTGGTTGTTGTTTTTTTGCTGGTTGTTTAAAGTTTGATGCGCGTCTTCGCCTTTTTATCCACACTTACTGGAAATCATATCGCTCCAATTTTTCCCTCGTACTATGCACAAATCACACACCGTCCAATGTCGAATGGCACGTTTTTAAACACATTATCGACACCATGCTGCTGCTGGTTATTATTTTTTTTCCTTTTCAAAATGCTTGCCATTTAGGTGTTGCGCTAACGCCAAGGGAAAAAAGCGCCGTTTATTTGTAATCGGTAGCAAAGCAATGCGATCATAGAAGCATATATAGCCTGATAGAATTTGGCATTACACAATCATTCAATACCTCGTATTCGTAGCATATTTTCAGCTAGATATGGAGGCGACAAAATGATACCCGCTTCATCATACTAGCTCCAAACTATACAATACTGAAATTTAAAGCCATAGCGTCACCATTACGCCCTACTACCATCACCAGCACCACCGCACAGATATTGTTTATCCTTCACTAGAATTTTACTTCGGTTACACTAGAGCATGCTCAGTTTTTTTCTCGGTTCTTTCACACCAGCAGCAAATCCGATGAAGAAAAGCCAAAAGTAATAAATAAGAGATTGAATTGAATAGAGCGAAAATAAACAAACAGAAGAAAATGACACACAAATACAAAGAGGAAAAAAACTGAAACTTGCAAAAACACACACACACACACACACTTTGATTCATAAAAGTCTCATAAAGAATGGCGAAAAAGGCAAATAAAATGGTTGGATTCAGTTAGCAAGCGAGTGATAGATAAAGACAGATGCATACACAGAGAGAGCCGCAGCTGGAGTGTCAGTGCGGTGGCCGTTATTGTAAAGCATGTCTAGTTTCGTTTTCAATAATTTTGTTTTTATGATTGAATGAGGCATTGCCTCAGAATGGCACTCGCCGCTTGGTACGATATGAACAAACCAACCGAACGAACGGAGCATATTTTCGGTTTTATGAGGGTGTGCAATCGTAACTGGCGGCACTGGAATGCACTCGAGCACAGCACAATCAAATTGTATGATGTTGATGAATAATGACAAAATGCCTTCGATGGATTATATTCTTATATGCCGTTTGAACTATACGTTGTGTCTCTCGCCCTCGGTGTGTGTGACTGTGCGCTGCATTTTGTGTGATATTCTGGTAAAATTTTGTACCGTGATTGAACTCAATCGTAATTTGAGATGATGTAATACAATTATGGCCTGAGCTAGCGAAAATGCGCACCGATTTCCTCATGCCGCGTGTTGTTTGTGTTGCGTTTTTTTTCTTCGCTTGTCTCTTTACTCAATAAAAGACCGCAGGCAGCATTATCATAAAAATTGGTTACAATGTTTGTTTAAGCCCATCATGGCGACGGCCTTTCAACACACTCCACTTCAATCGGATTCGGTGTTGTCGTTTCGTTGTTTCGATTCCGCTGACATTTTCAATTCCAAATATTACGCTGCTCCTGGTGTAGTGTGTGTGTGATTTGGTTGCATATTCTATTGAATTGACTACGAAATTGAGTGTATGGCTCACGCTTTGTTTTGCTTCGACATATACATATACCGTCACCACCGTCGCTACTACTGCTGCCAGTGCTTTTCTTTGCTTTATCGCCACGGAATATGAACAAGACATATTTAAATTCAATTTCGTTACGAACGCAATGCTTCTTGACAACGCTCGGTGTAAGCAATCCATTGGCAATTGTTTTGAATTTGTTTTCCAAGTTAAATGGCATGAATGTTCTTTTGCGATTGACGTTCACCTTTTATAGAAAACCCATATTTTTTCGTCTTCTTTCGCTTTGATTCTTCTTTTTTTGTGTGTTGCTTCAATAAACGAATCCATTGCCAATAAGGCGCAATTCCAACGCAATTACCATAGATTCTGTAAGTGATTGAGTGTGTGTGTGTATGCCTTTTGCTGGAGTACCGTTAAGAAATACAAACACCACGACAACAACCCAAAAAATAAAAATCGTTTCATGCACATTTTTTCGCGTGCTATTTTATTATCTGCATGTTTTTGTTTGCATATTTTTGTTCGTCATGATTTCAATGGGTAAATGCTTTTGATTTGATACAAATATGTCGAGAGAGATATGCTGATGTCTGCAAAAAGCAAAATTTTACTTCAATGTGTATCATGTACATACGAAAAACGGATTTCATGAGCCTGTTGATTACGACAGTAATGTTGTCAAAATATTGCCGGTTATTTTTGGGATTTACAAAAAAAGTTGATGGTTCATTTGCCCCGGCAATCTCAATTCCAAAAGGAAATACTTGAGAAGCAATATCTCAAATCATACATACACGCACACACCACATACACGAGCAGGCATGTGTACTGCTTAGAGCTTATTTAAGCATACTTTTTATTCTAAACACGCATTATATGATATAAATTGCCGATAAAAACAAGCAATCTTAACAATATATTCACGAAATGCCTTTGCCATCACCATTGCGGTTGCCGTCATCGTTGCCGTTGCCGTTTTCGTTGTCGCTGCCGTTGTCTTCGTCGTTGCTTTTATGAAAATGATGATGATAATAAACGAAGCGAACGAAGAGCGAACCGAAACAAATCAACTCACACAACACAATTTCAACGAAGTGCTCATTCGATCTGAGAATAATAAAAGCGAACGAGTCGATTATGTGTGTGTGAGAGAGAAAGATGTGGAAAAAAATTCACATAGAACGAACACACAAAAGCCCAAAGAAACTAAACGAAGCAACACGTTTACGATTTCATCACAGTGGCAATAGGCAATAAAAATGATTGACTGAAATGCGAACCACTGTGTGCATGTATTCGAATAATTTTCGATTGAAAGTCGACAAAAAAAAGCATCTAGATCCAAATTTATCTCTATCTCGAGGAGGAAAAAAAACGCTGAAGACAATTCGATGAATCATACGTCGGTTCTTTTGATTTTGCGCCATCGATTCGGTCTGATAAATGATTGAAGTGGACGCTTTTTATCGGCAAGCAATTATATATTTGAAAATGGCAATTGTTTGTTTTTTTGAATAGAGGTGTTGACGAATGTTGTGCGTGTGTTCATGTTTCAATGCGTTTGAATTTAATGAATGCCGACACGATAGCTCATTTGCTCGGCTTGAGAAGGAGAAAAAAAAACACAAACCCATAACCGATGCGTAATGTGCGAATACACGTAATTAGCGATGAAGACAGAAGTGACGGGCCACTGTCAAAAATATGGCGAAGAAATATGCTCCCCGGATATGGAATAAAGCGAATAAAAAATTCAGTTATGTAGATTATTACAACTTGATGATCATTTGTCCATTTTTATCGAATGAATTGAGTGTAATCAAGCGAACGGGGAGGCCCACCATGTGTGGACTGATAATTTCAAATGATGGGCACACATCCATATGCCGACATCATCGCCGTCTGTTAATGTTTCTTCTGAAAACAAATAAACTAGTGCGTTTCCGATCGATGTAGCTCTCACCGAATCAAAAGAACCATGGCAAAGTAATAATTTATCAGTGGCATAATTTGTGCGTGACTTTCTATGTTGTGATTTCCTTAATTATTTTCAATTCAGTTGCCATTGCTGAAGATGATCGAATCAACAAACGAACGTAGATGGTCTGTGTTTGGTATGTGTGTATACATATAACAGGCGTTAATCATAGTAATTCACAAAAATTCATCGAATGTTTTCGAACATCTCGATCTGAAAATAATATAAAAAGAGTCCAATGGAGAAAGAGATAGATAAACCGAACGATTAATTAGAATTGGAATTTGGCTGTGGCTGTGAAGTTTTGATTAGATTTTTTTTTACATCGCACCATTCTCCTCGTACATAACATTTGAAAGTCATTTTTTTCTCTCTCTTCTTTATCATCGTTCGATACTCGGTATTTTTTTTTCGCTCGTTCGTTTGTTCGTTTGACCCACCAACAATTGGAATCTTGGTTCCAACAATGGAATGTTCAACTTCAATCGAAATTCTAATGAGCATTTTTTTTCTCTCTCTCTCTCTCTCTCTCTCTCTCTCTCTCTCTCTCTCTCTCTTCACAATGTATTCATTGAAGAGACCGAAAGGTGATTATCTCACTTGGGTTTTTCGGTGATGCATCGAAACTGAACGAACGAGTGCATTGAGAAAAGATAACAATGTTATAAAATGAAATACACGTACAAACATACTCGGTGTGAGTTTTTAAATCGAAATCCATAGATCACAACGGCGTGTAATTACACATTTTTATGGTGATGTATATATATATGTACGGTGTAACCAACTGCCGTGTGCACGGAGTGAGTGAGCAAGCGTGCGTGCAAAACAGAGACGAAAATATGAATTGAATCTGTGGTATGTAGGCCTTTAGTGAGAAGAAAAAAAAAGCATTCCATAACAGTTTTACTATCAACGATAATGGCATTCCTATTTACTCTTCAATTACGATTGCGCATTTGAAAAACGGCATTTCGAGATCGACATCGAAATCGAAACGACGCTCTGTACTCTTCGTTTCATGAGAAGTGGAGAAAAAAAAGGGAAATGGATATTATGATTCTTTTTTCTTCTTCTTCACTCTCTGTTGATATGATTGAATCTTTATCGATAAGACAACAATCCCAACGTAATGATATAAATTTTTTTTTGGTCTTTTTCTTTGCTTCTTGAGTGATTTTTTTACCCTTTTTTTCATTGATTTACTTGTGAAAGTTATCATGCGATCGATGCACATATCATAAGAAATAAAACATGATTTGAACATGATGGGGGAGCTCGCTGGTTTTTTATTCTTCTATCTAGATTAACGATTACACATTATTTATGCTTTAGTACATTTGTTATGCGAGAACATGAAAATTATTACATCAATCATAGCACACGGGCAGCATTGCCGATGCGGCTCTGAAACGCATCGAACAGATGGGCAACGCACGAATGATAGCACAATGCGAGAGAAACAAGAAGAAGAAATCGACTAAAAAACACATCGAATCGAAGAATTTTCAATTTGATTCGTTCGATTGATTGCATTTCCGATTTCAAGCACTTGAATGAATTTTGCGCTTAATTTGGATTCGATTACGAAATCTCTCTCTCTCTCTCTCTCACTCACTCACTCACACTCTCTCTCTCTCTCTCTCTCTCTCTCTCTCTCTTGGCACTTAGCTCGTTTGCATTGGGTGAAATCGAAATCTTTGCTACATGATGTTACCATCGATTTATCGAGTTTTTCCTGTTCGCATTTCAATAATCTCCGGCCGACCGACACTGAGAGAAGCAAACGAACGAGAGTTGTGTTTTGATCAGACGTGCCACAATAATTGCTACTCTTGCTCTGCACATGAATATTGATTGGCTCTGTTTCGGTGCCGGCGAAACGTTCCCATTGCCCAGTTTATCAGTGAATTGAACACACACACACACACACACACACACAGAGAGAGAGAGAGAGAGAGAGAGAGAGAGAGAGAGAGAGTGAATGAAACATTGGAAACGAACAAATCTCCCATTGTCAAATCAGATTATCGTTGAAGGCCAATGGGCAAACCGCTTTTCTCGTTCATCATTTTTTTACTAAATTATTCATCGGATTGAAAAGCCGGGATCGGTATGACGTTCCTAGTTGCTTCATTCCATCCCCAGTTTTGCTATCATAAATGCCAACCTCTCGACACACAATTCTCACAATCGTAATCCAATAATAATCGCCGTTATTGATTTGTATGTTCCACATAATTTTTTCTTCTCTCTATCACCCTCTCTCTCTCGCTCCGCCTAACACTAATCTGAAACTGTGCTCAATGAGTTTCATCAAATGAACGCGTTTCGAATGCGCCATATCGAATCGTGCCAAAAATTGAATCCAAATGCACAGCTGCCACAATTTCGTTCTCTCTCACTCTCTGTGTCGAGAGCCATTGGGAATGAAGTGTGTGTGGCGAAAAAGTAATTCGTGAAAAATCTATAAATATCAAATCTCGATACATGTAATCAGCGAAAAATCTAATATGGAATTTGAGCCAGTTGTCGCAACGCTCGATATTAACACTAATAATTCACGATCGATTCAGAGCATTGGAATGTGCTCGGGTGCGCGCACTCGCGCTTTGTCTGTATTTCTCTATTGGATTTTCCTCAAATTGGTTGCAGTCGCGAAAAAAAAATATTCGAATTCAAATTTTAGTCATTGCTCGCGCGAGTCTCCAATTCCTTAGCAGCAGCGATATAAATCGTTCACATATCGATGGCAAACACATGGCATAGCAGTTTTGTTGGGCTGTTTGGAACAAATCGTTTCAATTCTTTCTCTCTACAAAACGAAAACGATGTGATCTTTGGCAGGCCGCATGCATTTGATTTATAGGATGAATGACAACAACAAAACTACAGAAATGTGCACTACAAACCCAAACTAGCATACAAAAGCTAATTTTTTTTTCATCAATTTTCGGCATCGAAAATTCCAAAAACAAACATTGATTTTCTGGCTTCCAATCTAATTCGTTCAAACTTATGCCGTTCGTTATGTTTTTGTTGTTCCGTTCGAATATTTTCATAATAAATGAGCTCCGACTGTAGTATTCATGCCAAACGAAGGAAAAACACAAATTCAACAGCCAAAAACGAAAGAGAGAAAAAAAAAATCAAACAAAATCCACATTGAAGAAATCTTGCGCAGCGTTGAAATGATTCAACAACTGTACTGTACTAGTCAATATGGCCCAAGAACTCAACGAGAGAGAGAGAGAGAGAAAGAGAGAGAGAGAGAGAGAGAGAGAGAGAGAGAGAGAGAGAGAGAACGAGAATAAGCCAACAGCTACCAATCACACATATCAAAGTCATAGACTTGAACGTCGATTCGGTGACTTCCATATGGATAATATCGACATGCAAACAAAATGCCTGCGAACTCAAGAACGGAACAGTTGTTGCTGCCGCAAAACCGTCCTGTCTTGGTTGTGCTACGTGGTTTCTTAGTATTGTTGTTGTTGTTGTTGTTGTGTAACGATAGTGAGTCCGTATTGAAAACGTCAAAATCATTTATTTTAATGTCAAACACAACCGAAAATACGAATGAAGAACGTAAGACAAACACGAACACACCATACGCTGCCACCCAAAAATTTCTCGAATTTGAGTTGTCAAGCATTTTTAAAGTGAAAATCAAGAGATAGAGCGAGAAACAACAACAACAACAACACTGAAAATTGAGTGTATACTATAAGAATAGCCATGATGAGAGTGGCAAAATTAATGCTGGCCAATTGTTTTTCTTCGCTTAGTGCCGCTCTTTGACCTCTTAAGAATGAACGCGCTATAGGCGAAAGCATCCGCTTTTTAATTCAATTAATTGTAATGCAATTTCCATTCGAAGCGGGAGAGCGGGAGATTAAGAACAATGAAATGGAAATAAAACACACGTCAAATGTAAATGGCAACAGTGATGCGCGCAAGCGAGCAAGCGCGCCCGTATTCTCGAGCGCATTACTCATCCGAAGTTTAGAGTGCTTTGAATAAAATAAGATTCGCATTTATTTGAATAATTAAGCGTAAAATATCATAGGCTGAAATGGCACGACTCAAATCCATTGCAAATGTATGTACCACACCTAGAATTCGGGTTCTAGGGTAGGTTTGCTACGGGCTCTCGTGTTTATCACACATTAATTTCTAGATCGTACCGAGCGAGAGAGACAGGCGAAGAAGGAAAAAAAAACATCTACGACGACGATTAATTTAACGTAATTAATTGTTTTTTTGTCTTTTTTTTCTCCGCGCATGATTTTCTATCACATTGCCAATAAATCGATACATTTCGATAAAATTATATGTAGATTTTTATTGTTATTATTATTGGCGCAGTATAAACACGTATTTAGAAACGACAACGGCAACGGCAACGGCAATCAAAAAAGAAAAAAGACATTGTACTGGCAGTTTTAACGATTCAGTTGTTGTTCGATTGCGCGCCATACGTGATTTTAAGGCACACAAATGCCTACTACATTCATTTTAATAACAAACTCTCTGCGAGGCAAATGCAAACGACACGGAAACTTTTTTCTCCTACTTCTTCGTTCGTTGTAAAGGAGGCCTTTTTACTGCATAAAAACTGCGACGAGAGGTGAACGAAAACATAAAGTCAGTTCAACAGAAGAAGCAAGAAAGAAAAAACGCCACAACAAAACGATAAAATATGCGTAGGATGTAAATATTGTTGATTGTTCGATATTGTTATTTTCTTGTAAACTGAAATGGCATGCAAACGAGAGAGACTGAGAATCACAAGTCAACGTCGACGTCGACGTCGTCGTCGTCGCGAGAGAATACTTGCGCCCGATTTAATAGCCATACAACCAGTACATAGTCGAGTAATCGTTTGTTAAATCCAATCGTTCAATGAACACACAGCAAACCACAAAAAGGAGAAACAATTGGATAAGGAAAGGATTAATTATGTCGATTTGTTTGTGCGACCACATTGGAATCAGTTTAATTCATTCTCCAGAAATTCTATCCTCAATTCTTACACTCGCATGAAGACGAAAATCATTTCAATTTTCTGGAATTGATTGCGCGCACTGTGCGCCAGATTTCTCTCAGCCATTTCGATAATGCCGATGAGGAAAATTGTCGCCATGGTATCATCTTGATATAATGTTTATGGCATTTCGAAGAATTGATACTCTTTCATTTGCTTCTTGTGCGCCGATTGGCTTTGTTTACAATTGTCGCCCATTTATGACACATATATTCAACACAATGCCATGACAAAAACGACTTTAATATTATGATTTTCAAGAGCCCAAATGCGATTGCAGCTTATAACAGAAAAATGGATTTGAAAATAAAATAAAATGCCTTTTCCAGCCCAGTCTCGGTGGCGAGTCACGGTGCGTGCATACAATGTAAATAATAAATCGGATTGCAATCAATTTGGTGCGACAAAGAGAGAGTACGAATGCGAGCGCGCATTTCTTAGAGTGTTTCGATGGTAAAAAGTACTTTGTATCGCGTTCAGGCATATAATTTGTTTGTCTGCGTGTCTCGCGCGTCTCAATTGCATTGAAGTGGCTTGACACTAATGGCTCAACACTGACGACGACGACCAATTCAATTCATTGAGCGATAATGCTGCTCAAAAGTTCAAACTCAACGCAAGACCAACAACACGAAAAACTAAGAATTAAAAACAAACAGTGAAAAAACAAGTGCTGGAGCGAAGCGAACAACAGAAAAAAAACAAAGCAAAATAACTGAACAGAAAAAAAATAAGAACCATTAAATCAACGGATAAAATGCATGCAAATGCAGCTATTACATTTTGTGGCACTTCATATTATTATTTTTATTGTTTAGCATTTGTACAAAAGTGCATGTGAGTGCGAGTGAGCGTGTGTGCATGAAGCGTATTATATCGAGTATCCACATTGTATTTATATACGTGTGTGATTCGCTTTGAGCTCGAGAGTGCTGAAAGTGCTAATGCTTGTGTGCAAAACTCGAAAATGATTAAAATGGTTCTGACACCAACGGAAAACCATTTCAAGTGGTGTGCATGATCTCATAATGTGAAAGTTAATCGGGGCGGTGCACAGACATATAGAACGATCCAATACAAGAGAGCAACAGCACATAAAAGATTTATTTAAATTCTCGCCCGTTGTTGATTTTTTATTAGTTTGCTGGTGTGCACTCGCGCAGCGATGTGATAATAGATCAAAGCAAACACAGTTCTCGGTGTACAAAGAGAGAGAGGGAGAGAGAGAGACAGAATGTGCTCATGTGTTCGATGAAAAACGTGAATAAAATGCCATATGCACTCTCATGGAAAACCCAACACACAGCGTTCAAAGCACATTGAACGACAAATGAAACAAATAAAAGAAATAATGCAGTAAGCGATTCATTTGTATGTTTTTATCGTCGTTCTCTCTCTCTCTCTCTCCCTCTTGCTCACTTACCGACAATGCGATAACATCAGTTGGGTTCTCCACATTAAATGCAACGCTTCAAACATTCTGTATCTCGCTCGCTCTCTCTCTTGTCACTTTTTCGAAAAACAATGCATTTAATTGATACCGTTGGATCACATGCAGCTCTCGCAAGCTGATTCCAAACTAATATGCAATGCAATTGCCATTGCATGCGCTGTTGATAAGTGATAGCAATTACATACTCGCTCCGGTATCTGTGTCATCGATATGCATTGACACATCAAACGAGCTATACACAACTTCGTCGTTGTGTGTGCTTTTTTCCCAATATTCATTGACTCTATCTTGTTTCTCTTGCAATCTCTCGTGTGCTGTTGTTGTTGCTAGTGCTTTTTTTATCGAGTTGTTGGAAATTAATCGGTTTTGTTGTTTTCATTTTATTCCCTCGTCGCATAAAAAGTGATAGTCGCACGTATGAGTCACATGTGGCCACCGCTTGGAAGAAAAGTGAGAAAGACAAAAAATCTCTTACAATCAAATCAACCTTTTTTTTATCGATAAATCGCAAAGCGTTTTGTATTTAAAATTTAAAAAAAACCAACGGTTTGATTGGTTGGAGATGTGGTTAATGATTGAACCGAACCCACACTGCTTCATTGCATCAATTGGATGCTTGAGAGCGACGGTCGCCGAGTTCTGTGGAATATTCCATGTCAAGAGGTTTCCAACGCGATTTCAATATGGGTGTTTTGAATAAATATCAAATTATCTCCATGTTATTCGCACGTACACCAGACAAGACAAGACTCAACCGAATCGCAACAATAACCGTGATCCAAATGAAATCTCCAATCAATCGCTAAGATCGATACGAACGAAACGAACCACTCCAATTATTAGCAAAACAGTTGATTATTGCTTGTCGTCGTCAATTTTTGCCCGATAGTCGTCAATCTGTTCAGCCGGATCATGGCAAAAGCATATGTTCAGACAGTCAATTACAATTAACGATTTGATAAATTTAGACCAAAAATATACACACAAGGCGAGGCAAACGAACAAAATGCCATCGACAAATACAAAATGCGATGACGTTTCGAATGTTTCTCATTAAAGATATCGAAAAGATGCGGAGATTTGACAATGATGCTTTGAAGTCAAGCAGTAGATTTGTGAATGGCGTGCACATAAGACAGCAAACTTTGCAAACGACGACGACAACAGTTACTTTAGCTTCATTATTGCTATCTACTTATCTTCGACATAGAGCGCAATGAGTGATTTTGTTACATTTGCTGTTTATCGCCCAAAACCAAATCCCATTCTCGTGCGACGTTAAAGATCGTTAAACAGCTAAATTCAGAGAGTGATCTGAGTGTGTGTGTGTGTGTGTGTGTGTGTGTGTGTGTGTGTGTGTCTCACTCGGTGTGGCCTGATTGTAATTTTTCGTTAATAACGAGCAAGTTGAGCAGTTGAACGAGCAAACGCGATTGAGCAACAAACTATCGGATTTATACATTTTTGATGTTATTAAAGAAATATTAAAAATAGATACTGAACACGAGTAGAGAGAGAGAGAGAGAAACAGAAACAGATTGAGCGGCAGCTGTGCAGGAGGAAACATTTGTACTCATTGTATGGCGTGTAGGTATGCGTGTAACGACGTGTATTTTATCGTCATCCAATACATCACAATTTTAGCAAGATTCAACAAACGGTGCTGCACACAGAAACCGAGACGTGATACGAGAGCTTGCAAAGAGTGAGGGAGAGAGAGTGAATTGCACGACACATCATCAAGATTACTATTTTTTGAACCGTACTTGCATATGCTTAATTTTTGCTTAGTCGATGCGCGCGCGAAGGGACAGCCTCACGAAATGCTACATTCGAAAACTTATTATATCACCGTGACTGAGCGACAGAAAGAACAAGCGAATGAAAAGCAAATGAGTCCATAGAAGAAGAAAGAAAAAAAGGATTGCCATGCAAGCGTCTTTGCTCACGATAAAAAAAAACAGGCACATGGATATGACTGCGATCCGATGGGCAGGATAGAGTGAGTAAGATGATGTGTAAAAAATCACTATTACTAACTATCAGCGGCATTTTATCATTTTCGTCGACGTAATTCGGTGTACGTCGCTCACTCTTTGTGTGTGTGTGCAGCTCTCACACAAAACAAGTACAGGCGTAGGGGAAAAAATGACACAAGAGAGAGAATCCAATAAGCCCCATCGTCGACAACCCAGCGACACAGAGACAAACACCGATATTTAGTAGTGGCTTTGTGTGCGGCTGCTGCTTTTTTTCTCAGCACGCTGTGTATGTAAATTCTGTGTAAAATATCACGACGGCAGCTCTATTAAGATCAATTTGATGTGATAAGATTGAAAATTTATACACGCGCAAAACAATTATTTCGACTGTTACGTCGAGCACGACGAGCGAGCACCGCCGAAAAGGCAGTGAAAATCAGACAACACAAACGCCAACTACTAAAATTCAACAACCGCACCATTTTTCGACAATATGAAAATATTAACGTTTTGTTTTTATCTCGATTTCTGTATCTGTCTGCTAATGTGAGCCAGCCAACAACAACTTTGAGTGTCGCTATATTTTTTTTCTCGTTGTCTCTCACTCTCGTGAGTGTGTGCTTTTCTGTTTCGCTTTTCGTGTACTTTAAATAATAAATGACTTTTTGCGCACACTCATTTACGTATGAATCCACGTAAAATATTTTGACATAAAACGACAACAGAAAAAAGCAACTAAACCAACAAAATATCCGTCAAATGCGGTCGGTCGAAGAGCAGCCAGCGTAAGCCAACACGGCAAAAGATGGTCGCATTCTGAACAAAAATCACTCTGTTCATTCGATAATTTTATGATTCGTTGAGGTGCCGGTGCCGCAATTCAATCGCAACGCGCAACCGTTTTGACTTGCGCGTTTATCTTTCCTTAATTTCGTAATTTTAATTCGCTCATTACCCATTTGCAATGGAAGAGAGAGAGGGAGAGAAAAAGACACAGATTGTTATGAAGAAAATATTAAATAAATAAAAGTACTCGGA
Source organism: Sitodiplosis mosellana (assembly GCF_009176505.1). Lineage (NCBI taxonomy): Eukaryota > Metazoa > Arthropoda > Insecta > Diptera > Cecidomyiidae > Sitodiplosis > Sitodiplosis mosellana. The sequence goes on from NW_022595245.1 coordinate 2,863,017, forward strand.
TAAATCGCATGGCGTATGGACGATTCGAAGATGTATGATACATTCGCAATCACACAACTGGTAACCTCTTCCATTAACGAAAAAGAAAGTTTTTTGGGGCCGAGACCAAACTCACGCTACATAATTCATTTTGTGGATGGCAATCGCTCGGTCGCTCGCTCGCACACTCCGATCCCATCATATTCTTCAATTAGCTTCAATAATTTTTGTGTTTATCCCACTTTTGTGTGTGCGGCGCGCGCGGGTTATGGCTGCAGAGCGTAATTTGCGAAATGTCACTATGATTTATTTGATTTAATTTCAATTTTTTTTTCATTCTTGACTGTTGATTTCTCATTGATTGCACAATTATGTTATTGGGCCTGTTTTCAGCCCATTTTGCCATTCTTTTTCCATCAAAGCGATTTGCTATGCAAACTTTTTTCTGCGGTTACCATTCCATTTACGAAGATTGCTCCTCTGAATTATTACCGATAAATAAACTACAATTTCCTGATAGTGTTGCTCTTGATGTTTGGGCTAAATCGATGTTCGTGTGAACGGATTTTCTCTCGCGTCGACATCAAAAGCTGCACGATTAGGCTTCAAATTCAGATGGTAGGCGTATGGTTTATTTGCTTTGGGTTTGGTATGGGCTCGCATTGAATGTCGTGCCATACATAATCCATATTTTATTTCTCTTTTTGTGGAAACTTTTCGAAAAGACACACACACACACACAATCGAAAGCATCATCAGCCGTGTTTCAATTTTCATTTTTGAATGTTTTGGCCTTTTGTTTCAACATTGTCCCTCTCCATCCGAGAACCGAACTAGACAAAGCATACACACAAAAAAAGAGATCTCGCGCTCGCACGAATGAATCTCAATCTCGCAGAGACATAGAAATAAAAATGAGAAAAATTGCGATTACATCTTCTAATTATAATAATGAAAACAAAATAAAACAAACGTTGACGAAGCAACATTTAACATCATTACAGCAATGAATCGGAAATTAAAAACGGCTTGGTAGAGACAAAAAAAACGACGACGGCGACGTCGATGTAAAATTCGATTAAAATGGCTCTGGGAACGGAGAATGAGTGTTTTTTTTTTCGGGCTGCTTTGAGTGATATTCGCGCGATGGCCAAAAACAATCATCGCAACAGACACAATCACAGAGGCCAGCATAATGGCGTAACATTCGATTCATCAGTCTCCATTGAATTGAAAATAACATAAACATACAAAAGGCATCGCATTTTTTTTTCGGTGAAAAATCGTCTTCCATAATTTTATTTAATTTCGTTGTGCCCGACATCTTTTCCCCCTTCCATCGCTTTCCACGATTCGCGTTGTTTGGACGGCGTGCCGGAAATCCAATACAATTACGACGAATCACTTTTGAAAATTTATTATATTGAGCTCATCAGACAAACATTGTGCTTTATGTGTGTCGACAAATTAGCCACGGACCAACGCAGCGCGGACAACATCAACCGACGGACGACACAAAAAAATGTGAACCAGAATACAAATGGAATTTAATGCGATAGCTATCAATAATGATTGGACAATATTTTCGCAACTTTGTATTCCGATTTGGTGGAAAATTTGTGTGTGTGTGTGTATAGAATTTCCCAGGCTCTGATCGAGCAAGCTTCTTTGATTGATTTTTTTTTAAATTTCCAGTTCGTTTTTTTTTGTTATCGTTTTTCAGAACAGAGCAAAAAACAAATCATAATTAAATGTGCGATATCACTGAACTCAACGGCACTCGTGCTCTCAAAGTGGATGGAATTCAATCATCCGCGATACTTAAAACGCTCCAATTAATTTAATATGAATATGGAATATCAATATAAAAAATCTTGTCGCAATTTCGAATCGAATGGCATTGTTAACGGCAATTTTTCTCTCGTGTTCGAGGGAAAATTCCAATGGTCGCACACGCTCACCGCACATAACATGTTGCTTGTTGTGTGTGTTTTTTTATACGTTTTGCTGTTGTTATGCTCCCGCCTCCAGTCGACAATGATGAATAAAATTTTAATTGGAAATCAAATTAGTTGATATAAAACAATTTCCATCGAAGTAAATAAAATGAATTTAAATGATTCTGGTTTCTGGATTTATAACATATGAATAAAGTACAACTGTGCGTTTGCACACAATTAAATCCATTTTATGGAAACATTTTCACTGTATAAAATGCATTTAATAAATAAAACCGTGCAATTCTGTATAAATTCACATAATTCGAATCCCATTTACTGCTGTGTGGCTGTGGTGAGTGTGTGAGTGGGATCGCCATTTATGGCCATCGTGAAAATGTCAAAAATAGTTCAATTTGAAATCTAACATTTCCAAGCGCGAGATATAAATTGATATTATCATTGGGTTGTTTGTGATCGTTGAGCGCTGATACGCGAGCTGTACCCGACAGAGACGACATAGAGAGCTAGGAACAAAGAGAGAGAGAGAGAGTGAAAGAAAAATTTACGAGACAGTAAATTGGGAATTAAAATAATCAAATGTTGATAAAATAGCTGGCAGCGTTCGTGCGACATTTGAGCGAGCAAAGCAAAAATGCATCAGAAATGGATTTTTCAGAATTGTGTCATTGCACACACAATAATAAACAAGCTTTGACTGGCTGTTGCGAGCGCACCGTGTGCGTACTCATGCTTTTGCACTCATTCAGCTTCGCCGTTATGTGTGCACGTTTGTCTGTTGATAAAATATAGCAAACTCGATTCACCGCACACACACACACACATAGCATACAGCACACTCTCGTTCGCATTCAATTCCACTTCACATCGACCGAAACGGTTTTAATATTTCAGCTGTTTGACTATCTGCACTTTATTTTTGTATTAATTTTATTATCCACATGATAAATTAAATGGCAAATATGGGCGCGCGTATGAAGCACATGAGCATCACATTCATACGAAGCGCACAATGTGTACATATACATACCTCAGTCGATGCGAGAGCGTGCGGTGTGTGTTGTTTCAATGGGAGTCTTAGTCAATGTGTTGTCACTGTTTGCATGCAATTCATCAAAACTGAACAGAAGAAAAAGCAAAAAAGATCTATCTTCGAGTCGTGTGTTCAAGTGTGTTCTCCGTATGTGGCTCCGTATACGCTAACCACACAACTAGTCAAAGTGTATTGAGTGCTCTGATAAAATATCTCGTCTCTGTTTCATATGTGCATTTTTCGTAAGAATCGCTCTTACGCTAACTATGTTTGTGTATAATCACAAATCTCATTTGAAATCTCGATGATCGCTTGCAAAATATTGCGTCTTGCATTTTACTCGAGCCTCGTATGTGCGTAATTCAATGAGTGGAGTGGAGTGGCTTAGATAAAAAAAAATTGATTTGCACCAAAAACATACACACGCTTTGATAATTCATTTTCACAACGCCGATTGCTCTTAGCTACACAACCACACACACACACATTGATCCTCTCAATCTCATTATTATGTGTGATATATTCGTCCGTTGATGCGATACGAGCGTGTACTTTGAATGGGCTGTGCATATCTGGCAATTTTCAAATTCAATTTTCGCGAAAATATTACGCGACGATATCGTGAGTGCATTGCGATTTGATATTTAGGCGATGAAAATCGTTGATACAGCGCAGAGAGAGAGAGATAGGGGGGAAGGAAGGAGTGAGAGTGAGATAGAGAGAAAATGCCACATTTATTTTCCCTGCGCTGATGGATATGACGGCAATAGGCACTCGAACCGATTTATTTTATCTTAAAATCTTGATGCAAACTCAAAGCTTACGCGCACTCGCCCGCGATTTTTAAACGTTTGTGCATTACGTTCTTTTCGGTATGTTTTTTCTGTGGTCGGTGCTGTTGTTGTTGTTGCTGTAATTTTCCGTGCGATAAATTGAGGTTGACGGTATTTTTTCGATGGAAACACGCTTGACCCATTTTCGAAATCAATTGCACTACTCGATTTGCTTTTTTGGCAGATGCTCTCGCAATTTGTTTGGCAAGTATCGTCGTCGTCAAATCAAAACGAAATGGCCGATTCGACACAAAATTTGGAACTCAAATTACATTGTTGAACCGAACCGACATGGGTATGATATGTTTAGTGTGTAGTAAGTCATTTTCAAAAACGAGATTAATTACCCGAAATTTATAGTTCGATGAAATGGTTTTAATTGCCGTTGCAATATAAATCCGAACGAAAATGCTGTCATCTCAATTCCCGAATGGTCACCAACTGGATTGCCAGCAAATTTATTTTCGGCACTACATCATCTTCTCATTTGCGGTTGAAATGTCGTGATTCAACTGAAAATCCATAAAACTCTCTCTCTCTCTCTCACCCGCTTCCAAAGTGGTTTTCAAACGATATTTTTGGGACTTTTATACTTGATTTAATTACAAATCAACGACAAAGTGCCCTGAAAACATTCGTCTCGTTGATTCGCCAAAGTTTTCCACTCATTTCCACCTCCTCGCCCGTCATTCCAAATGAACCAAGTTGTTAAGTAGATTTCGACGGAGAAAATTACTAACATTTTGGGTTCATGTTTATGTGACTCTGGGCGAATGTTCATATCAAATATTTAATGGGTTAAAAATGACGAAGCGAAGTGGGTTTTGTGCTCGTGTATGTGTGTCTGTGGCTCGGCAATTATTATTATACCAGGCCTTTTGACCCCGAACGAGCGTGTTTCCTACGGTTTCGATTATCGCTCACACTCTCCGAAATCATATCGTACGTGCATTTAATTTGTGAACCGTGCGTTGTTTCTCCTTCTTCTTCTTCTTCTTCTTCATCTTTGCTTTTCATTTATTAAATATCGCTGTGGCAAGCGCATATGTGATGAATGTGTGCGATGCATGATTCAATCACCGTGGGTGTTGCCACTCTGGTTCTATCTCAAATTTATTAGATCACTTGAAATTGTTGTTTTTTTCCCCCTTTTCTTCTAAAACGAAACTTAAAATTTCGTATGTAAAACTTGTTGTTTTCTTTTATGTGCGTATCGCATCTAGTTAAATAGATAGCGCGCGAGCAATGCAAACGTGGCTTCAGTCGTCGTCGCCGTCTGCAATCTTGTGTCCCTCGTTATGATTGAGCGCCATTTTGATGATTTCATAATGAAAAAAAAGAAGAGGCCGCTGTAAGTGTGGCCGAGAGTGTAGTTGAAAAATTGAAAACGATGTGAATTATTTTTAAAAAATAAGCACACACATGCCGACGACGACGTGTAATCGTGCAAAGGAAATTGCGCAAAGGGACAAGTGCGCATCTCCTGCGATGCTCGTTCACTTGTTTGTATGCGGTTTTTTTGATATTAAAAGATAGTGAAAAAATGTGCTCGGTTTTTCAACTGCAAAATGTGCGCGCACGGCCTCAAATGTAACAACATTTTCATTTACAATAATGATACAGATCCGAAGTGACTGTATGGTGATTTTGAGTGCAAAAAAGTAGCAGTAGCAGCAGTGAATTGGTGACAGCCTCAAGTATCATCGAATGTAGCTGAGCTACAGAAAATGATATAAAAATAGATTAATAGTCTAGATAAAACGGCGAAAAATGTATAATGTGCACATGACTTCGATAGATCGGATTTTTGCTTATAAATACAATTATGAATGTTGGTGGTGCTGGTGCTGCTGAGCTGGGGCTTGTGTTTGAGGCACGGCAGTGCACATGCGATGTGTGATTATTACTCGCCGTTAAATCGCCTTCATCTGTCTCGCACATGTCACAATACTCCTTTTGCGAGAGAGTAAGCATACACACTCAGCCAAACCGAGAGATATACCAAATCCCATTTTTATCACGGACGTTCTCTGCGCTCGACACAATTAATATACAAATGATAAAAGAAACGAAACGAAACGAAAAAAAATGAATAAAATAAAACATAAAATCACACATTCCACACCGAAGAATCATCGTGTGCGCAATGCTTTAGCACAAATCGCATTATGTTTACGTGATAAATTTTATCTACTTGTGACTTGAACATCGCTCGCCTTAATAGTTGCAATAACGAATAGAGCATTTATCACCACACAAATGCCATGTGCCAAGAATGGATTCGAACATGTCCCATTTGGCGTGCTCGCTGTGTGGTGTCATCCGAATGGAGAACGTAATACATGAAAATAGCAATCATTCAAATCAACTGTCGATTGTGTCAGTCGAATTTATTCGATTGCATGCAAAACGTCTTCAGTGCTATAGAAATGCAATGAGTCGTTGCTGAAAAATTGTGAAGAAGAAAAAAACCTGATGCATAATTCTCGATGCTCAATTTCAGCACAAGAGTTATTTATCACTCTAAATGGCATGCTGTGTATTTGTTAACTTGTCCTACCGTTTCGTTTCACATTGTCTGTGAGTGTGAGTATGTGTGATAATGCGTAAAAAATGAGCCATTATTAGTTATCGACACCGGCTGTTAGCCCGACAATTTGCATACATATCCAAAAGTCCATTCACACCCGGTTTCTACATCGATTTTGGTATCATCAATCAATTTACTAAATATGCTCAACAAAAGCATAGAATACAGAAAAAAAACTAAAACAACACGCACTAAAAACTGATTGCCATCACATTCAAATCAATGGCTGAAGCTAGCCGATTATATTATATATTGTTATGTGATCGTCGAAGACTCGTTTGTCAAGAATGATTTCCATATTTTGAGCATTATTCTCATTCAGTTGCTCGGAACCAATGATAAAAGCCATCATTTATCAGCAAAATTAGCCGTAATCAAAAGTAATTCGCGTCGACTAGCACCAACATCATCATCGTTGTTGTGAAATTCCTTCGGCTCCCGCACGTTTTCCATTCATCGACACAAAATACCTCAATTTTTTTCGAATTTCCATTCTTGAGCACCGCATTTCAACAGCCCAAAAAAATGTGAATCAAGCTCAAGAATGAGCAGAAATGCTCTCAAATTGAAAGACACAATGCGCGAGACAGAGAGGGACCACAGAACAAACACCACAAATCAACAAAACAACAAAAATACACACACGCAGCTTCTAGAATTGATGCGGTCATTTAATATGCAAAACGAGCGAATATGCAAAGTGTCAGCAATTATAAAAACATAGTAATTTAACTTTGTTTATTTTTGTTCAGAGGCTGCTTTTTTTCCTACTGTGTTTTCATTTTCCAACTGTGAACAACACACATCGATGAAAATTATAACGGCCGGCTTTTAATCGCATATTATGTATGCATAATTCATTTTCATTTTGTCGAAAATCAACGTTCCGTTCTCATTTATCAATTTCCATCATAACTGGCGCTCTTGCTGCTGGTTCTGCTGCTGTTGTTGTTGTTGTTACTTCTTCTTCTATCACACGGAATTACACCATTCCGTTGAAAGATGCCACCGATAAAATGAGCCGAAAATTATTTAAACAAGCTGTAAAAATGTCAATAACCAACTGGTTCAGTTGGGATGTCAGAATACGACGACGCTATCCACCGAAATGGAAGACATAACGAATGAACGAACAAGAAGAAAATACTCTCTCAACCACAACTATTCGAACATTTAAGAGAAGAAAAAAAAATAACGAAAACAAAATGAAACGAATGGAATGGAAACGCAGATAAAATGAAATTAATCTGAATTTTTTACAACTCTATAATTAATAGAAGCGTTTTAGATGAAAACAAAAATTAAATAGACGAACGATATGCAGAAAAAAAATAACCATCACGAGCCGACAAACATGAGACAGACACTCTCACTTGAATCGGAACGCAAACATCGAATGAACATTGAAACACAAAGGAAACGACGAAAGAAAAAATGCGCGATAAATTTACATAAATTTGAACATAATTCAAGTTTTATAGATTTTCAGTGATTTGCTTTAAGTCGTTTCTCACTCAATTTCGATTTATTTGATGTCGTATCTGTTTTTATGACGCTCATTTTCAATTCTCGCTGTTAGAGTTTTTTGAAGCGCTCGCGCGTCTTCGCTTTTCTCTGCTATGCTCGCGATCACACAAAATAAGTCAGATGTAATAAACAATTCTTCGACAAGCGCTTTGTTCTTGTTCACACATAGAAAAGGCATTGAAGTGAGAGCGATAGGATAGTATACAATGAGAAAAGAGAGAAAAATACCAAAGAAAATCCAAAATTAACGCCCGATAGCAATGCCATAGATATTTTGTTGTTCTCTGTCGCATCGATGGGCCAGGAATTTTTCCAACGCATACTCACACACACACACACAGAGAGAGAGAGACACGACGAACAGAAGAGCAGAACAAATGAGAGCAAGAGTCAACCGAATGTCTCTGTGAGTCGAGCAGCAACAAAGATCCGATGTAAACCAGAAAGATGACACTCTCTAAATATCTAAGAGTATTAGTTAAATACATGTAAAATGGATGATAAAATAAACATAAATAAAATATAGAGATTGTGATGGCTCTGTTACTGTCATAGCGTCGACGACTTCATGAACTCGCGCTGTTGCTTGCCCAACTGCCACCGATGAAGATGATACTGCATTTTGAATGTATGAGATTTTTGTGCGTCGTCGTTGTCGCCGTCGTCGTCGTCGTCATCGTTTGTTTCACCGCTGTCGTTTGTCGACGGTCCAATGTGCCTCAAAAACATCGAACATTTTTGAGCTTCTGGTTGGCCCATGTGTCACACACAAAAAGTGATTCTAAAATTAAAATTTACGAGCTCATGTCTTATTTATAGATAACGAGATAAAAACACTCTGTGTGTACCATGCGCGCATCATGTACTGTCGATGTAACTTGTTCACTCACCGTCTCATCATCAGATAGCGTCCCCAGTAAAATTGAGTATCGTTTGTCAAAAGCCACCACACATACATTAACCACAGCAGCAGCAGAAGCCGCAGCAGCAGCAAAAAGTTCGCAATCTTGACAAACACGAGAAATTCGTTGTTGTTATTTTTTAATCGTAAGCGGAGACCAGAAAATAAATTACCAAATCACCGTTTGGCGCATCGCTGCAAAACATAATAAATGGATGAAATGGGCGCCACATCCCATTTTTTGTCACTCTACTCACACTGTCGTGGTATTCCCTTGGGTTTGGCTCTTTATTTTCATCGATGTCTCTCTCGTTTGCCATTGTTTGCACATCGGTAGCGGGTATGGTCGAGGCGGCAATTTTCTTGTCAGAAAATTACATTATGGAATTGCGTTTGGTCTTTCTTTATTTCAGAGTTATTTTTACACTTCGAACGCATGACCACCATTCATTTGTTCGTTTCAGCCCAGAGATGAAAGCTGAGTAATCAAAATATGTGCGGAGATTATTTTTTTCTTTCTTTCTTCCTTTGGCCGTACGCAATTCATTTACTGCATTTAAATTGTCAAAATACAGAGATTAACCAATGGCCATAATTGCGTTATTGTTTGGCTGTCTCTCTCTCTCTCTCTGGCTCTCTTTAAATTGGGATAAAGAGAGAATGAAAGCCAGCGCGCAGCGCCAATGAAAAGCATAAATCATATGATTGAGATAAGAAATGTCAATTTTCGAAATTCGTTTTCGCTTTTTTTCCTGTCCATTTAGCTGCCTAAGATTTTTCATTGTTGTTTGGGCATTAAACCACAGATCAAAGTCAGGAAACAGGGCTTCACGTCATATGTTTGTGTGGCGAGGCCTATATTTACCAAATGTTGTTGCTCTTGCCGATTGTGTAAACTCGGAGAAAAAAAATATGATAAATTAATTTTTCGGTTTTGCGTTTCACATCACAGCCGAACGGACGAATGAAGCACTTAAATTTAGTTTTATTTTTCTGAAACGTCCAATCATTAAGTGGTCGTCCAAAAGATAAAAGGGAGAGCGAGAAAACACGAAACACAAAAGCATTGAAATGGCAGCCAAATTACTGCTGCCGCTGCCGCTGCCGTATAACCCGTTGATATATCTGATTCGTAGATCCGGTGGAATGAATAGAGTAAGACTACAATTATTCATGCTTCAAGTTTTTTTTTCTTCTTTTACTTCATGAAGGAAAAAAAATTGGGTTAACACTTTGATAGAGTTTTCTTTTCTTGATGTCGATTATTTGCGCCGTTTTTGATGAAAAAAAAAGAGAAGAAGAAGAACAAACTGACACGAGAGCGCTGCATACAGTGGCGATCAATGCTCTCTTCACTCGACTTTTTTCGACATGTTTTTATTATGGTTTTTCGAACGTTTGCGTTCAAGATTAATTTCCAAGCTAATCGAGCATCAATTCTTTAGCTCACACACACACACACAGGCCATCACAACGCAGTGATAATGAATCGAAAATTGGAACATCGCTTTTTTATGATTAATATTATTTCGATGGGCCAAAAGTGTTTGAAACTTTTCGAAATCGTTTCTTATTCATTACTTTCATTTGCTGCCCTTTTTTCTTCTTCTTCTGACCGACGACTGTTTTTCTACCGAAAACTTTCTAGAGACAGTTTTTGCTCCGCATGAGTTGAAACCTTCAACGGTCTCGCCGGAGCAACATGTGTTGTGACAATTTGCGACACGGCTGATAAAACCAGTGCTCTGTAGTAAAGAACTTTGCCCAGAAGAATGATCAAGTTTGGTAGCAAAAACGGGTATTTTGTTGCTACTATTTGGCTTTGCTTGCTTCTTTCATCGGTCATATTCTTACATAATAATGGAACGTGAATTACACACACCGACCGTTGCTAAACCTCGATTAGCTTTTTACTGCGATACACACACACATTCGACTATTAAAGTGTATTTAATTCATTTTCGTTGTGGTCATGCGTTCACAAGCGCACACAATTTCGGTCATAAAGATTTCTGCGAGATATTCCACATAAAATGCGTCTGCTTTTTTTTTCTCTTGTTCGACAAACATTTATTCCATGCTCATAAAACGTTCGAGTCACATTTGGACAGAGTTTGGCTTGTGGTCCAAAAATTCTTCGGTCACAGCAGCAACATTCCTCTGTTGGCTCGTTTTTATCACCGATTTTTATCTATTTCATTGGGGCGAACGAGCAAGAGAGTGCGTGCGCGTGTCCAAGTACATTGCACTCGATATACGTATGTCTGCTTGAAATGGTTTTTGAAACAACGATTCATCATAATTAATATCGCAACTTCATGATTTGATTTAACACTTGCTTCAAAAGTTGGTGGCCAAGAAATGGCTCTCGCAGTGGGATTAATTTCAATCAGAAAGAGAGAAAAAACTTTACCCAAATACCACACACACACACATAAAAGCAAACACACACATGTGCGTCGTGCATTTATGTCGAGAGATCTTCTGAAAATGGAATTAGTTGTGCAAGTTTTTATCGACGTCGATAACATATGTGTACCGAAATTGATGGGAGTCGAGATCGATTTCGAATTTCCGTCATTTCCAATATATATATATTCATGTTACGTTCGTTGGTTGGGTTTGATGCGTTGGTGTGACGGTCGGAGCCGTCCATGGACGTTTTCGACATGGCTGTAGCCACATCATAGATAATGGATTCGTTGATGAACTGCCAAAATGTACGATAATCAAATTAGAAATTATGATTGTGTGCTTCTTCTAACCTTCAGGCAAAATACGTACAAGAAAAAAAAACGCGGCTTCAAATGATGCTATTTCTATAATCAAACATTGAATTCAACTTAACCATTACAGCTAGCCCAGGAAGATTGAGCATTTCGCATAGACTTTAATGATACTGTGTCGGCCAATAAAAAGAACGCATTCAATATATATATATGTACTTGCAATTAATTTTTGATTGCGTTCGACTTGGTTTTGTTCGAACATTTCAAAGTTGTCGGTTGTTTTTTTTTCTTCGCCTTCACCATTCATGATGCAAACAATAACATAAAAATAATGAACGCCAATCGGGTATATTCGATTGGTAAAGCTAAGAATCGACACACAGAGTTAAAAAAAAAATAAACAAAACACACAAATTAAAAAAAAATGTGTGTGAGTTTTTTTTCGCTTTATCTAGATATTATGCCCACGTAATCGCTGACTTGTTGATTTTTCGTTTTGGTTCGTATTGCTTTGTGTGGTTTGCGTTGCTTTTTTTTCACTCGCTTCGTTCGCCTCCTTTTTTTCCATCAATATCACACAATCAATGTGGTGGCCTAGGTATATCAATTCAGTGCAGCTTGAGAGCTGCGACTGAAAGATACACATTGTAAAGTTCACATTGGCTTGGAACACCGACGATATTGTGCGGAGATTTTTTTCTCCTCTGAAATTAATAATATGTAATATTATGTTATCGTACGTGAATTAATAAAATCCACAGAGTCATGGCATTTTGTAACACCTTTAATAATGGAGAGAGAAAAAAAAACACTCAAATCGACCAAATCCAAATAACAAAAGAGCAGCAGCGGTTTCAAAGACGAGAAGAAGGAAAACCAAAATCGGCATTACTCTTTCACATTCGCACTGTTTATTGCGACGTTTGAATTTCATACCTCATGACGAATGGCAATATGCATGGTTTTACTTGCAACCTCGTGTTCGCTCACCATGTTCGGCGCAATGATGGTGATATTGCAATTGTGTTTTACATTAAGCAAATGGCATCTTGCGTACCACGACACACAGAGAGATAAATTGGCTGATTGGACGAATCACGAATCAAGAGCTAAACATTTCAAATCGAATAAGATTGAATAAATGTGTTTCGGTCGATTCATTCGAGTTTCCAGCGTTTCATTGTCGGTCAGCAATCACGAGGCACGCGTGTTGTGCGGTGATATTCGACTTTTCGCCCTTTGAATGGTATACATTTATCGAATGATCGAAAACGAGGTGCCGATTTAAGAGCGGCGATACATTCAGAGATAAATTAAATGCTTAATCGATGGAGAGAGAGAAAGAGCAGAAAAAACGCGCCCCAGTCAATTCAAATGGCTTTTGTTGATTCACTTCTCAATTGGAAGTTTTTAATTAAATTTTATGTTTTGTAATACGCTTCATTGTTCACTCACAGAGAGATATACATTTTTCTCTCTGTGTTTCAATGCCAATAATGACAACCACACGTGTTATAATATCACATGCCGTGCGAGTGTGTGTGTGTGCGAAGCGGCCACTAATTCGAGGCTGTGAAAAATTGTTCAATGTGCTGTGCTGTGCATTGCCACAGCAATATGTACAATTGTCTCACTTCTCGCGAATGCAACCGATCGATATCAGCACAAAATTTATCTCACTCACCTTTATGCCATTTTTATCGTAAACATGCAAAGCACCAACGGTTTTATGGTATTTTTTTTTAATCAATAAATAGTTTGAGCGATTACAAGCGACGCATAATTTTTCGGCGTGAAAATTGATTACAATTCAATGAAAATAGGGGGAAAAAAATGAAATGAAAATATAAACGCGACTATTGAATCGATGAGGGGAAAAAATTTAATCGACAAAACCATAAATACAGAAGAAAAATACGTGTGGATTTTTTAAGTAAACAAAGAAACAAATGCGCTGTGTGTGTGAACCGCAAATGTGAAATATGAACATTTCCGTGCAGTTCAATTAATTCAATTTAGAAATTTTTTGGTAAATAACAACAACCGACGAAAAAAGCCCAAAATTCAAACACTTTTCAGTCATTAAAAATGTACAGTTCATTCGTGATATTGATGTAATTTACGTTTTTCGAAGGTGTGTTTCGCATCATTTTGTACGTCAGTCGAAACGAAAAATTGATGGCAGAGCAGAAAAAAAGGTGCCCAAACGCAAACAACCGTACAAATCACATTATATCGAACATTTGGAACGCTTTATTCAATCATATCCGCTGCGGTTAACATCGGCAATTTCAATTGATTTACAACTACCGCTTCGATATCTACGAAACATCATCCATGCAAAAAAAACTTCAACAATAGCCACAAAAAAAAAGAAAACCGTCCACAAAAAAGCGTTGTCTAAATCGATTATGATAGATTCGCACGATGATGACGAAAATCACTGACCCATCAGCTTTAATGCGCCTATTAAACAAAAGCAAGGAGAGAGAGAGAGAGAGAGAGAGAGAGAGAGAGAGAGAGAGAGAGAGAGAGAGAGAGCGAAAAAAAGAGTTTGTCATCATTTTTGAGGCCCAAATAAAAATGAAGAAAAACGGTTGTCGTGTTGATCGGTTCGTTTTTTTTCGGTATGTCTCTTGCGATATTCTCCATGACAACGCATCGAGAATTAATGTGTGAATTGCGTAAATTCGCTGGTAATGCCATTGTTTTTCGTGTCGCCGAATGTGATTGCAGGTTTTCGGTACAATAAACGAATCGAAAACGACCCAGACAGTTGGTTAATCGTAACCGAGCACATACACACTCGTTCTCGCATTTCCCGTTCCAAATTTTTCCAACGGTTTTGTTAGCAGGAAAAATAATATTACTACTATTGTGAATTTGTTTCATTCGAAAACTGAACACAGAAAAAATACACATTACACAGCATAAATATCTGAATATGATCGATGAAGTTATCTTATGATTGATCGTAGTAGGACACTGTGATCGAAAACCTGAAATAATTGTTTCTCTACACATTCGCAACGACAAAAAAATGAGAAAGAACGTTTAGATAATAGAGCCAGAAAAGTAACGGCATTATCATCGGCTCTGTGAGATTCAGTCCTTTTTTTGTCGTTTCGAATGTGTAGAGAAACAATTATTCTAGGTTTTCGATCACAGTGTCCTACTACGATCGCAGGCTTTAAATGGGCAACTCGTTTAAAGTTCACGCAAATCAGTCGACAGAAGAAAAAAAGATAGGTGTTCATGAGACGCTTGAACATCATGTCTATTTGGAGAACGAAGAGAAAAAAAATGGCGAATTTTTTTTTGTCAAACTTTCGGAATAACGTTTTTTTGTCTTTTCTTATTTAAATTAAAAAATAAATCGAAAGTTTGGATACATCTCAACATGAATTTATTTTTGTTTTTTGAAACAAGACAAATCAACAAAAATGAATTTAAAAAAACACGCTTCGTCAGCTTAAATTATTTTCCATAGAAATTTGTTCCGCTGAAACTTCCGCCCGAAACATTAATTGTCAATTTGCCGCAACCTTGTTTCTTCGTTTTCAAATCTATGGAATAAAAATAAATAAAAAAAGAACTGTTTTAGTACACAATATTGAATCAACAATAAAAAAATTTTTAAATTTTTTTACTTTTATAAATGAAAACTTACCTGACCATAACTGTTTATTGTCACATGTCGCTTCTATGACCAAATTCACAAATTTATATATATTTTTTAATTTGGGATCTTTGCTCATTTTGTCCTTAACTGTCTTCTCCATGGCAGCGGATGATCTCTCTTCCGCAGTCGCACCGTCAGTAAGAACCACTTGAGCGGGATTTTGCATATCTAAAATTTAGAAAAAAAGAGAAGAAAAATAACGAGAGACAAATGAGAATTCCTAATAATATATATAAATAAAATATAAGAAAAAAACTGAAATGAACGGAAAAATATATCTACGGAAAATTTCTTGACTCACAAATTGAAAAGAGTAAGTTGGAGAAAATTCAACAAAATTTTAATTAACCTACCTTTTATGTAATTCTTGTAGGCATCACATCCTTCAGTAAATGCGGCATCGATTGCTTTTATGATGAAAGTTTGCAATTCATCAGCGTTCGCGAATTTTCTGCTTGGGTTGTCCATTTCGATTGTCGTCAATGCTCGGGATATTTTCTCCATGTCATCTTCCATTTTTACGTGATTTGCTATAAATAATAGCAATATTACTTTTAGAGACAAAGGCATTGTATCTGACGACAAAGTTAAACTGACGAACATTTCAAATATTCTGCAGCAATTTATACTAAATTATAGACAAAACAAGTGCAATAACATATTTTCCAAACTGCAGAATTGCGTATTTCGTTGGAAAAAAAAATACAAATAAATGTAATGCGTCCATGTATGAACTATATTGTGTATGTGTTTTCATCTTATTATTTAACAAAACACACATATCAAACATAAAACATAAGATTTATTTTTGATGATAACTTACATTTAAATGCAAACATTGCATTATTGAAGGGCACATCGAACATTTGTAATTGTTTTGGTTGACTCTGATCTAAATCATATTTTAAGCATCGATTAAATAATGATTTACGTTCAACGGAGTTCAAAAATTGAAAATGTAAAACTATTTGTGATTCCATTTGATGCGCATCAAATTTTATACATTTGATGATTGGATGATCGATTGCATAGCATTTTGTTGTATTTAGAGAGTGAATGAATCCTAGTTCATTTGATAATGATGAGTTTAAATTCTCTAAACAATTTTGAAACGAGTATTCACAATCACAATGTCGAATATACGCTTGTTCGTTTGTGTAATTCAATTCAATATGTTTGTGTGCCTCACATTTGTGAAGCCAACGACAGCATAAATCCACGTGATCCCTTTCATTTAAATATTCTCCCTTTTTTACAGTGACAAATGTGGCTTCGAATGATCTTTTCAACGTAGATTCGGTTGGCAATAAAATTGATTCACAGAATTTTGTATCACTGAGATCCTTAGTCACAAGATCGTTTGCAGTGTTTTCATAAAATTGCAACAGATTTGATCCAGAACCAGTTGAATTTATGGAACGAATAATTAAAAACAGGAACACACGAAATAAACAAAATTGTTTAGTATCCATGTTTCAATTTACGTGGATAATTGTATCGTAGGACAGATACACAAAAAAAAGTTACTGATTGAAAATCAAAACACTACTAAACCAGTCAGTCAGTGAGCATTGTATATAAAGCGACAAAAATTCAAAATTGTATTTCTAAGTTCATTTCCTACTGTTAATTTTTGTTGATATTTTCCATTGCCTTGAATAAAACTCGTTCGGAAAATGCGTTCGGGTCTTGCACGTTCTTTGATTCGACACACCAACTCATTTGAATTTATGCTTGGCAATAATGGTCCATCCAATGAACAACATTCCCAAATGGAATATCCAAATGACCAAACGTTGATTTGATAACAGAGATGTCGCAATCGTAAAACTTCGTAAGAAGTCAGTTTAAACACGTTCAACAAAATCGGTTGATCGGTTCGTTTTTTTTTCGGTATGTCTCTTGCGATATTCTCCATGACAACGCATCGAGAATTAATGTGTGAATTGCGTAAATTCGCTGGTAATGCTATTGTTTTTCGTGTGAAATCTGATTCGGTCCCGAATTTGTCATCTCTCGATAGAATTGACGGCGGGCGGACGGTCAGGTCAAACAATAAATGATGATGATGACGATGCTACCGTTTTCGTCCATGTCATGACAAATTTCGAAAATTCATCATTGTCATTAAAATTGCGTGTTGCTATAACCACAGCGCACACAATTCCAGAATGAAGTGCAAAATTTCCACGCACTCCGTTAATTAGTATGCGTCGATACGATGGTGCGAGACTTCAATAACAAAAGCGAGAGAGAGAAAGAGACGAAGAGGGAGAGAACCAATTCCAATTTATCGATGGATCTTTTGTTATTTGCGTTTGTTTTTGCTACATCATGTGAAACTGCCAAACTTTCCATCCAACGGAGTATGAAATGCGTCGCGCTATAATTAAATTACTCTCACATTGGCTATCAAAGGCTGACGGCTGAGTTCACCCAAAAACGATAATAACCATTTTAACAAATGGGCCAAAAGACGCGTTCTGTGTTAAATGACGGATAAACAAAGCGAGTGAAATCTCCGGTGAATGACAGGTCACACACACACATGACCGAGTAGCTCAAGCAGTAGCGAAAGAATCAAAAGATTTCAATTCAATGATTAGCATTGTTTATTGTGCAACATGGCAAAACTATTTATAGCTCGTTTTTTTCAAATTTCTTCTGAATTTTTAGTCGTTTTTTTTGTATCTTCCTAAGCGAAAAACTGTACTTTCTCAAAACAATGTAAATTCAACATTTTTCTTCTTCTTCTTTTGTTACAGGTGTCACCAAACGATGGATTACCAACGATCGTGTGTAATAGTTGCCGAACACAATTGGATACATGCCAACAGTTTCGTGATAAAGCACAACGTTCACAGCAAAAATTACAGAATTTTTTAAAGTTCGCCAACAAATTGACGGGTGATCCACAGGTAAGAGTCGTCACAAACATTTCATCAACATCTGATTCCCATTTTATTTTTGTTCGCGCAGTAAACAAGTATTGTGATAATTCTCTGTAAGAATGAAAAAAAGAGAGAAAAGAATGTAAGAGGTGATGGCGTCGTTATCATTCGAACGTGCATATGTGTAAAACATACCACCTTGCCTATGTTATTAAAGTTTAATTCATGTAGAAAGAGAGCGAATTCAACACACACACGGGGGCAATGAAGGAAAAAAGACCGGAGAAGGAAACAAAAACCGGAGAAAAAGAAGAAAAAAAAATTACGGTAATTGAGCTAACAAAAGAACAGGCTGTTGTGCGCGACATACATCTGTTGCTCATTTGGATATTCCGTAAGCGAGCAAGCAAAGCAATTCAATGGAACAAAAAGGAAATGTGTACACCGTACACACAAGCCCTGATGTTCATCGAGACTATTCACTTCGAGGTGAAACGTATATCAGGCCATACATCCAGCCGTTCGACGCACACACACACACACACTTCGACAACCTCTCTCGATACACTTATCCAACGTTCAACAGCAAACACATAAAATCACTAGTCGAAATGGTCTATCTATTTTCTTCATCGGCTTTTTCGAAAGATAACAATAACATCGACCAAAAAAAAACAGCGCAACAACAACACCGAGAAAACAATAGAACTGAAGTACAAAATGAGTAAAAAATGAGCAACGATTTCACCCGAAGCGTTAAAGCATACACGAAGAACAACAGAAACGAAAGAAAAAACACACACCGACTGAAATCATCTCAAGCGTATAATTCAGCTGAAGAAGCGATTGTGACGGCGAAATAGCGAAAACAAAACAATAAAACAAATTAAAAAACATTATCACCGTATATGACCAAAGCGTCACAGTCCACAATTTGTTGGGTGAATTCGGTGTAGTGGCGACCGAAACGTGTGTAGCAAAACGAATGCCAACCAGCCAACCAACCGACCGACCAGCCATCCAGAGCAACAAACATTTCTCATTCCGATAGAGTGAAAAAAAAACACGACATAAACACACACATTTCTTCTGGTCGCCGCGTCCAAATGTGTAAGAAAAATCCACACGCACCAACTGAACGAGCACAACGCGCACATACCTCGGCATTGTGCGATGGCTTAACAGCAATGAGCTATAATAATAATAATAAAAGTAGTCATTTCCTGGGGACAGTGCGAACCGTTGAAAAGACGGTCGGTTTGGTTGGGCTGAATGGAAAACGACCGCGTACTTTGCTACTATTATTTTGGTGATTCCTTCAATTTTCTTTATCTATTCTTTTCTCGATTTTTTTTTTGTATTTCTCACTTCATTCTCCGGTTCCATCCATCAACCACAACGATACGGCTTCAAAATTTGCTTCAGTCTTTTGATTGTAATTTTTTTCTCCCTCTTTTTCTCTTTCAAGAGTATTTGAGTCTTTTGTTATCGTCGCTTATACTATCTCACAACTCTTTCACTCGTTGTTGATACATTGTTCACGCATTGCTTGAACGGAATTAATCATAATCAAAAGATTGCTTGGCCGTTTAAAAATGAAGAAAAACGTATCTTCGCTTCTTGAAATTACAATTTAATGTGTTCTCCTCCAAAAAAAAAGAACATCGACGAAGCTCTGATAAAATACGATGACCTTATCGAATTTCCGAATAAAAAAACACCAACCAACCAGCAACAACAATAATACAACACACAAAATTACTTCAAAACGATTAAAATGATCTCACGAAACCTTTAGTCAGAATACGATGGTATTCAGAAAAAATAAAAGTAGGATTTGGGTATTCATTGGAAGTGTTAGCGCAACATGCAATGACATTTGATGAGCAATCGTGAGCAAGCAATCGCGAGAAAAGGCAGGGCGAGCGAGAGAGAGAGCGACGATGACAATGACAACGAAGACGACGACGATAACAACAACGACGGTTTTGGTCTGCGCGCCCTCGTGATCACAACCAAAAATGCACGACACACAATCGCTCGACAACACAATTGAAAACCATCCAAGTAGATAATGATATGTGAATCGTAACTGCTTGAAAAGAATTATTATTATTTTAATTTCGTTGTTTTTATTTCTCTCTCTCTCTCTCTCGCTCGTCAAAAGTGTGTGATTGTGTGCAGCAGCGCCTCTTTCTCTTCTCCGGCCCCGGAGTCCCGATTCGATATGGTGCTGTTCTGTTTTTTTTCGCTTTTTTTTATAATTTGAATTTGTGTTTTGGTTGAGTTTGTCGTGACACACCTTTTGATTAAATGCGAGTGATTGTTTGGCAGAGTCTTGTAGGAGCGCGCGCTTGATCGATTCCAACGCACATAATCGTGATCTTCTTGAAGTACATACACACATTTCGTAAACACTCTCTTTTTACCCGTTGCTCTCTCTCACTCTTCGGCGACCGATATGCGGCAGTTCTGTTCAATATATGTTTCTTTTTCAATTCAATTTACATCGTCAATCTACACAGCATTTCGCTATGTCTTTCTTTTGTTTGCCATCTTTAGTTTGGTACACCAATTTAATCGCAATACATTTTTTCTCTCTCCATTCTTTGGTTCGTTTGTTCATTTTTCGATTACGATCGGCACACAGTGTCTTTCGTCTTCTCCGAAAATAAGTTCAATCCGTATTATATCAATTCATAATTCTTTCCGTAGCCGCAGCATGTCATTTCGGTGTTCGCATAAACCGTTTTTGATTGTATGCTAATATTTCTAATGAAATCAAAGAAATATCACAGATAAACACACAACGCAGAACATAAAATCGAATGAAAAAAAAGAACAAACTTGAATCATACCTACATACATGGCATGTTTTTCTTTCTATCATATCCCATTGTGTGTATACTAAGGCTGACGATACAAACTGCTTTTTTCCGTTTCTTTCTGTCACTGTTCGCGCCAGTGTCTCTTCTATCCAATATGAAACCGAAACATGTTTGTGGTAGTAAGAGCGTGAGCCGTGTTTGATGTTTTCGAATAGATCATTTAAATTCCCATTTGGACGTCTATCGTATATTTTCGGTTGATATCACCGCAACAAAAATAAAAAATTTAATTGAATCATTTACAACATCGTGTTATTTTCCGTCGTTTCGTCGTTCTTTTCATTTTCATTCTTTTAACAATTCTTTGTGAGTGTGTGTGTGTGTGTATATATATTGTCGCATTTAATTGAACACTAAACGTAACGACGCATCCAATGAAATGGAGAAAAAAAATGCGATGAAAGAAAAGAATGAATTTCTGATTGTGTTTATTATTAGAACGATACATCGTTTGTTTAGAAAAAGAAATATTCAAAACATGAAATGCATATTAAAGTAATATGTCAAGTGTGTGTACTGTCATGGGCTAATGCACGCACTAGTTGTGGATTTCGTTGCAATGACGCAAATTAATGGAACACGAAATTTCAAGTGTGGTTTTCGCCAAACTGAATGAATTGTGTGTGTTTTTTCCGTTTCGCCATAAGGAATGAGCTCTCGATCCATAAGTTGTTCTGTGTTGTACGTCGTTATCAGGGCAGCGGTCGATTTGTGTGTAATGCGCGCTAATGAAACCGTCTAAAAATAGATCAAACAAATTTTTTTTTATCCATTTCGAAAACAAATCTGTAGCCATTACAAGCTGTTTTTTATCATACACACGCCAGAATGTTTTTCAAAAATGCTGATCGTGCCGTTTCGTTGCCACTGATAAAAAAAAATTGGAATTGCTTCGGAGAATTGAATTTTGTGTGTTGTCTGCTCACGCTCATACACAATCAGGCTGCCTCGATCTTGATCGTGGCTTTCGAGCGAACTAACAAAAAGCATACTCGAGCAAAATCGAAAAACAAAATATTTTATGATTCCAGATAGAAAGAGAGAAACAGTCGAAAATGTTAATCGGTGCGGTTGTGTAACTACATATCTAACCCACATAAACTTCATACAACTAACGAAAGAAAAAAAAAATCATCCAATCAAGTAGGCAAACAAACTCTCTCAACAAGAGGCCGACAGGCGATCATGGTTGCTTTTTTGGCAGCACCGCGCTTATCGGGCATATCGATCACACAATGATTGAACCTACGAAGAATTAAGAGAGAAAAAATACGACCGAAAAAAGTTGACACGACACGATCGAGAAGTAATAAGGGGAAACAAGACGCGCTATCAGCGCGGCGTACATTCTTCATTTTTTGGTGTCATTTGTTTCAGTTTCTGTTCATAATTCTCTTTTTTTTCAACTTCTCCAAACCGTTTTAATGATTTCATTCTGAAGGTTTTTTTTCTACTTCTTCGAAGAAATGAGATCACACACAGAAAAAAAATAAAAAGAGAGAGAGAGATAGCGAGAGAAAAAAAATAAGAGGCGATCACATAAATCGAAGTACAAAAGAGCCACGACGACGGCTTAACAATGTTAATGACGAATATGAAAAAGACGAATTATTAATGAGCATACCATGATGATATGACACTTCGTTCACCACACAAAAAGAGATGATAGCCAAACGTTATTTTTATTTTTTATTTTTTGGCAGCAAGACACGCGGCGCTTTCGGGTCTAAATCATAAACTCATAAAGAAATAACGCAACCGTCCATCACAGCAACGACGACGACGATGATGATAAAAATGAAGAAGATGACATGCAAATGGAAATCAAAGATCAACGGGCTGTGTGTTCGACTTAACGCACTCTCGCACTGCTAGCCAGCCAGCCAGCCTGTTTACCAAAGCACTTAAATTATTGATACAATATTTATTTTATCATATGTGGTAAAAGAATGTCGAGAATATAACGATTTCACATACGTGCTAAATGTGTTTTAAGCCAGGCAAACAAACCATTTTATCACCGCTCACCTTTTTTTGCATATAATATTCATCTCGTGCTTTTATGGTTATCTCTAAATGTGTTTTTCCTTTGTTTTCACTGCGATAATTAGAATAACCAATCGAAGCGAATTCTTAACACTATCGACTCGGCACCTCATCACACCCGTATCTATTTATTCCTTTCCGTTCTGCGAACATTTGACGTCGGTCTTTTTTATCTTCTTTTGCACGATTCTGACTCAGAATCGGCTTATATTTACACGCGTCTATCCACATATGCGAACAAATGATCTAAAACACAGAAAATATTCACACATTCATCTTTGGATCATTTGTGATATCTGTGTGTGTGTGTGTGTCTATGTGTTTGCGTCTTGTTCTTTTTTTCATTCCCAAGTTAGTTTTTTCTGCATTGTTATTTTCCGTTTGATGCTTAACAGTTTTTGTGTATTCTTTTCCGAATGTTTTGTTGATTGATTACGATTTTTTCTTCTTCTTCTTCCTTCTTTTGCTGCTTCTTCTTTTTCTTCTTACGCTCTTGTCGATCGTTTCGGGGAGTTTGTGAGTGGTTTTATTTAGTAAAGTTAAGTTGAGTGAGCTGAATACATAAAAGCGATTGAAGATGAATGTTAAAATGCCAGCCACAACAGCAACAATGTCAAATGTTGAACGCACACAGACAAACACACACGCTCTGAAGAATAACAATAATAATGTAATGTAATGATAATAATCATTTTCGTCGAAGAGACAAACAAATATAATCTTCTTTGCTGGTCGCGCTCATTTCGGTTCAGGCGATCGGTCTATCTCATACACACCGTGTCTCTGACTCGTCCATAATCAATGCGCTTTTGATTCTAGCTATGCTTGTGTGTGTGTGAGCGAATGTATTTTGCCTGCTTACGCCCGGGATCCGGGTGATTGGTATCATCGGTGAGACGATTTTATTCCAGAGTGGTGATTGTATGTGCGCACCTCTTTCAAAACAACAACAAAAATGTATACTTCTCCGTAAAAAACACAACAACTTAAAACAAGAGAAAGAACAAGCAACGCGTAGGCTTTTGCTATCAGAGTGCGCGTTCAATCGTCGTTTAAGCACATATAACCGGCATATACTGACAACTCACTCCTTACACACGTTTGAGGTTGTTGTTGTTTTTCTCTTCTGTTGTTTTGTTATTCAGCCGATTGGCTGTTGTTCATCTCTTTCATTTGGTATTCCAGCACTGGCTCGAATCGTCGAAACTCTCTTTGCGTTTTATTCAAATTGGATGAATTTTTTTGTGTGGTTCATTTTTGTTTTGTATTTATTATTATTCTTCATCCGATTTTATGCTGTTTTTGATGCACATCGGTTGTTGGTCTTCTCTTATTTCTCTCTCTCTCTCTCTCTCTCCTTCTCTCTCTCTCTCTCTCTCTCGGTTTCATTGTTTTCGCTTTTTTTTCGCCCAGCTCATGTGCTGTATGCGCATAAGTAAATGAAATTCAAGTACATAAGTACCCAACCGACAAGCCGATTTCACTGCTCTGTTTGATGATGGTTTTGTGTATTTATGTGCTTGTGTTTTTATGTGTGTACTGATTGCAACAATATCTGTCTAAACAAATCGACCAAATCAAAATGGGCCACACAAACGATCAAAATCAACAAATATCCAAAAATCAGAGATGAAGAAAATAAAAATCGGTTACAATCACGAAACGCAAAATAAATATCAAAAGCAATTTTAAAACGAACGAGTAGTGAGATAGGCTGAGAGATCTTGAATGTTCAAAAGAGCATTTCAAAGAGCCAACAATCAAAATACATTCAACATATGCTGTGTGTATTTCACATCAATAATAATATTCGAAATCAATCATCTGAAGAAGACGAGAGAAGAGAAAAGAAGAAGATATAAATCGATGCGATTTCGTGTATTTTTTCTCTCGACTTTGACTTCCATTTTCCATGAAACCAGATCGAAAAAAGTAGATAACAAAGAGAAGTAACAAAAAAAAAATCGGTTTCGCCACACATATACCCGGAAAACGATAGAAAAATGTTTGATGATTGCTTTTATTTCCAAATTCGTTTTTTGTTATTGTATTTTTGACAACAGCTTAAGGTTTCGTCCAATTTGACTGAACGCCCCCGTAATGGCATACATACATATATTTCTTGTCAATGATTAACCAATAGATTGATTGAAAAGGAACTGAGTTTTTTTTTCTATTTCATTCATATGTTTTGACTGGTTTCGCAATAAATCTTCCAACATAAAGATATTGGAATTTATAACCTTGATCTTGCTCACATGGGTTTTTATCATTTTGGCTGTTGTTTTTTTTTCTTCTTTCTCTGCGTTAATCCCCTCTCAACGCAATTTGAAACGTTCGCCACGATACTCGCACGTAGCATTGATTATTATTTTGCTGGCTCAGCAAAAGCCAGCTGATTAAAGTACAAATTTATTAAAATATACACGCATTGGAGAAAGGCAAAAAAAAAACAGAGAAATAGAAGGAACATTTTGTAATGGAATGAAAGAAGTATGATTGCAGCAAATCAAAAGAAAGAGAATACAAATCGCAGGAAAAAAATATAAATCGCAAAAAAATATGCAAATCTACAACATTTATGTATGATAAAAGTGTTTGCCATGGTAATATACGCAAACGCATGTAATGTTAGGTAATCACGTTTTTTTTGTCACTTATAAACATAATTTTTTTTGTTTGGTTCGTTCGTCACTCCACGCTCTGTTGCTGTCTCGTTTTGTCACCATGTATAAATATATAATGGTTTATTTTTTATTATAACAAGTACATGGTTATTGTAGTAGTGATGGTGGTAGGTACAAAAGTTTGTTGATCCGGTCGTTACGTAGCTTTTTCGCTACTCAATACACACTTTGTGTCAGTTTTGCATGATTCATTCGAACCATTTGCTGATAAAAAAAAAGCCAGCGAGAGAGACACACGCGAGAGAGGGAAAGAGTGAAAAGTATCAGAGATAGAGTGAGAAAACGACCGAAAGACTCGTATCAAAAGCCATCGTGTTTTGCTTTTTAAGCCAAAATACCGAGACAACGCTCCAAAATCTACGATACAAAGAAATCCACACGGAATTATATTCTTTCCACACGGTTTGTCCGTCGAATTGTAAGTTGATATTGTATTTGTGTGTTCCATAACGAAAGCCCCAACCAACCAGCCAGTCAGCCATTGACATCACCGAAAATGACTATCTCGAATGGCAACTCAACAACCGAATTGAATTGCCAACGCTTAATTATATTTTTCGATTGCCATTGTTGTTTCTCGTTCTTTTTATTCTTACGCTTGGGAATATCACCGACAATACCAAATACGATTTTAAATGTGGTTTTTTTTCCCCTTTGAACAAATGCTTATTTTTATATCCATCTTATTGTTGACGACTTTTGATAAAAAGCGATTTAATTTATTGTTTTCTGTCTCTTGTCTCCGTTTCGTTTTGCAGGATGTGCTCAAGCAAACATCGTCAAGTTTGGATGAAATGCTACATGTTTCGTGCCGTGAAGCATCCGAACATACAGCCGCTGCTGCCCTTACCGAACTGCGTAACAATAACAATCATCATCTGAAGAACAAATTAATGAATGCCAGCCCGAATGCAATAGTTACCTCAATACTCAGCAAAAATCATATAGATCATTTGGAAGCGAACTCAGTATCTGTGATTCCAATCGATGCGGCCAACAAGCACAACAATAACGGTGGCAGTATTATTACGGGCGGTGGCGGAGCTGTGCCACCACAACCACCACCACCATCCAATGTACAACAAGCGCCAGGCCGAATTTCGGTGAAAAAATCATTGGGCCAAATCAATGCGGCAGTTACCCTAAATCAAATGAATCACATGCATGCAACGATGCCACCCGAAGCGGCCACCGCACTCGAAATGCACCGATTAACCCAATTACAGCAGCATCTTGAAACGGCTGCCGTTCTGATGGATATCAGCAAAAAAGTGATCATCTCACCGCCCAGCTCGAATCCACAGTCGCCCGGTTTGGGTGACAGTCAGCACAACGTTAAAATGACCATTAAACGTTCGAGCGGCGATGAAATTAATTCGTCAGCAGCCAAACGCATGAAAACCAAAGGTAATAACGTAACAACAACCGTTTACCAGTTAGACACAAACACTCGACCGAGTGCCAGTGTTAAATCAGAGCCAGTATACAGTGGAGCCGATGATTCAGAAGGAAACCGTTATGACAGTGATAACGATAGCAATGACAGCGATCCGGGACGACTCGAAATGGACATTAGCTCATCGCATGACAACAACGATGATGCAAATAATGAGGCAGGCAGATGCTCATCCACACCGGTTAAATTGATCTACAAGCACAACAGAAGCTTCAACAATAATACACCGTCCGGCAGAGACACACCGGAAAGCAACAAATCAGATGACCATCGCACAGATCCAGCCACCACACAATTGTGGCAAGCATTGGCTAGATCAACCGGTAAGGATAATGAGTTATTATTTCAGAGCGAAATCGACTCGAAAATGATTTCATGTTTGAGAATGATTCTATTTGCGAATGTGTTTTAAATAACTTCAAATTCACAGGAAAAGAGAAAATTATCTTTGAATTGTACAACATTTCTATAAAATCAATATGCATTTCAATTACAGGAAATGGCGCTGGAAATGAAGCCACACAACTATTGCGACAAATGATCACCTGCCGATCGCTCGGCTTGCCGATTCCGTCTGCTTTGAATATATCCCGCAACATGAGCGATCAACCAATCTCATTAGTTAAGGTAAGAGAAGAAAAACATTGAATTAAAAGCAAAGAAGTAGACGTAGTTGAGGTCTTTACCTGAATGAAGATATTTGACCTATGAGTAATTCTCTTTCATTTTCGTTTAGTTTATGAATAATTTTTGGTTTTCTTCACTTTTTCCAAAATTTAGAATGAGGGATCCAAATCGTCATCCGGCCGTCGAAAACAATCGTGCCCGAGCAAGGCTCCAACAGACAAACCGCTCAACAGCGATGTGCTTGCAAACATCAAAACTGAATCGAAAATGGATCCATCAAATGCCAAAGCTTGGGCCAATAATGTTGACGCAAAAGTAAGTGAATTTCATTGCCAAAACATCCACAATACTTGGAAGATTTTTTTCGTTCGACAATGGAAAAAATACAACAAAAAAATCGTTCAAATTAAATTCAATAAAATGAATCGATTTGAAACAAAATTTAACTAATTCGACTTCCGTTTCTTTGCAGCCGCCAAAATCAGCGCCGATCGATAACAACCAAAGTCCGAATCAAAAAGATATGTCTTGTACCAATTGCGGAACGCTAACAACAACCATTTGGAGACGCAATCTTCGCGGCGAAATGGTGTGCAATGCATGCGGTCTCTATTTCAAATTGCACGGTGTTAATCGGCCGCATTCGATGCGCCGTGACACCATTCACACACGCCGAAGACGGCCAAAGGGCGATAAATCGGGACGCAGACGTAAGTGCACATATAATATCTAGAAACGATCAATTTGTTCACGTTAAAATTTTATTTCGAAATTGGTATTCTTCAAAATTCGAATTTTTCGATTGAGCGAAACGTTTTTAAAACTGAAAGAAAGGAGTTGATATTTGAAATTACACACTAGAAAGGAAAATAAATGCAAAAGAAAAAGAGAATAACCACAAACATTTCTGCTTAAAATTATTCATTCACAGGATCAAAGAATCAAGATGCCGGAAATACATCCGGTGCTGATCAATCGCCGAATGGATTTGCCGAACAACCGGATCAAAACGATTTGCAAGCACTTCAAAACCATAATCTGCTAATTGCCTTGGGCGCTGCTCAACAAGCTCCTGGTGCTCGACATTTTGCTATGCCTGTAAGTACTATGCAAAATCGTGTGAATCATTGAATAGACTATGAAAAAAAAACAACTGTCTGGGTCACACAATGTGTGACTGAAATGCAGTCCTTGAATTGAATCAATGGCATTTTGTAATTATTGGAAATAATTTGATGTTCGTTATGGTATTTGCAGCCACATTTCTTTGATCCACACTTTTTGCGACAACAACAATTCACCGATGCTGGCAACGATGTGCAAATTGGTGATGACAACAGTAATAATTCATCGATCAATCAGCGTCGCCGGGACGATGAGGATGATATGGATGATGATGACGATGAAAATGATGCGGATTCGACAAATCTACCTCTAAATTTGGTAGCCACCCAGTTCAACGAATGAAGTCACCTGAAACGCATGAAATCAATCGCTACAACAAGATGCATCAAACCAGAAATAGAAGCAACAACGGCAGCAGCGGCAGCAGCAGCAGCAAGAACAACACAAACCATAAGCAACATTCACCAGAATAGCCTTCTCCAAGTTGTTTACATTTAATTTGTTCTAAAATTCACTCTCTATATCGATGTAAAAATTTCGAAGGTTGTTACGCGAATTCTTCTTCCGTTTTTTTAATGCAAAAAAAACCAATGGGAACCAACCATTTTTTTTTTGGTATGTAAATTTAAACCAAAATTTTCGCAAAGAAAAAACAAACCACAAACAAAAAAAAAGCAGCAACAAATTGATTCTCATTTCTTCTATTTGTAAAAGATTAGTAGAAAATGGTTTAATTATCGATTCGATTCGAATCAAAGATACGAAAAAAAATTTAATGTAGAAACGAAAGAGAAAACCTTTCTAAATCTTTGTCGCAAATTATATCTCCGTTCAGATTAATAATAATAATAAAAATGCTCGTTTTGTTGTACAGAACAAAAACAAAAAAAAATCGAATAAAAATTTACCGCATACGTGTAAAACTGCATGATATCGTGCACAATACACAAATTCGCGCACACAAACAAAACCAATTTTGTCATTTTGAAATTGACACAAACGCGTGCGGATGCTTAAACGCATGTATTTTGTATAAAATGCATGATATTTAGATTTACCGCTGGCTCACAAGCAGCTAACAATTACAAATTTTATTTCTAATTTTTAACTATTATCGCGAACATAACACACTCACTCACATACAAACGTGAAATGAGAGGAAAAACAAAAATATTAATTAAACATTATAAAAACACACAATTAAACACTTACACACACAGATGAACAAAGAATCTCCATTAAAACCAATAATTTTTTTAAACAAGTAATCATAATAACACAAAGTTTAATATTTACTTATTATAGACTACAACAAAAA